>NC_140179.1:25551332-25971332 GCF_963971535.1 Notolepis coatsorum | reverse complement strand
CGAAACAGAAAAGTGTCCCACGGGCGCGCCGTGATTCCGATCCGCGTGAAAATATTCACGGCCATAGATGAGACCGTGGGACACCTTTTTGCAACGAATATGTGTCTCGAATTTGCTCCCACGCGGCGCGCAAAATCGTGCAAGGAAAAATCTGACCAAAAATGAACCAATGCTCCAGCAGTATTAATGACCCTGATGTAAACAAGACAAACGTCTTTCTCTGGTCTGCATCCCCTTATACAATTGTGTGTATTGAGCCGTACTGTATTGTACCCATTCTGCAATCTGTTAAATAAATAAAAAGAAAGTTTGACTGGCCGCCGAGCCATACTGTAGTGTACATATTGACTATTATTAATAAAAATATTTAATAAATTTTTTTTTAATACATTTTTTTTGGCTTCCCCTGTTATTTTACCCATGCGACGCCACTGGAGGTGCGCTGTTTTAAGTGAACGTGGGTTATTGAATTGATTGATTGATTGATTGATTGCTAATTTTATTACTGTCCGCCTTGTTTCCAACTGCAAGTTTAGGCACTCTTTTGAAGTCGCTCTCTTTCGAAGTTGGTTAAGGTTAGAGTTTGGAATCAGGGCTGGTGGTCTATCGCCCTGCTCTAAAGACAAACTCTAACCTTAACCAACTTCGAAAGAGAGCGACTTCGAAAGAGTGCCTAAACTTAACCAGTTGGAAACAAGGCGGACAGTAATCAAATTAGCGATTGATTGATTGATTGATTGATTGCTAATTTTATTACTGTCCGCCTTGTTTCCAACTGGTTAAGTTTAGGCACTCTTTCGAAGTCGCTCTCTTTCGAAGTTGGTTAAGATTAGAGTTTGGAATCAGGGCTGGTGGTCTATCACCCTGCTCTAAAGACAAACTCTAACCTTAAAGTAGTTTTAGTTTGACAAGCAACGTTTTAAGATGTAGTTAAGTTGTAGTTTAACCACTTTTCATTGTGATGTAGTGGTGGTTAGTAGCAAACTACAGTTTTAAAGTTGTTTCCCCAACGCCGCCCATAACTATCCAGTGACTGGAAGGTCACAGGTTCAATTCCAGTGACAGTTCAAAGGGAAAAGGTGTGTTGTCAAACAACCGGAGTAGAGATGCACCCCTCAAATTGTCCAGAAATCGGAAGTTGGCCGGGTCACTCAAAATAAACATGTACTGTATTACTACAAACCGGAAAATGCTTTGACCAATGACCTTCCGTGTGATGAGAGACTTTGAATGAAACATGAATGTATTTAATGTTGCAGTAAGAAGAGCCTTTTTCTTTCTTTTTTTCTAATATTTTTTTTCTCACTTTTTCTGTATTTTTGCTCCCATCCCAATTTAGTCGTTATGCCAATTCCCTTCCTGGTCGTTGCGCGCATTGCCCCACTGTCGGCCTAGGGAGGGTGTAGAACTACCACATGCCTCCTCCGATACATGTGGAGTCAGCCAGCCGCTTCTTTTCACCTGACAGCGAGGACTCTCACTGGGGGAATGTAACGTGTGCGGAGGTTCACGCCATCTCCCCCAGATCCCCTCCCTGCTGAACAGGCGCCCCAACTGACCAGTAGGAACCGCAGTTTACAACGACCAGGACACATACCCCACCGGCTTCCCACCCGCTAACACTGCCAATTGTGTTAGTAGGGACGACTGACCAAGCCGGAGGTACCGCTGACAGCTAGATTCGATCCCAGAGTCTCTGCGGTGGTAGGCGAGTGCATTCTCCACTGCGCTACCCAGCCGCACCACCTTTTTCTTTTTTTTCTTTCTTTTTTTACACCTTTATTTGTAAGATGTTTCAATTATTTGAACAAACATACATATAATCAAGATATAGACAGCAATTATTTGACACTCAATTATTCAGACTAACATACATACAGACATAAATGTAGACACCCAATTATTCTAACAAACATAGCTACTTGTACAAATTATTCAGAGACACATGTGTGTACATTGAAGACACATGGACGATGACCCGCTATGCCCACCCCTTATCCCTCCCTACCACCCCTGGGATCAAGAGCACACTCGGAAAGGAAAGAGAGAGAGAAGAAAAGAGGGAGAAAGAAGAAAATAAAATAAGTATTCATGCTAGTTAACCGTAAAAAAAAAAAAAAATCCATATACACATACACAAGCCGACAAGCGTATATATATATACATATGCAGAAAGGGGATCAAGAATTGCCTTTTTTTAACGAACAGTGTCACGCATGACTGTTCCCATGACTACCTGCAGTAGCCAAATTCATCCCTATCGAGATGCCCTTGAGCAAAACACTGAACCTACAGGAGCCAAGCCATAGGACGGCTGCAAATAATAATAATAATAGATTGGATTTTAAGAGAGAAGCGCCTTTCTCAGACTCAAGGACACTGTACAAGGAAAGGATGGAAAAAAAATAAGAAATAAAATTGAAAAAATATAATAAAATACATAAAAGATCTGTGTATAGTAACAACAAGAAAAAACAAATAAGATAAAAGAGATAAAAAAAAATTAAAAAGGAGGCAAGTTCTGTCCAATTGGATGAAGTGGTTGAAATTAACAAACAAACAAACAACAAAACAAAACAACGGAATCTGTGGCTTAAAAAAAGTCAGGGGTGGGCTACTTGGGAGCGGGGCCGTGTTGCGTGAAGGCAAGTGTGAACAGGTGGGTTTTTAGCTTGGTTTTGAAGAGGTTGATGGTGTCAGAGCCTCGGATGAGGGGGGAGAGGGAGTTCCACAGTCTGGGGGCAGCTGCAGCGAAAGCTCGGTCTCCCAGTGTGGAACGCCTGGTGCGGGGGATGGTGAGGAGCAAAGCGGCTAACCCTGTGATCTGACACCTCCGGTGATACGCTAACGTGTGCCTCTTCTTCATTGCACTGATTGTAATTATGGCAAGCTGGCGCACTAAACTCGAGGGGGAACTTGGCGTCCAGTTTGAAAGTGAATCCCTTTGAAAACCGTCCGTCCTTCAGTGAAACCTCAAGTAAAATGAACACCGAGCGGAGGCATTCCTACCACATCAGGTCATAAGTACAGTGGAGACACAAAGGAAAGACCCCTCCCTCCCTCCCCCACGCCAGAGGCCCCTACAAATGTCCTAACCCAGTTGTACAGTAAATACCAAGTATGGCTTTGTCAGTATTCCAATGTACAGTGTACAGTGTCGTCGTCCTCCCCCCTACCCAACCCCCCCCCCCCCCCCCCCCCCCCCACCTACCCAACCTCCTCCAATGTACAGTTTCTATGTCAAATGTATATACACTCTTTTTCTGGACACTTTTTGTATCACAAACAGTACTGTATTTGCAAATCTGGTATGTCATGAATATATAGATGTAGCAGTACTGTCTATCTGTATGTCGTGTGTGTCATATGATGAATTGAAAATGGGGGACCCTGATGTAAACAAGACGAAAGTCTTTCTCTGGTCTCCATCCCCTTAACAATTGTATGTATTGAGCTGTACTGTACTGTACCCATTCTGCAATCTGTTAATAAACTTTTCAATCAATCAATCAAGAGTGAGGGATAGAGTAACTCAAGGGAATGTTCTGGGACTCCCTCTCTGAGTGCTCTGAAACAGGAGACAGATTTCTGGAAGCGAACCCAGGTGGTCTGCTATATCCCTCCCGCTCTCGGTTCTCATTGAAAAGTCGCTTTAATTTCTGAAACAGTTGGGTTCGTATATAGCAGACAAATATCTATGACTGAGCCCCAGATTGATTCAGTATGTGACTGTAGATTATGATCTGTAAGGCAGCTTGTGCCGTTGACCGAGGTGCTGAGGAGCTGTGGTGGCAGAGTCGCAGGTTTTCTAATCGTGTGTGTGTGTGTGTGTGTGTGTGTGTGTGTGTGTGTGTGTGTGTGTGTGTGTGTGTGTGTGTGTGTGTGTGTGTGTGTGTGTGTGTGTGTGTGTGTGTGTGTGTGTGTGTGTGTGTGTGTGTGTGTGTGTGTGTGTGTGTGTGTGTGTGTGTGTGTGTGTGTGTGTGTGTGTGTGTGTGTGTGTGTGTGTGTGTGTGTGTGTGTGTGTGTGTGTGTGTGTGTACACAGCCTATTTCTAGCTTTACCTCTAATCCGGTTGTCATACACTCAATTAAAGTGTGGAACCAATTTAGAAGATCCTTCTCCCTTAAAGATCTATCACAGGCTGCACCAGTCGCAAGAAATCACATGTTTGCGCCCTCAATGATGGATAGGGCCTTTGATAGCTGGAAGGGGAGTGATTGCAATGTCTGATCCCTACATCGACAACAATTTTGCCTCCTTTGAACAGTTGGTACAGAAATACAAAATTCCCAGGTCACACTTCTATAAATATTTGCAGCTCCAGAGCCTTGTAACCTCAAACTCAGATTGCTACCCGTTGTGCCCTCCCACCTCTCTATTAGATTCAATCTTGAACTGTAAATTGGTCCAGAAACAAGCTATAAGCAGAATTTACAAACTACTCAACAGGAGCAACTTGACACCTCTAGATCTCCTCAGGGATAAATGGGAGACAGACTTAGCTGAACCAATCGCATAAGACACTTGGGACAGAATAATACAGGGGATTTTCTCTTCTTCCATTTGCCTTAAACATGCTGTTATCCAATTTAAGGTTGTACACCGGCTGCACTGGTCTAAAGACAGACTCTCTATATATATAATATATGCCGACATAGATCATACGTGTGATCGATGCAGACAGGCTCCAGCCACTCTGCTCCACATGTTCTGGACGTGTCCAAAGCTACACACCTACTGGCAAACCATCTTTGAGACCTTCTCTAAGATACTTGGAAAGGCCGTGGAGCCATCTCCATTTATTGCGTTATTCGGGGTAGCCCCAGTGGACACCCCTCTTAGATGGTGGGAATCTAGAATGCTGGCCTTCTGCTCACACTTGGCCAGGAGACTGATATTGTTTAAATGGAAGGACCCAAATCCGCCTGCATACAGTCACTGGATGAGTGAAGTCATGTATCATATTAAACTGGAAAAAATCAGGTACTGTATACTGTCAGAGGATGTACGGAAAATATCCATAATATTTGGCAACCTTTCTTGGCCTTGTTTGAAGGCATGGAAGCTGACAGCGTGACAGTGACGATGTAACCAGCCTTTCTACCACTTCATTGTTTTTTTTTCCTGCAAAATGCAAGAAGTATCTATCTACTGATGTTTGGTGATTTAAAATGTTTAACATGTTTATATGTCTGGTATTGGGGTGGGGGGAGGTACTCTCTGTACTCTCTGTCTGTTTCTTATACTTAAGGAGCACTTTTTCTTTTCTTTTTTTTTAGCTATGCAACTTACTGTGAAGCACTTTGGTTGACAAGTGTCATGTCTAAATGTGCTATACAATAAATTTGATTGATTGAGTGATTGTCACAGTGATCTCCTGGTTGTTCCCCACTTAGGTTATCTAACTATCGCGTTGCCGTAACTAGAAACACTGGCCTGGCCTGCTTCTAAATTATGTGGGCTGACTGCAAAAAAAAATTTAAAAAATATATTTTTTGTTTATCAGCACAGGCCAGGCCATCGGGAAAACTCCCGGTGCTCCCGATGGCCAGTCCGGGCCGCGTCTATTCTTATCCTAACGGATTTATAGTTCCGCGTTCGCGTTCTGCGGTTTGATTGGCCACTGACGTTTCTGGTCGCGCCAATCGTGTGACGGCAAGTTCTTTCGCCGGTTAAGCTTAGGCACTCTTTCGATGTTGGTTAAGGTTAGAGTTTGTCTTAGAGCAGGGCAATAGAACGCCAGCCCTGATTCCAAACTCTAACCTTAACCAACTTCGAAAGAGTCGCCCTAAGCTTAAGTAAGGGATAATGTATAGCTACAAGGTCATTGTCGCAAAATAATTGACCGACACAGAGTTTAGAACACTGAGGCGCCTCGCCGAGGTGTTTTAAACGTCAGTGAAGGTCAATTATTTTGCGACAATGACCGAGTATAGCTATACATTATCCAGCGTATTACATGGCTAACTTACTAACAATATACCTAATTCATTTTACACCATTGACAAGACGAGATCAAATGCAGACGCAGTTGTTCTGTGGCTCTGTCAGCCCAAAAATGATTATTATTATCGCTGGCAGCCGGCAGGTGTGTCTGATTGCACTGAAACAGTGTGTGTCAGTGGGCTTGATTACTCGAGCTGCGAAAAACAATAATCACCGGTGGTTATCGAAAAATAATTCACCGCTGTCAGGGGCTATCACAATCAAGCATTTCGGCGAATGTTAAAACGCCATGTAATAACCAGTGATAAACTAGGCGTTAGGTAGTTTGCTGCTGTTCGAGGCGGAAATGGGCACGTCACGCGATTGGGCGCACATGTCACATGGCCAGAAACGTCAGTGGCCAATCAGATCGCAACAGAAACGTCAGATTTGCAGAATGCGAACGCGGAACTATAAATCCGTTAGGATAAGAATAGACGCGTCCGGGCCTGGGGGGAGGGTGAGGAGGGAGGGCTTTATTTTATTTTATTTCTGTTGGTCCTTTTGGGCCTAACTGTAAAAAACACTTGAAATAAAAAACCTTGATCAAAAAGAAAAACCAGGGTCAGCAACCTTTACTGTAAAAAGTGCCCCCCCCCCCCCCCCCCCCCCCCCTCCCACAAAATAAAATTAATCTGGAGCAACCTATTTACCCTTAAAATGAAGATAACACAGTGTATAACGTTTTATATATAGTTATCCCCAAGCATACCCTACATTTGCATAAAACGCCTGACGATTGCATACCCAAAGTAATTGGGATTTATTATACTTTATATTTATAGCATTTATGAAATTATAAAACGACAAAAAGAAAATTGTTGACATTTTATTGCTGTTTTTACCTGTTATAATAAAGGAAAACCTCAAACTCTTATGAAGAGGATAAAAAAGACTGGCATGTGTAGACCTACTTTGAAATAAAACAGAGGAGAAAAAACACTGGCATCTGTAGACCTACTTTGAAATAAAACATAAACATAAACTATGCAGGTATATTTGAGTCCTTCCCTTATTTGTGGAACATTTATCAAATAAAAAGTAGTCCACTTTGAAAAAAGACTGGCATCTGAAGACCTACTTTGAAATAAAACACATGCAGCGCTATTTGAGTCCTTGCCTTATTTGTGGAAAATGTATAAAATAAAAAGTAGTCCACTTTGAAACAACACTGGCATCTGTAGACCTACTTTGAAATAAAACCTCGAACTATGTAAGGGATAATGTATAGCTACGAGGTCTATACCTTTGTACCCGCAAAAAGCTAAAACAGAAGGCCGGCTGTCACAAAACAGTTACATCTAGAGACCTCAAAACTTACTCTAGAGAGGCCTTTAACCTAGAACTGGGGAGCTTGGACTGGTCAGAGGAACTCAGTGGTACACATGTTGAAGAAACATGGCTTGGATTCAAAACCAAATTCACAGAAATACTCAACAACATGGCACCCATAAGAACCACCAGGGTTAAAAATCGCGCTGAGGCATGGATGCACACTGAAATACTGGCCGCTATGAAAACCAGAGACAAAAAATGCTCTGAACTTCATAAAAGTCAGACAAAGCTTTCCAATAGCTCAAACAGTGAACTCCAAGCCCACGTGGTTGAACTAAAAATCCAAAGAAACAGACTAAGAAATGACGTAAACACCATGATCAGAACCGCAAAAAGAAATTTCATCAACGACAAAACTGAGGAAAACAAAAACAAACCCCGCGAACTTTGGAAATTACTCAATAATCAACTAGGCTGCAGTAAAAAACTTAAAACCAGATTCTCAAACATAAACATAAAGACGGACAACACGCTCATCACAGACAAGCTGGATGTAGCCAATTACTTAAACATCTTCTTCACAAACATAGCCACAACACTGGTAAACAAACTACCCTCCCACTCAGGGCATTATGGGGTAGAACACATAGTAGCATACTACAAAAACCTAGGGGTCCACAAAGACGACTTCAAACTTGAAATGGTAACAACCAATGAGGTACTCAAAAAATTTAGCGCCCTCCAACCTAACAAGGCCACTGGCCATGACAACATCCCCTCCAAATTCCTCAGAGACGCAGCAGCCGCCATCACCCCA
This sequence comes from Notolepis coatsorum, assembly GCF_963971535.1. Classification (NCBI taxonomy): domain Eukaryota; kingdom Metazoa; phylum Chordata; class Actinopteri; order Aulopiformes; family Paralepididae; genus Notolepis; species Notolepis coatsorum. The sequence continues at coordinate 25,963,255 of NC_140179.1, read as the reverse complement.
GTCATCACACACATAATAAACCTCTCTATAAAACAGGGGCACGTCCCCAAGGACTTCAAAATTGCGAGAGTGACCCCTCTGCACAAAAAGGGCAGCAAATTAGACCCAGGCAACTACCGCCCTGTTTCTATTCTTACCTCCATCTCGAAAGTCATGGAGAAAATAGTCTACGAACAGGTCGAAAAGTACCTGGCGGAAAAAAATCTAATCTACGAATTCCAATCTGGCTTCAGAACGTCCCACTCCACTGACACATGCCTCCTCTATTTGAACGACCACATCAAACAAGAGGTGGACGCGGGCAAATACTGCGGCATGGTCATGCTGGACCTACAAAAGGCCTTCGACACTGTCAATCACTCCATTCTAATGGACAAGCTAAAGGCAATTGGTTTTGATAGCTTATCAGTGAGCTGGATGCAATCCTACCTGGAGGGGAGAGAACAGATGGTAGAGGTAAACGGTACTCTATCCCCCCCCCTCACAGTGAGCTGTGGTGTTCCACAAGGAAGCATACTAGGACCGCTACTCTTCCTAATTTATGCAAATGACATGTCGTCAGCCTGTGACTGCAACTTGTTCCTGTTTGCGGACGACTCAGCCCTGCTGGTCTCTGACAAGAACAAATTGCAGGTTGAAAAAACCCTCAGCACGGAACTAGGCAAAATCTGCATATGGCTCGCTGATAACAAACTATCATTACACATGGGCAAAACAGAGTCCATTCTCTTCGGTTCAAATAACAAACTCAGCAAGACCGACGGCTTCTCAGTTACAGTGGGTGACAATATTGTCACAAGGAAAGACGAAATTACCTACCTGGGTTCCATCCTAGAGGCAAATCTTTCCTGTGACAAAATGGCATCCAATGTAATAAAAAAAAGTCAACCAACGAACTAGATTCTTGTACCGGATCTCCTCTCTGGTAAACAAGAATACCCTGAAGACTCTGGCAGGAGCACTCATTCAAGGGTACTATGACTATGCGTGCACCTCATGGTACCAAAGCACCTCAAAGGCGCTTAAAACAAAATTACAAACATCACAAAACAAACTGGTCAGACTACTACTTGACCTGAACCCCAGAACCCACCTCACCCCTGCCCACTTTGACAACCTAGGATGGCTTAGAGTAGACGACAGAGTACAGCAACTTGCAATGGGCCTGGTCTTCAAGATACACTATACGACCGGGGTGCCCATGTACATGTCAAAATACTTCCCAAAGGTCAGTGAATACCACAACCACTACACCAGAGGAAGCTCAACAAATCATGTTAAACCCAGATTCGGCTCAAACAAGGGACTAAACACGTTTCGCAATTATGCCACAACAATGTGGAACGCCCTACCCAAAGCTGTAAAGGAATGTGAATCCCTGCCAACATTCAAAACCGCTCTTAAAGAGCACCTACGGGAGGCTGCAATTCGAAACTGGCCACCGTAAATGCCCAAAACCCCCACCACCTCCTAATAGACAGTCTCCTCCCCACCGCATGTATATATTCCCTCCCCGCCGTATGTATATTTCCCTCCCACCCACCCACCCCCTCCTAATGTACAGTCCCCTCCCCATCATATGTATATACTCTGTCAGGATCTAGGGGTAACAGTACTGTATATTTGAATACCGCTTATGTCACAAATGTATCAGTACTAAATACCTATATGTCCCTATGCCATAAATGTCATGTATGTTGTGTATGTCATAAATGTCTATATGAAATGAAAATGGGGGACCCTGATGGAAACAAGACAAACGTCTTTCTCAGGTCTGCATCCCCTTAACAATTGTATGTATTGAGCCGTACTGTATTGTACCCATTCTGCAATCTGTTAAATAAAGTTTTCATTCATTCATTCAGTCATTGTCGCAAAATAATTGACCGACACGGAGTTTAAAATACCGAGGCGTAGCGCCGAGGTGTTTTAAACGTCAGTGAAGGTCAATTATTTTGCGACAATGATCGAGTATAGCTATACATTATCCCGCTTATTACATGGCTAACTTACTAACAATATACCTAATTCATCGACAAGACTAGATCAAATGAAGACGCAGTTGTTCTGTGGCTCTGTCAGCCCAAATAAAGTGATTATTATTATCGGCAGCCGGCAGGTCTCTGGTCTGATTGCATGACTGAGTGCAGCTGTGCACAGTGCATATGCTGAGCAGCACTGATACAGTGTTGTAGTGGGCTTGATTGCGAACAGCTGCGCACAGCGGTCATTATTGTGTGATAACGGACCTCTGACGCGGGCTATTGACCAATCACAAGCAAGCATTTCGGCGAATGTGAAAACGCCATGTAATAAGCAGGTATATTTGAGTACTGCCTCTGTCCTCCTATCCCTCTCTCCATCCCCCTTATTTGTGGAAAATGTATCAAATAAAAAGTAGTCTATTTTGAAATAAATAAAAAATATATCTGCAGCCTATTCGCTTTAAAAAGAGTAAACATAAAAATAGGCCTGTTTGTATTTATTTATGACTTCAGTCCATTTCAGGTTGTTGTCGTCCTCTACTGTTTTTTCCTCAGCCACATACAGCAAGGCCTAACAAAAATAATAGTTGGTTTCAGGTTGCCGACCGACCCTGCCGATTTAGGTGCGACCCAATATATTTTATGAGTTTTTAAAAAAAATTCTAAAAAAAAAAATCCGATATTTTTTTTTTTTTAAGAATGAAGTTTCATAGAAATCTTAGTCAAACATTTAGTATTATGGATATTAAACATGCTGGCAGAGTACATGCATCCATGTTGTTGTGAACATTTTAATTAAATAAAGAAATTCCCTATCCATAGTCGCCATTGGGAAAGAATAAAATAAAAAAATAAAATAAAATAAATTCCCTACCTACCCATGGCCAAACTGACAACCAACCTGAAACCAACTATTAATTTTGTTAGGCCCAATCAACCATCGAGCCTGAACATAAAAAACAACATCAGCTCAGGTTCTAAAATAAATGTTTTTTTTGTGCTAAATAATAGCCTATTAAATGATAATGTTCTCACCTGTTTAATGTGGTTTCTGTTCCTGAACATCACTGCTATGAGCTTCTCTATGTCGGGGCTGCAAGACGTGACTTTGATCTTCACACAGGACTGCAGACTGTCATCTGTGAGGCGCAAGCGATATTTGGATTTTATGTAGTTCATGCAGTGGTGCGTTGGTGATTTCATACCTGGTTGCACTGTGTTTTAATGACGCGCATGCGTATAAATGTTCCCTCGCGGGCGCAGTACAGAGTAAAGACAATGCCTAATGTAATGTAACACTTTTCATTCACAAGTTTTGTGTGAATGTATCTGAGGGCGTATTTGAACACACCTGACAACCTGAGCTACGCAACGTGATATCTTCTAGATCCTTTCTAAAATCACTGCAGGCAGAATGTGAATGTGAAGCAGGGCGTAGCTGAAAAACAGCATCCGTGCTCTGTAATGCCTGAGGTGAAAGCAGGCTTGGTGATAGTAGCCTATAGAAACTGTGGCTAAACAATGAAGACACTTTTATGCTATTTTCTTTGGTCATAGACCTGTTCATATGAACTGAACTCCTGAGTAAACAAAATAGGTTACCCAATTTACGAGTAGCCTAATGTTAGTCTCGTTCTTGGTGTTATATTATGTAACACCAGTCAGCATGCGAAAGTAGCAATCAAAAGGGATGCAGAACTTCAGCCCTGATCATAACCATTTTTATTTTTAGATGTTTTGTTTTTTTGTTATGTCAGATTAAAAATGAAATACTCCCACTTTTCTGAAAAGAGTTGTTGTTAACCTCTTAAGAGGGGGTTAACCTCTTGGTGCAGGAATTCTAGAATTTGTACCCTTTAAATGCCAGTGTGTGTGATGGCATCACAAATTATTGTTAAAAAAAAAACACGCAAAATTAAATATCTTCAATCAAATGCAGAGTGGATTTTTCTGGGGGGGATTATTACAGGCTAGCATGTGTCAATGATTAGCAACAACACTGATTTTGATGGATTTTCAGTTTTTTGTAATGTCAGATTTAACAACAACTATTTTCAGTTGTATTTCATTTTTAATCTGACATTACAAAAAAACAAAACATCTAAAAATAAAAATAGTTATGCTCAGGACTGAAGTTGAATAAAAGAGTTATGACTGTTTAGACTGCGTTACTCTCTTGTCTGTTTACTCTCCGTTTCTTATACTTTAGGAGCTTTATACTTTTTTTTTTGCTATGAGACTTACTGTGAAGCACTTTCAAGTTCAAGTTCCTTTTATTGCCACACGGCCAGGCCGGTGGAATTCATACACAGTGCAGGTGGTAGCTGCGACAATACACCCCTATCTAACTATCACGTCACCGCAACTAGAAACACTGGCCTAGCCTGCTTCTAAGTTATGTGACCAGACTGCAAAAAAAATTAAATTTGTATACTTATGTTAGCTGCTGCTGCATAGTTGGCTCTGAAGATTGAAGAGGTTGAGGATCGAGTCGTTCCCTCCCATAAAACGTCTAAAGTCAAAGTTATGGGAACACTTTGGCTTCCAAAAGGATCAAACACTCTTAAATTGCGATGGGTCTCCGACAGGGACGGACTGGGGAAATCATTCAGGCCAGGAAATATAGTGCGAGATAGCCCCAGTCAGGCCACTTTTTAAGCAGGGGTCCCCCACCAGGAACATTTTAGTTACAAAGACTTCATTTCCTGCATTCTGGTGCAGGCATTTTAGAATGTGTACCCTTTAAATGCCAGTGTGTGTGATGGCATCACAATTTTTCTTTTTAATAAATGATTGAGAAATCTTCAAATAAATCTGATCCGAATTAAATTGGCTTGCGATCAAATTAAAATGTTTTATTATATAATAAGGAATGTAACAAACCACCGGTAATGAGGTTACCGTAAATAACTTTCTTTAGTGTGAAAACCATGAGTTTTGACAGTTATCGCGGCATCCTCCCCCCCCCCCCAGTTCAGATCCGTATCGACCCTCGTCTGGCTATTAGACGTTAACTACAGGCAAGAGAGACAATTGTCGAGAACTGCACTGCCATTTAGCTGAGGCTTTTATCCAAAAACTACTTACAAGTTCTGTATAACAAGTCAGCAGGAAGAGAACTCTTGCAGATAAGGGTAATTAACAATCTTAAACTGTTAAGTCTTTTTTTATTTTCCATAAATCGTTTAGGCTCAATGACAGTATATACAAAAACTTTAATGTTGATACAAAGAACAGAAAGTACAAAAATGCTCTCATTCTAAGTTTTATATTGGTGAGAGAAGTTACATCGACGTCGATCACTTATACAAGTTCAGTTCAGTCCATTCTAACAGCACATTTAAAATGCAGACGTTGAGCAAAGCAAAAAAACACATTGAACAGTCGACCACATTAGGCGTGTAGTTCACCAGTCTGGAAGGAATTCACTTTTTTGGGAAACTGAACACAGGACCCTCGGCTAATCTATGTGTAAGATTTTTTAAATGACGTGGCGGAGGCATTGCTGCCTAGCAGCAACACTTAGGAATGTACTACGAAACCCAAAAGCCTGTTTGAGCTACTAACACTTAGGAATGTACTACGAAACCCAAAAGCCTGTTTGAGCTACTAAATGGATTGATGCCAATGATGGAGCATCGCCGTCGGTTGTGTGATAGTAAAGGGCTAACCTTCTGTATTGTCACAGTGAAAGGGTAGGTAGGAATGGTGCTTCAAAATCATGGCTGATGAAAGGGAAAAAATAGATTATTTCGATTTCGGAGTTTTCCAATTTCTCATTTAACGGCACCAATCAAATCAGATATTGTACTTAGTCAAAGGTGTGAGGTTAGAAAAAAAAGGTGCGAGAACAATTGCCCTCAAGCAGGAAAAACATCTTCAACTTTTGTGTCTAAACATGGTTTGTCAATGAATGGCCAAAACTATGGCTACATTTGCACGATGCTTGAGCTACTGCAACATAATAGAACTACAAAGAGAATCGGGTCAACAACACGGACATTTCTTAAGGAAGCGTATCTTTTAAATGCAGCCAGTCAATGGATGATCTTGAATCGGGGAGTGTTTCTCGTGTGCAGCATAGCTGTATGATCCAGAGCGCTCCCCGTAGCTCCCCCCGCTTCTAACTACTCCCTGTATCCACCGCCGCTTCTGTATCCACCACCGCCGTAACTCCCATCTCCACCGCCGCCATAGCTACGCTCACCGCCACCGTACCCTCCACCGCCTCTCCCGCCGCCATAGCTTCCTCCGCCTCCGTATCCTCCGCCACCGCCGTATCCTCCACCTCCGCCGTATCCTCCACCACCGCGACCTCTGCCGCCGCCGCCGCCACCCTGCCCTGCTTCATTCACACGAATGGCTCTGCCATCCACCGTCTTGCCGTTCATTCCATCCATCGCATCTTTGGCGTCCTCCACGTTTTCATATGTAACGAAGGCGAAGCCGCGAGACCTTCCCGTCTCTTTGTCTTTGATGACGTCGCATCTGGAGATGCTTCCGTACTTTGAGAACGCTGCCGCCAACGAGTCCTCTGTGGTGTCGAAGCTCAGTCCGCCGACGAAAAGTTTTCCCTCGTCGGACATCTTTTGTCTGTAAGCTACTGTAGCAAACTCCTGGAAAATGGAGGACCCGTGCGGTGCTGCTGCAAGTGAAGAGTGGGAGAGGTGAGACATAATTAGCATAGTAGGTAGTAATATAGGTGATGTACATTCCTTAGTTAGCAAAGTTCATAATAGTAAAAGACAATATGAAGGTTTTGAGTCAACGGCAGACAATTGGGCGTGTTTCGGTAGTCCTGACTATGGTTGGAACTTGGAAGTTCATTCCACCAATAATAGCCTGCTTCTCTTTACCCTACAAAAGGCAAACGCTGTAACCGTTATCTCAGCAGGGTAGAATACCCCTTCTACATGTGTATGTATACCACTACATCTGTACACCTCTACGTAATATAGCACTATATCAGTACTGCTCCTACAAAGGCAGTAATAGTTTGCCTTTGTAGGGCAGTGCAGATTTAACCCAATTATGGCTAGAACTTGAAGGAATGCTTGACCGCCTACATTTAATTTCTGGGCCTGAGCGGCAGCAAGAGTTAGAATTCCTTTTGGAACAGCAGTGAAGACCAGAATAGAATCAAAGCCTCTGATGAATTTACCTCTCAAACCCTGCCCTCTTTTACTGATCCTCCAATCACAACTGTAGATTTCCTCTGACAAAACAGTTTGTCCAAGGGAAGCAAGAGGTATGATTGGAGGATCAAGAAAATAGGGCGGAGCTTATGTTACCGGCCTCCTAGGGGAATCTGAGTCGGCACAAGTGATACAGGCAAGGGTGCGCTGTGGATCTGTGAATGATGAATATACACGTCGTCTCTTATAGCCTTGCTCTGCTGGGAGCGGTTTATTCTGACAAATATATAGACAAAATATTCCTTTAACACTCCAATTACAATACTTTGTAATTCTTATTGTACAAAAATATAATAAACCAAATCATACAAAAATACAATCTTCAACTGTATTCTTTAGGAAACGAAATAAAAGTGCAAAACAATTAAACCTTTTGGCATGAATTCAATCTGTATCTTTACTTTAATAAAGTGCAACCAATAAATCCTTTTGCATAAACTCCCATCTATATTCTTACTTACAAATACAAACTTAATACCCAATTGATTGAACATTTTATTAACAGATTGCAGAATAGGTACAATAAGTACAGCTCAATACACACAATTGTTAAGGGGATGCAGACCAGAGAAGGTGGGGTGGGGGGGGAACTGTACATTGGAGGTGGGTGGTTGGGTAGGCTAACTGTACATTGGATTATCGACAACCTTACTTGGTCCCAAGGAGAGGGTCTCGTGTATTATTGTGTTAGGACATTTACTGTACATTGGAAGGGGTTGAGTTAGGACATTTATGGGGCCAGTTTCGAATTGCTGTCTCCCGTAGGTGCTCTTTGAGAGTGGTTTTGAAAGTGGGTAGTGATTCACATTCCTTTACAGCTGTGGGTAGGGCGTTCCACATTGATGTGGCATAATTGCGAAACGTGTTTAGTCCCTTGTTTGAGCCGAATCTGGGTTAACATGATTTGTGGAGCTCCCTCTGGTGTTGTGGTCGTGGTATTCACTGAACTTTGGGACGTTTTTTGACATGTACAAGGGTACCTTAGTGGTGTAGTGTATCTTGTAGACCAGGCCCATTGCAAGTTGCTGTACTCTGTCGTCTACTCTAAGCCATCCTAGGTTGTCAAAGTGTGTTCTGTAGTCAGAACAATCACATTCAATGTACAAAAACCAATAGTACACTTACATTCATAACCTTAGCTCAAATACAGATTGAAGGTAACGGTAACACGCTCTCAGTCTACACGCACCACGTGTACTATCGGTGTAACACTATGAAAATACTAGCTAGCTAGCAGTTAGCCATTATTCAATTCGACCATTTAAAACGACTCGTCCAAACATGTACACACTCAAAACGTTACATAACATGTCACTGACAGTTCACATTCGTTTTTAAACATCTTTAGGAATGTTTTAGATTATTATTATTTGTATTACCTGTGGATGGAGAATAGACGCGTTATTTCTTCTAGCCTGGCTCTGCTGGCAGCGGTTTACTCGTTTATTCTGACTGCGCATGCTTGGGAGCCAAGACTATACTGATTTCCTCTATCACTCACAGGAGCGCAGGAGCGCCATCTACTGACTTGGAAGTCTAATAAGATGTAGCGTCTCATTCAAAGTAAATTACTGTTAAGAGTAGCTGTGAATAATCTTAAAAAATGGGGCGTGTATGTTTTTGTATAAAACTTTACATGGAGGCATTTTCAAACACTCTACAATTAGATACATTGAAAAAGGTCTGAGCTGGGCCTGGCTCACTCCTACGACCTTACTGCACACTTCAACGAGCCTGCTTTAGACTGGGCTGTTCATGTCTAGAGAATGAATGTCTTAACCAGATGTCAATAATACAAAACAGATTCAATAAATAATTAAGTGACAATTGACTTTAGGGGGTACAGATAAGAGCCAAGAAACTATTGCATAGGAACACATTCAACCTGATTAGTTACCTTTGGAATTAGAGGTAAACAATAATTTTGAGTTTGAGTTTTGAGTCAAATGGATAGTTCACCAAATGTAATTGGAAAGCCTTCAGGTAGATGCCATTCAGGAAGGATTTACTTTCACTGAGGATCTATTAAAATACAGAGCCCAAATAATTGTATTCAGTAACCACCTCAATCGCCCCGCCTTGAATGAATTATAACTTAGTTAAGTTAATTATAAATTAAGCTACTACTTGTCTGAATCTCACCCTCAAGTCAAAACTCTTGTATTAACGTCACAATTTCCGGTAAACGTTTAGCGTTTCTCAGATTAATGTTTCTCAGATTAATTCTCTCTAAAATCAATCTAGACTGGCTTTTGATTAGTCCTGGATTTATTCATAACTTCGCATAGCAGCAATATATAGAATCAGGCCAGTAGGCCAATGGCCCTGTGATAAGATACATTTATTTATATTGCACCCCTCAACCAATAGTTACATCGGCCCGGGGCGCAGGCCGGGAAAAAAAAACGGAAAGACATGAACAATACGAAAACAGACAAAAGTACATGCAGGCTAACCAAGCAGACCGAGAACGGACACAGTCATCATACTACAATACAAAAACTAGCTTGTGGATTTTTTATGACGAAAAGGTGGGTTTTGAGCATGGCCTTAAGTTAAAAGTCCGTAGAGTGCTTACAGATTTTAAATTGAGTGGGAGCTTGTTCCAGAGTGTCGGTGCTGCGACTGCGAATGCTCGGTTTCCCTTCGTCACCAGTCTTGTGGAATTTTAAGGCAGATTTGGTTGTTTGGTCTGAGGGATCTGGAGCTGGCTGTTGGACCAGGAGTTCCTTTATGTAGGCTAGGGCGAGACCGCTTATGGCTTTGTATGTGAACATGAGGATCTTGAAATTAATGCGTTGTTTTACCGGGAGCCAGTGTATAATGCAAGGACTGGGGGAGATGTGGTCCCTCATTCCCCTGTGCATTCCCCTGAAGAACATTAACAAATATAGCCGCAAGCAGCGATTCCGGGGTACAAGCCGACACGGACCTCTGAGAACACTGAATAAGTAATGATTTATGTCACAGACACAATAGCGTGTCTGTAACTGGAGAGAAAGGCAAAAGCAAAGAGGTTTAAAGGAACAGGCTAACATTTTGGGAAATTAGCGTACAGTCTTCTCCAGAGAGAGACAAGGAAGATGGATACCAGTTTCCTCTCAATGCGTTCAGTAGAAAGCCATCTGGCTGCATGTTAGCCTAGCTTAGCACAATGAATGGAAGCGGACATGACCGGTTAGCCTAGGCATTGTCCAACTAACCATAGATATATATAGAACACTAGATAGCTTGCCCGCGCTGCCGGCCAATGGAGAGCGACGTCACTGAACCGCCGCCATCTTGCTCCAGTTAGCCTTGAGTGAGAGTGAGTGAGCTGCACAGACAAAAATACTCATAACTCGCTGAAATATTGACGGATTTACAAACGGTTTGGTTTATTACAAGCATTATTAACGTGGCTATGATTCAAGCGGTTTGTAAAAAAAAAACATCTTTCAATTTTTTTTTATAAGTATGCAGTATCATAACTACATATTTGATGTTTATAGCAAACCAACCCGTTTGTAAATCCGTCAATATTTCAGCGAGTTATGAGTATTTTTGTCTGCAGCTCACTCACTGCACTCAAGGCTAACTGGAGCAAGATGGCGGCGGTTCAGTGACGCTGGTGACTCCGCCTTAAGCTATCTAGTGTTCTATAGATATCTATGCAACTAACACCTCTCCCAAAGGCTAACCGGTCATGTTTGCTTCCATTCATTGTGCTAAGCTAGGCTAACGTGCAGCCAGCTTTTTATTGAACTCAGAGCGGAAACTGGTATCCATCTTCTTGTCTCTCTGGAGAAGACAGTAAGCTAATTTCCCAAAATGTTGGCGTGTTCCTTTAAACTGACCAGAACCCTGTCTTTTATTACACAACCAGAAAATACTCACAACAGGAACTGAAAGCAGGTTCCTAATTTATGCAAATGACATGTCGTCAGCTTGTGACTGCAACTTGTTCCTGTTTGCGGACGACTCAGCCCTGCTGGTCTCTGACAAGAACAAGTTACAGGTTGAAAAAACCCTCAGCTCTGAACTAGGCAGAATCTGCATATGGCTCGCTGATAACAAACTATCATTACACATGGGCAAAACAGAGTCCATTCTCTTCGGTTCAAATAACAAACTCAGCAAGACCGACGGCTTCTCAGTTACAGTGGGTGACAATATTGTCACAAGGAAAGATGAAATTACCTACCTGGGTTCCATCCTAGAGGCTAATCTCTCCTGTGACAAAATGGCATCCAATGTAATAAAAAAAGTCAACCAACGAACTCGATTCTTGTACCGGATCTCCTCTCTGGTAAACAAGAATACCCTGAAGACTCTGGCAGGAGCACTCATTCAGGGGTACTACGACTATGCTTGCACCTCATGGTACCAAAGCACCTCAAAGGCGCTAAAAACAAAATTACAAACATCTCAAAACAAACTGGTCAGACTACTGCTTGGTCTTACCCCCAGAACCCACCTCACCCCTGCCCACTTTGACAACCTAGGATGGCTTAGAGTAGATGACAGAGTACAGCAACTTGCAATGGGCCTGGTCTACAAGATACACTACACGACCAAGGTACCCATGTACATGGCAAAATACTTCCCAAAGGTCAGTGAATACCACGATCACAACACCAGAGGGAGCTCCACAAATCATGTTAAACCCAGATTCGGCTCAAATAAGGGACTAAACACGTTTCGCAATTATGCCACATCAATGTGGAACGCCCTACCCAAAGCTGTAAAGGAATGTGGATCACTACCCACTTTCAAAACCTCTCTCAAGGGACACCTACGGGAGACTGCAATGCAACACTGGCCCCTGTAAATATCCTAACCCAACCCCCTCCAATGTACAGTCATTTACCTAGTATGGTCTTGTCAATAGTCCAATGTACAATTTTGTTTGTTTGTACAGAGTTCCCCCCCCCCCCCCCCCCCCTCAATGTACAGTTTTGCTTGTTTATACAATGTGCCCCCCCCCCCCCCCCACCTCCAATGTAAATTACCCAGTATGGTTGTCAATATCCCAGTGTACCCAACCCCCCCCACCCAACCTCCTCCAATGTACAGTTTCTACGTCAAATGTATATACTCCCTTTTCTTGACTCCTTCTGTATCACAAACAGTACTGTATTTGCAAATCTGGTATGTCATAAATGTATAGATGTAGCAGTACTGACTATCTGTATGTCATGTATGTCATATATGTCCTGATGAATTGAAAATGGGGGACCCTGGTGTAAACAAGACGAAAGTCTTTCTCTGGTCTGCATCCCCTTAACAATTGTGTGTATTGAGCTGTACTGTATTGTACCCATTCTGCAATCTGTTAATAAAGTTTTCAATCAATCAATCAAGGTCTTCTCTGACCAAAATCCTTCCCAAAACTGAAACAAAGGTAATCCTGAGCACACCTGGGACACCTCCTATATTTGATGAGGCTGCCCAGGTGTGGCCAATGCCTCGTTAATTTACTTGGCATCGGGAGCAGCTTTTCTCACCTCTCTGCAGCCTCGGGTCAAAATCAAGGTGGCTGGATATGTAGCCCCTTTCGTGACTTTCGGTTTGCAAGCCTGTGGCTTTTGTGACCGGAGTCACTTGCCCACCCGCCCCGATCACCCAGTAGAGAAACGACCAAGCGCCGTCAAGGGGCTCGCGGTGTGTCAAGAATACATCAGATCTGAATTTCAAAGATACCCAGCGTACAATATGGGTCCAACACAGCTCCACGATGGGGTCTGGAAGCTCGCAGTTGCCAATAAACAGTTTAAAACATTGTTACTCGACGAGTGGTATTTACAGACCGAACGTCCACCTCCGCCGTTGGTGTCACAGCGCATGCGCACCATGCCGCGTTCACGTTACTGGGAAGAAGCGGAAGAACCAGAGGACATCTCGTTGCTACAACTAGGAAGCCTTCACGCTTTGACTCTATATATATCTATGGATGAAACGCCCACATCCATACTTCCGCAATTCGTGACGCGAAGTGGGAGATATGGGGTCTATAAAAGAATCCCATATGTCCTAGTAGGAATTACCACTAGGAGGCTGACGTTAATGGTTTTTCCCAGTCGGAAGCTGGTTCTTCCGCTTCTTCCCAGTAACGTGAACGCGGCATGGTGCGCATGCGCTGTGACACCAACGGCGGAGATGGATGTTCGGTCTGTAAATACCACTCGTCGAGTAACAATGTTTTAAACTGTTTATTGGCAACTGCGAGCTTCCAGACCCCATCGTGGAGCTGTGTTGGACCCATATTGTACGCTGGGTATCTTTGAAATTCAGATCTGATGTATTCTTGACACACCGCGAGCCCCTTGACGGCGCTTGGTCGTTTCTCTACTGGGTGATCGGGGCGGGTGGGCAAGTGACTCCGGTCACAAAAGCCACAGGCTTGCAAACCGAAAGTCACGAAAGGGGCTACTGGATATGGGTCTAGGAGCGATAGGGTCAAGATGTGTAGACACAGGCCATGTCCCCACGTATATGGATCTTTTGCCAAACGCACATTTTATTCCACGATTGGGCCTCTCATCCACACGTAAAGGACTGTCAAGCATGTTTTCCTAGAATGTGAAAGGTATTGATTGATTGATTGATTGATTGAAAAGTTTATTAACAGATTGCAGAATGGGTACAGTACAGTACAGCTCAATACAATTGTTAAGGGGATGCAGACCAGAGAAAGACTTTCGTCTTGTTTACATCAGGGTCCCCATTTTCAATTCATCATAACATATATGACACACACGACATTAGGGATGGGAATTGATCATATTTTATCGATACGATTCCATTATCGATTCTGATTATCTATACGATTCTTTATCGATTCCCTTATCGATTCCTGGTGCATTTATAATTTAAATAAATAAATTGGAAATGCAACAGAACTAAGCTGGTTAGAATAACAACATGCAACTTGACATTTCTGATTGTCATTTATCATTTATTGTTGAGCCCCCATGTCAGAAGAATACAAAAACTGTAAAAAAAATTATTAACTATACACTTAAATAAAATTATGTATTTGAGAACAAATTTAATCTATTGAACTATAGTTGCATGCAACAGGTCGTTATTGCAAAAGAGAATTTGTTAGCAATAACTTACCTGTATAAATAAAGGCCAGCTCAGTGTTCTCTCTGCAATGAGCATGGCTATTTAGCTAGCTAGCGGCTAACGTACTTTACCATGTAAATGAATGACTAGGATGCAAAGCACTTTCAGTTTTCAATGCACACACAAAACGGTCGCAATATCGAACCCTTTAGGTTTTCCTAGTCAAGGAATCAAATAGTCTGCTATGGCTGCATGCGTGGCGCTATTGTTTTTAAATGCGCAACTGTCGGAAAAACATGGCATCGATAAGAGGAATTGATAGTCACGGAGGCATGCGATTCATAAATGTCTATATGAATTGAAAATGGGGGACCCTGATGTAAACAAGACAAACGTCTTTCTCTGGTCTGCATCCCCTTAACAATTCTGCAATCTGTTAAATAAAGTTTTCATTCATTCATTCATTCGTTAGCAACCCTTTGTCTGTGCTGGGGGGAGGGGGGTTCAAGTTTTTGATTGATTGATTGAAAACTTTATTAACAGATTGCAGAATGGGTACAGTACAGTACAGCTCAAAACATACAATTGTTAAGGGGATGCAGACCAGAGAAAGACATTTTCAATTCATCATAACATATATGACATACATGACATACAGATAGACAGTACTGCTACATCTGTACATTTATAACAGTTCAGTTGAGCCCATCGGAATTTGCTCTGTGCTGTTTGATTGGTTGATCGAATGTTATTAAGATTGCAGAATGGGTACAACAATACAGTATACAGTACTGTTTATGATACAAAATAGCTGTTGCCTGTTTATTTGTTCCTCACATAACCATGTATGTAAACTTTTTTTTCTGGTGATTTGTGTTCACAGAGAAAGTGACCACCAAGTTGAAGGGCATTTGGAACAAGTACAGGAAGGCCTGTGACGATGGGAAGCGAAGTGGCCATGGGCGTGTCATCCAACTGCACTACGAGCGCTGCCAAGCCATTTGGGCAGGATGTCCAGCAACGGAGCAGCTACCTCACGGTGTGCAGTCCATCAACACTGACGTGGGCCCCCTCGACGACAGCCTGGACGAATCCATGGCAACATCGACACAGGGACATGAGGAGAGCCGTGAGGAGAGCAATGGAGTCTCCTCTCCTGAGGTTGCGTTGATGACGGAGCGACGTCATTTACTGAACGCTACCTTGAGTAGCCACAGAAGAGACAAACTCAAGCGAAAGCTGTCCCCCATTGACCAGTCTCTGTCCTTACAGCGTGACGACATGGCCTGGAGAAAGCAAGAGAGACTGGAGGACAGAGAGAGGGACAGAGAGGACAGAGAGAGGGACAAAGAGGACAGAGAGAGGGAGATAGAGAGGGACAGAGAGAGGGACAGACAGAACAGAGAGAACAGAGAGAAGGACATGGAGAGCCATGTAGCTCTTGTTGCCTCTTTGAACACGATCGCCTCCACCTTTTCACAGTTCATGCAGCACATGATGGGTCCAGGTTCCATGATGCCACCACAGGCACCCATGCCACCCGCCCCCTACTACGGCCACCAGCCCGTGGAACCACGCACACCCTTGGTGTCAACCCACAGACCACCCTCCCCCTACTACGGCCACCAGCCCGTGGAACCACGCTCAACCCAACCCCTACTACAGCCACCAGCCCGTGGAACCACGCTCAACCCACAGTCAACCCAACCCAACACGTGCCCATCACAGCAGAGAACCGGCTCATGATGATGATGATGTGCACTACGCAAACCTGTAACAAGAGACAAGAGTGACACAGTGTTTATCATTGGTGCTTGTTTTAAATTCACCAATACTGTTTGTCCTTGGTGCTCGTTTCAAATTCACCAATACTGTTTGTCCTTGGTGCTCGTTTCAAATTCACCAATACTGTTTATCCTTGGTGCTCGTTTCAAATTCACCAATACTGTTTATCCTTGGTGCTCGTTTTAAATTCACCAATACTGTTTATCCTTGGTGCTCGTTAAATTCACCAATAGTGTTTATCCTTGGTGCTCGTTAAATTCACCAATAGTGTTTATCCTTGGTGCTCGTTAAATTCACCAATAGTGTTTATCCTTGGTGCTTGTTAAATTCACCAATAGTGTTTATCCTTGGAGCTCGTTTTAATCCATGCCAATGTCAGTATACCGGAAAGGAACATTTTGGTTTAGTTAGAAGGATGATTATTCAGCCTTGTGCTGACAGTACTCTCCCATTGGGGCCATGCTATTTCACTGAATGAAGAAAAGAGACTATGTGTAAATTATACAGCAAATATATTGTAAGTTATATACAGAGGTTAAATATGTATATGTGCTTTTATTCAACAATAACAAATACATTTCAGTTAATTTCTCTTTTTAATTGACATGGTTGTGCCCCTTAATTATCTGAAGATATAGGCATGTCTTTTAAAAGCTTAACCTGTTGTAACCTGCATCTGATATTGGTATCATTATTCATTTTGTCCTGTGTACAGTCCTAGTTGGCATGGATTACTGGGCACAGACCACCTCTTCCCAGAGAAAACATGACAATATGTCATTATCCCCCACCCAGGGTTCAATGCTATTAACCTCCTTTCACTGTGAAAAGTATTTGATGTCTTCCGTTGATGTCTAGGACATGTATGTCTACCGTAGGTAATTGTTCTTCCCCTTAGACCTGAGATGAGGCATTCTGTATTCATATCACACTCGCTTCTGTGTCCCCGTGGAGCTCGTTTTAAATTCACCAACAGTATTTATCCTTGGTGCTCGTTTTTTAAATTCACAACGAGGAAGAAGTGAAAGAATGTAAAAGAATAATTCAGGCAAAAGCCTTGTTAAAAATAAATGTTTTAGGCCCCTTTTAATTAAAAGCCTCAACGGACTGTGGTGCTCTCAGGAAATTGCCTCCTTCACCACCACTGGTAGAACCCAACCTTGGGCAACGCAGGCTCAATGGCTGCCATACACTGGCACCAGGCACACTGTACATGTACTGTACATGACTCACAGCGATGGAGAATAGGTAAATTCTCAGCCCTTGCAACCTCCTTTGACAAGCTCTGTCCCCTCGTTGAGAAACCTGCCCGCCGTTCCCCACCCAGTCCATGGCTGACGGATGCAGTGAGAGAACAAAGACAGGTCCTGAGAGCGGCTGAGAGGAAGTATAGAAAGTCACGCCTCACTGCTGACATCGACACATATCACAACCTCTTGTTAACATTCTCCAAAACCATTACTAATGCCAAAGCTTCTTTCTTTCACCATAGGATCGAGGCCTCTGCCAAGAATCTTCGCAAACTGCATGCTACCATGTCCTCCCTCCTCACTCCCCCCCCCCACCCCCTCCTCCCTCATCTTTTTCTGCCGAAGACTTTGCGATCTTCTTTGAGGAAAAAGTGGAGAACATCCGCAGCTCCTTCTCCCAACCCCCACCCATTCCAAACGCTGAATCGAGAACCTCATCCTTCACTCTGTCATCTTTCTCTCCCATTACAGAAGCCGAGACCCTGACACTGGTAACGTCGAACCGTCCGACTACATGCCAGCTGGACCAGCTACCCTCCCCACTCCTCCAGACCATAGCACCGGACATCCTCCCATTCCTAACTGCAACCATCAACTCCTCACTCAACTCGGGGGTGGTCCCCACCTCCCTAAAACAAGCCAGAGTCACGCCCCTCATAAAAAAACCAACCCTGAACCCCACCGTCATAGCCAACTATCGTCCTGTCTCTCTTCTCTCCTTTCTTTCTAAAACACTTGAACGTGCTGTATCCAACCAACTTACTGCTTATCTCTTACAGAATGACCTCCTAGACCCCAATCAGTCTGGCTTCCGGACTGGCCACTCCACAGAAACGGCCCTCATTGCGGTCACAGAGGCACTTCACTTTGCAAAAGCGAAAGGCCTCTCCTCTGTCCTGATTCTCCTAGATCTATCTGCAGCCTTCGACACAGTCAACCATCAGATCCTCCTCGCGGCCCTCGCAGGAATGGGAGTGGCTGGATCTGCGCTGACATGGCTGACATCATACCTCAACGACCGCTCCTACCAAGTGTCATGGAGAGGGACTCTGTCGGCCACCCGCCCCCTCCGGACGGGTGTCCCCCAGGGCTCGGTCCTAGGACCCCTTCTCTTCTCCCTCTACACTAAATCACTGGGTAACATTATCACGTCTCATGGCTTCTCATATCATTGTTATGCCGATGATACTCAACTCTTCCTCTCCTTCCCTCCCTCAGATATCCACGTCTCTGAGCGGATCTCGGCCTGTCTGTCCGACATCTCCGCCTGGATGACGACCAACCACCTCAAACTGAACCTAAGCAAAATAGAATTGCTCCACCTGCCGGCCAAATCCTCCCCCCTGACCGACCTCTCCATTACAGTCGAGAATGCAGCTGTGACCGCGTCCCCGACCGCCAATAACCTTGGTGTTGTCCTCGACGACCAGTTGAACTTCTCTGCTCACATCGCAGCGACAACCAGAACCTGCAGATTCCTCCTGAGCAACGTCAGAAGGATACGCCCCTTCCTGACAAAAGAAGCCACCCAACTCCTCGTCCAATCAACAGTCATCTCCCGCCTCGACTACTGCAACGCACTGCTAGCTGGCCTCCCGGCCACTGCCACCAAGCCTCTTCAACTCATTCAAATAGCAGCGGCCCGCCTGATCTCAAACCTACCGAAGTCGGCCCATGTCACCCCACTTCTTAGGGACCTGCACTGGCTCCCCATTGCTGCACGTATCCGCTTCAAGGCCCTCGACCTAGCATACCGTGCGGCAAAGGGAACCGCTCCCGCCTACCTCCGGTCAATGGTCTCTAACTACACACCCTCAAGACCCCTACGCTCTGCATCTTCTGGCCGCCTCAGACCTACTCCTATCCAAGCTCCCAGAGGGTCATCAAAGAGAAGCCGCCTATTCTCAGTCCTTGCCCCACAATGGTGGAATGAACTACCCATCCCAGTTAGGACAGCCGAATCCCGTCCAATCTTTCGCCGTCGACTAAAGACTCACTTCTTCAACCATTATCTGAAATGATTAAAAAAAAAGAAAAAGAAAAATCTAACCCTGACTAACCTTACTGTCATGCACTTGTCCTAATAAACTAACCTACACTGTAACACGCAACACTTGATGAACATTGTTACTCAGCTGATAGAGTTGTACCCTTCTTGCTGTCTTGTCGTACAGAACTTGTAAGTCGCTTTGGATAAAAGCGTCAGCTAAATGACTAAATGTAAATGTAAATGTAAATTAATAATAAAACAAATGGCTGCAACCATGTCCAGACCTCTTTTCTTCCAAAATCAGGTGTAACAAATGTGTGCAAATGCAGTACCACATTAATAACTGTCCTTTATGACATAAGCATAGAAAATGCCCACTTTTCAAGTTTCAGGAATGTTGGCGCATAGTGAAGCATTGTGTCTATGGGGATATATCATGTAAGCTATTAAACTCTATTATATATAGATGCTTAATGCATGTACTTATTCATTAGTCATATCATATTCCATAATGCATTTTATTCTGCCACACACCTTTCTCCCACACAAAGGCAGCCTTGTGTTTATGGGGATATATCATGTAAGCTATTAAACTCCATTATATATAGATGCTTAATGCATGTACTTATTCATTAGTCATATCATATTCCATAATGCATTTTATTCTGCCACACACCTTTCTTCCCAAAAAGGCAGCCTTGTGTTTATGGGGATATATCATGTAAGCCAGTGGTCACCAACCTTTTTAAGCCCAAGATCACTTTTTTTTGGTGAAGGCAAGATCTACCTATTGAAGCGTTGAGAGAAAAAGTCAGCCAAGATTGTACTTTAAACGAAATGATTTTTATTTGCCTGTATTCTAATTACATGCAATGCTTTGGTCCAACATTAAAATGTCAAAGTAGAACTGTAATGTGTACTTTCTCAGTCAGTGCTAAGTGCAGTCATCTTATGCAGCACCACTTTTCACATCAAAACAAAAGTAGAACTGTAATGTGGACCTTCTCCTATTAACATTGCCAAACATATTTACAATTAGCATTTTATAAAGTAGAACTGTAATGTGTACTTTCTCAGTCAGTGCTAAGTGCAGTCATCTTATGCAGCACCACTTTTCACATCAAAACAAAAGTAGAACTGTAATGTGGACCTTCTCCTATTAACATTGCCAAACATATTTACAATTAGCATTTTATAAAGTAGTACTGTAATGTGTACTTTCTCAGTCAGTGCTAAGTGCAGTCATCTTATGCAGCACCACTTTTCACATCAAAACAAAAGTAGAACTGTAATGTGGACTCTCATATTATTAACATTAGAAAATTGATTGATTGAATATACACAAAACACAATGTCCACGTTACTAGCAGGTATGAATACTACCCACTGTAGAGTATTGTGCTAGTCTGATACACAAGCTTGAGACGTGACGGCCCCCGTACTACTCTGACGTCACTCAGGAAGTAAACACCGGTCAGCTTAGCAGCATATAGCACTAGACTGTATCGTGTCGTCCCTGTAAGATACTTGTATTAAATACCCATCTACGCTCACCTGCCTACCTCTCGTTCTTTCTACATGGTGTCAGACGTTGTGGACACAGTAGTCAACCCGCGTCCGAAAGTGAAAAGCAAAGGTTTAGGAGGTAGCCTATAACTAGGATATATAACGCGCGAGGAATAACGCGTGAGGACTCACGTTCAGCATGGCGGAAGGATTCCGCAAACTGGGCCCACTCGTGTTTGACAGCCACGTTGCGGAGAATTGGAGAATATTCGAGCAAGAGTATGATATATTCATTGCTGCCGCACACTATGACAAGCCGCCTCGCTCTCAAGCCTTCATCTTGCTAAACCTGGCTGGCTCGGAAGCCATAGAACGGGAACGGGCGTTCGTGTATGGACCAGCCCTGTACGATGGAGACGATGAGCAGGGAGAAGAAATAGTCCCCGCACAATCAAGAGAGGACCCGGAGTGCTTGAAGAGGAAATTCCGTGAGTTATGCAATCCACAAACAAACGTCACTATGGAAAGGCACAAGTTTAATACAAGGAGCCAGAAACAAGATGAGACTATTGAAGCCTATGTCAGTGATTTAAAAATCAAAGCAAAGAGCTGTCAATTCGGAGATTTGCACGAAGAGCTAATCAAAGATAGACTTGTGTGTGGCATAATAAATGATGGCATGAGGAAGCTACTACTCCGTGACAGCAAACTGACTTTAACCAAGGCAGTGGAGACATGTCAGATCCACGAAATGACAGAACAACACACTAGGACACTGGCTGCACCAAAGCAAAGCACAACCAACGTAGATAACCTACGGCACAGAATGAAAGAACGTGTTTACAAGAAAAAGCCAAATACAGAGCACTCAACTCGGTCCATAGCCAGCTGCAGCAACTGTGGAGGCAGCCACGAGCCCAGACGAGAAAGGTGCCCTGCATTTGGCAAACAGTGTCACGGATGTGAGAAAATGAATCATTTCAAGCAGTACTGCAAATCCACTCCAGGGAGTCACAGAGACAATCCACAGCACCAATACAGAAAAAAGCACGCTGTGAACCAGATTGACAGAACAATATCGTCAGGCGACAGCGACGATTCGTTCTACTGCGATGGGGTCACAGTAGCAACAAACACAGTCAATACTGTGGGATCACCAGCGACACAAAAGAGTGAAATATTCTGCAGAGTCCAAGTCCACGGAATCCCTGTCGAGCTCAAAGTGGACACCGGAGCCAAGTGCAACGTGATATCTCGCAAAACGTTCAACCAAGTGAAATACAAAGAGAGTGGATCGCTCCAGGACAGCGAGGCTGGTTGCCTACGGAGGAAATTAAATATACACCTTGGGGACAGCAACCCTAGCATGCTACATAACAGATCCAACGTCCAGACGCTGCTGGGTTTACAAGACAGATTTAGCATGGGACTGGTCACACTCAGTAAGGAGATACACCAGTTGCATCTGACAGACGAGGAAAACTTTTCACACAAGATGTTCTCGGACTATTCAGACCTCTTCAAGGACGAGGTGGGTAGGCTCCCCTACACCTACTCCATGAAAATCGACCGAGAGGCCACGCCTGTCGTCAGGCCAGCACGCCGGATCCCAGTCGCTATGCGAGAGAAGGTGAAGATGGAACTGGACAGAATGGCATGCACAGGCATCATAACACCAGTCTCAGAACCCACTGAGTGGGTATCTTCAATGGTAGCAACCCACAAGAAGAACTCAGACAACATACGCCTCTGCATTGATCCACGAGACCTAAACAAGGCGCTCAAACGCCCACATCACCCAATGCGCACTGTGGAGGAAGTAGCAGCGCATATGCCAAACTCAACCGTGTTCTCAACACTGGACGCCAAGAACTCTTTTTGGCAAATACCGCTGGATCACAAATCATCGCTACTGACCACATTCAGCTCGTCATTCGGACGATTCCGTTTCCTCAGAATGCCCTTTGGCATAAGCAGCGCCAGTGAAGTCTTCCAACACACAATGGAGCAAATCTTCACAGGATACCCCTGTGCAGTGATAGTCGATGACATTATCGTTGGAGGAAGCAGCGAGAAAGAGCATGACGAAAATCTCAAGAAAGTCCTCGACAGAGCACGTGAAGTCAACTTACGGCTCAACTCCAAGAAATGCAGGTTCAGACTGAAAGAAGTCGGCTACGTTGGACATCTGTTCACAAGTCAGGGTCTAAAGCCAGACCCATCAAAGACGCAAGCGATCAGCGAGCTGCCTGCACCAGAAGATGTAACTGCTCTGCAGCGATTCCTCGGCATGGTAAACTACTTGGCCAGGTTTTTCCCAAACTTCAGTGAAATCTCAGCCCCCTTGCGACAACTAACGCACCATGACACGGAATGGTGTTGGTACAAGCAGCACCAAGACGCATTTGACGTGCTGAAACAGTGTCTCTCAAACCCACCCATGCTGATGTAATACGACGTCCGCAAGCCTGTCACACTCACGTGCGACGCTTCCCAGTATGGCCTAGGCGCGGCATGTCTACAGGACGGTGTCCCAGTCGCTTATGCATCCCGCACCTTGACGGAGACGGAGAGGCGATACGCACAGATTAAGAAGGAGCTCCTCGCAGTAGTGTTTGCGTGCTCCAAGTTCAACGACTACGTATACGGAAAGCACATCCTAATCGAAACAGATCATCAACCGCTGGTCACCATCCTGTCAAAGCCCCTACACACGGCTCCAGCCAGACTGCAGCATATGATGCTTAGACTCCAAAGGTACGATTTTGAGCTGAGGTACAAGAAGGGAAAGGACATGTATCTCGCGGACACGTTGTCACGTGCTCCCAGACAAACCACAGACCGGCTTAGTGGTGAAAAGACAGACTTTGAGGTCATGGCAGTGAGACACATTTCCTCATCACGTCTGAATGAGCTCAAGGAACACACAGAAAGGGACCCAACCCTGCAGAAAATATGCAACATCATCAACCACGGATGGCCTGCGAAGGAGTCGACGCTGCCGCCAGGGGCTCGCCAATACTTTACATTCAGAGATGAGCTCACAATCGACGATGGCGTCATCATGAAGGGCTCAAGAGCCGTCATTCCCAAATCACTGCAAATGGACTACATCACGATCCTGCACAGAGGCTACCCTGGCACAGAGTCGACCAAGCGCAGGGCGAGGGACATTGTGTTTTGGCCTGCCATGGCGAAGGATATCGAGGAGAAAACGGCATCATGCCACGTCTGCAACAGCACAAAACAACACCAACAAAGGGAGCCACTCAAGCTGCATCCCATTCCAGACTTACCGTGGTCAACCATGGCGACCGACATCTTCGAGTGGAATGGACGTCACCACCTAGTGCTGGTCGACTCATACTCAGGTTGGTTCGAGGTGGACCTGCTGCGTGACATCACATCCAACACAGTGATAACAAAACTGAAAAGACACTTCGCTGTGCATGGAGCCCCACACAAAGTAATATCGGACAACGGGGCCCAGTACACAAGCCAGCGCTTCAAGGAGTTCGCCTCGGCCTGGGACTTCGACCATGTGACCAGTAGCCCGGAGTTCCCGCAGGCAAATGGACTAGCGGAGAGAGCTGTGCGCAGCGCAAAGCAACTCATGGAGAGGTCCAGACGGGACGGAACAGACGTCTTCCTAAATCTGCTCAACCTCCGTAACGTTCCACGTGACCAGTCACTTGGGTCACCGGCTGAGCGGCTCATGTCAAGACAGACACGAACCACCCTACCCATCTGCAAGACACTACTGGTTCCTAAGGTGAAGGACAACAAGATGATCAAAGCACAGCTCGAGAAGAAACGCAGCATTCAGAAGTCGTGCTATGACAGATCAAGCAGGCCCCTCCAGCCACTGGCCCAGGGACACGTAGTGAGGTTACAGACTCCACATGGATTCGACCGGATGGGCACAATCAAGAGCATCTGTAAGGAACCAATGTCCTACGTCGTGGAGTCAAAAGGAGGAGAGTACAGAAGGAATCGGAGACACCTTCTTCCCGTCTCGGAACCGCCACAGGGTGACCTCAGCGACCCCTGCGACCCCGATATCACTCTCCAACCTCCGACTGGCCAACCCGAAGGCAACAGTCACCCCGTCGCAGAGAAGGTAGACGCTCAACAACACGCCCAGATACAAGAGACTGTTCAAAAGACTAACCCGCACACTCAGTCTCCGTACATCTCACGGGCAGGCCGCGTCTGCAGGCCAAACAGCAGATATATGTAGTGTTTGTCATAAGGACTATTCGAAAAAAAAAAGGAGTAATGACATTCATACTATACACCTGTTGTGTATTACCACTTGAAGTACAGTTAACCTGTGGTTTGTTCAAATAGCCACATGCTAGATATTAGTAGTATTCACTTTCATGGCGTAATTTGTTATAGCCTACTAGCCTGTAGAGCATTGTTAGTATTTACATTAGAGCACAACTTAAGAGGAAGGATATAGAGCATTGTGCTAGTCTGATACACAAGCTTGAGACGTGACGGCCCCCGTACTACTCTGACGTCACTCAGGAAGTAAACACCGGTCAGCTTAGCAGCATATAGCACTAGACTGTATCGTGTCGTCCCTGTAAGATACTTGTATTAAATACCCATCTACGCTCACCTGCCTACCTCTCGTTCTTTCTACACCCACTAACAAAAAATGTGGTCAACACACGCCTTACACGCTTTCCCTCCGTCTCATTGTTGTCCGTTCTTGCGTTAGTAGCTCTGCTTGGTGGCTGGAACTCCCTCTCGTAATTGCGAGCAGCATGGACAGTCGCTTACAGCTTCTTTGTGCACTTCGCAGTAATTGTGCAGTACAAAGCAAGCATAGATCACAGTAGGGAGGTCCTCGGTGTTGATGTCCATAGCTCTCCGGAGCATCGCAAAGCGCGCCTTCAGACGTCCGAATGCACATTCGATCACCATGCGCGCCGCGCAAAGCTGTAGCCCGTAATATTGTTCCTGTCTGGTACTGCCACCACCAGGGTATTCCTTCATCAGGTATGGCATCAGTGGATATGCCGGATCGCCCAGAATAAAGAGAGAAACAGGATCTTCTCCCGGCACCAGCTCTTTAGGGCAGAGGGGGATTGTCCCATCAGTTAGGGCAGCACACAATGGCGAGTTCGCAAAGATGCGAGCGTCGTGTACACTGCCGGGCCACATTACTACAACATCCATAAAACAGTAGTTAGAGTCACACAGCGCTTGTACATTGAACGAGTGTCTCCCCTTTCTGTTGACGTAGGCTGTGGAACCACCTCGGGGTCTTTTGATATCTATGTGTGTGCAGTCGATCGCACCTAAACATTGAGGCATTCTGTGTGCTTCATAGAACCTGGCGACATGCTGCTTCACCTCAGCCTCTGTTCTCGGTATTCTGATGTACTCTGGGCCCAGGTAGGTGGTGATGGCCTCACAGACTTGTCGGACTATGATGGAAACAGATGGTCGAGATATTCCAAATGCATTTGCGACTTTCCTTTGTCTGCCACCGTCGCTCAGGTAATACAATGTGCACGCTATTGTGAGCACATCCACGGGAGCCCGCATCATGGTTGTGATTCCTTCCAAATGGGGAAGGAGTCTGTCGCTGATGTTGATCACGGACAATCTCGACATTCTAAAGTTCTCATGCCACTCCTCAGGAAGCGTAATTCCGTCGACAAAATTCGTCCACCATTGTCCCGTTCTCCCTGGCCTCATCCAGACCGGCGCTCCACGTAGGTCCGATATTGCTGAGCCCGGAGACTGGGATTCTCTTGTGCGTGAAACACATCCAACTGGCGTCTTATAGCACGGCTTGCTATAGCACGTCTTGTTCTAGCACGTCTTGCTCTAGCACGTCTTGTTCTATCACGTCTTTCATTATCTTCTCTTGCTATAGCGCGTGCTGTTATAGCAGCGTGCTGTGATATCAACAACTTGATTAGCGTTTGTACAAGAATACAGTTTAAACATAGTGAACACCTGAGCTACCTGGTCGTTCATGTTGAATCAGTGCTGAAAACATGCACGCTGGATCCTCTTCTCTTCCGGTTCTCTACAACCTCGTCACCGGACGTTGGTTAGGGCGTGCAGATGTCGGTCTCTACTGCGCATGGGCGTTGAGCAAAAACGTTTCTGCGCCGATTACACGACAGGTTGTCGGCGAGTTTTGGCGAGTATCCAAAACGAAAACACCTTCTCAAGGCCATGGTTAGACTAGTGTTTTTGCGGTCGTTTTTTTAATACGTTTGAATACGTTTGCTGTCCCTATTAGATATAAATGCCGTTTTGGCAGGAAACGTTTTGGCCCTACTGAAAACGCTAAATTGTGTTTCCGTTTTGGAATAACGCCAAAAACTCGCAGACAACATGTCGTGTAATCTGCGCGGAGCCGTTGTTGCTCAACGCCCATGCGCAGTAGATACCATCTGCGTGCCCTCACCAAACGTCCGGTGACGACGTTGTAGAGAACCGGAAGAGAACAGGATCCAGTCATATTTTTTCAGCACTGGATAAGTCAACATGAACGACCAGGTAGCTCAGGTGTGCGCTGTGTTTATGATTGTACAATCGCTATTCAAGATGTTGATGTCACAGCACGCTGCTATAACAGCACGCGCTATAGCAAGAGATGATATAGAAAGACGTGATAGAACAAGACATGATATAGAAAGACGTGCTAGAAGTGCTAGAACAAGACGTGCTATAGCAAGCCGCGCTATAGCAAGCCGCGCTATCAGAAGCCAGTTGGGAATGTTTCACACACACGAGAATCCCTGTCTCCGGGTTCAGCAATATCGGACCTTTGTGGAGCGCCGGTTCTGGATGAGGCCGGGGAGAACGGGACAATGGTGGACGAATTTTGTCGACGGAATTACGCTTCCTGAGGAGTGGCGTGAGAACTTTAGAATGTCGAGATTGTCCTTGATCGACCTCAGCGAGAGACTCTGTCCTCATTTGGAAGGAATCACAACCGCGATGCGGGCTCCCGTGGATGTGCTCACAAAGGTAGCTTGCACATTGTATTACCTGAGCGACGGTGGCAGACAAAGGAAAGTCGCAAATGCATTTGGAATATCTCGACCATCTGTTTCCATCATAGTCCGACAAGTCTGTAAGGCCATTACCACCTACCTGGGCCCAGAATACATCAGAATGCCGAGAACAGAGGCTGAGGTGAAGCAGCATGTCGCCAGGTTCTATGAAGCACACAGAATGCCTCAATGTCTAGGTGCGATCGACTGCACACACATAGAAATCAAAAAACCCTGAGGTCGTTCCACAGACTACGTCAACAGAAAGGGGAGACACTCGTTCAATGTACAAGCGCTGTGTGACTCGAACTACTGTTTTATGGATGTTGTTGTCATGTGGCCCGGCAGTGTACACGACGCTCGCATCTTTGCGAACTCGCCATTGTGCACTGCCCTAACCGATGGGACAATCCCCCCCTGCCCTAAAGAGCTGGTGCCGGGCAAAGATCCTGTTTCTATCTTTATTCTGGGCGATCCGGCATATCCACTGATGCCATATCTGATGAAGGAATATCCTGGTGGTGGCAATACCGTACCGGAACAGTATTACGGGCTACAGCTTTGCGCGGCGCGCATGGTGATCGAGTGTGCATTCGGATGTCTGAAGGCGCGCTTTGCGATGCTCCGGAGAGCTATGGACATAAACACAGAGGATCTCCCTACTGTGATCTACGCTTGCTTTGTGCTGCACAATTACTGCGATGTGCACAAAGAAGCTGTAAGCGACCTGTCTGTCCTTGCTGCTTGCAATTACGAGAGGGAGTTCCAGCCACCACCAAGCAGAGTGAAGTGTCTTTCTTAGCTTCATTTATTTCTATCTAAGTTCATTGATCGTATAGTTTTCTATTACCCTTTTCCTCTGCATTGGTTAGGTATTTTTCTCAGATGTTCGGTTCAAGTGAGGGGAGACGGACAACGTGGTCAAGATCAACGGGCGGCGGTTGTTTATTAATACCATAGCTTAGGAATCAACAAGTACATCGTCTCTTTGGTTCAAATCTAATTGTCTCTTTCATGTGGCTGTTGTCGTCTCAGGTTTGTCCATGGCAACAACGAGTCCTCTCTTAGTGGTTTGCGGGTCTGGTTGTTAAGGCAACCTTGCTTTCGGATCCTGGGAGGTTTGGGAGCGCTTGGTTTTCATCTACCCTCGGTGGAGTCTGCTATGAGCCTCGGCTCGGTCATCTGGTCTCAATGGCTCTCATGTCATCGGCTCTTCAGTAGCCGGCTTGGTCTTTCTCCGTCTCCTCTGAGTGTCTTGCTCGGCTCTCGAGTTCTGTGTGGCTCTGCCTCTCAGGGGTCCATCCCCTGTGTGTCTCCGGGTCTGTGTCAGCGCTTCCCCAGGTCCCTTCTGGGTGTGAGTCTTCTCCAGGTTTCCTTCTGGTCTCCTCCTCCCGTCACCGGGTGTGTGTCTGCGCTTCCCCAGGTCCCTTCTGGGTGTGAGTCGTGTCTCTTTCTGTCGCCATCAGCCCTTTTTATCAGAGCAAGAGAGAGAGAGAGAGAGGGGGAGGGGGAGACAGAGAGCGAGAGGGAGGGGGAGACCCTGCCTGCCTATTCACGTCCATGATCTGCCTTATTTTTGGTCACATTCCAGCAGAAACATGTCTGCTGGTGTCCTGTGACCACATGTTTCGCTGACACAACCTCCTGGGTCTTGTGACAACAGCTTCACAGTTTAAATCTGCTGACACTTTAATCATTATGAGAGGATTAGTTTTTCACTGAGTAATACATCATCATGCTTGTGACTAAAATGTTTACATAGTCTAGATAAGAACCAGACTACTTTTTCAGACAGTGCCCAGATAACAAACCATATGCCTATTGGGTTCATTATTTTATATTTAGCATTAGCATTTCACCACATGTTATTTGATTTCCATCTCGTAGGACGATTTACTAGTCTCCATGAAAACACCACATTTTGCAAATGGTCTAACCCTTCATCTCTGATATTTACCAATTAACTGCATTTCTTATTGTTTCTTCCGTTTTCTGATTTGCTAAACCTTGATGCATTTTGAACATTTGGCCTCACTTGAGTGCTGCTGACTCATCTATCTGAGAGGCTCTTTTTACAGTCCGATTCACTCTGTCCCCTGACCACTCTGCCATGTCGTAACTTGAAAGTCCTTACTTAGGGTAGGGGTCAGTTTTATTGTCTTAAGGTCAGCCATCTGTTTCTGGGGAGTCAACCTGCCTCAAGCCTAGGGTCTCAGAAATACCTTCACATGGTGTTCTAAATAGCCTTTCTATCAATCAGCATTTTGTCTTTCAAATCATTTTCCTTGTACATTTCACTTGCATTTATTCATGTTTTCATTTAGAAATATACGACAATCCACCCTTAGGGGGTTTAATAACCCACTACACAACATTAATTTTCTAAATTAAACATGTTAAAAAATCATAATCATAATTTTTGCTAATATTTTTCAAAATTTCAAAAAAATCCAAAATTGACCCAAATCGAACTACAACCCCTTTCCATCTGTACAGTTACAAAATCATCATTTCACCTACCTTTCCCTCCTTTCACAGTTTATACACATTATCAGTTATTATTATGACATCCAGTCTAAGAAAGCTGTTCCTGTTTTTACAAGAAACACTCTTTCAATAATAGCTTTTTTGTTTAGACTATTTTATCCATGTAATTAGCTTAAATGTCTATTTTGTGTAATGGACTCTGCAAGAAAAGATTAATACATCCTACCCAAAAGATTAACACTCTACACATCGAGGGAGATTCAAACAAGCAAACATAAATCATCTCTTCTCCTTGAAAAGACCACTGAGGCCTCAATCATTCTTCGCTTTCATCCCTGTCAGTTATCCCTGTATTAAAGGAGCTCCCGTCATATACGGAGCTACTGAGAAATCTTGATCCCCAGTTAGACTGGCTGACGCGCCGTTATATTCCTGGTCTCATACCAAACAGTCCTTGTCCCAATGACACAATGCAGGCAGCTTTCTTGGAAAATGATATTTATTTGCTTCACCGTGCAAACAGAATATCCTTGTTTTTTGTTCCTTAAACTGATTAAATGATAATGAAAATGATACCTAATTGGATACAAACATTTCGACCTGAGACCTGCGTCGTACGTGCGGTCAAAAACCGTTGCCTTTTCCGGGTCAAAACTCCTCCTCCTACAGGTGTACCTGACGCTTATATAAAAGAAGCGCCACCCCCTGGTCACATAAATCCATTGCACATTAAGTCCATTTTGGCCGTTACACACCGGCCCCTAATTGTTAAGGCAGGCAGACATAACAATTCAAAAAATAAACAAAACAAATAAGAGCCAAAACATGTCATGGATTAAGTGCATGGATCCACATTTTCATGAACCAAACACAGTTGTCACTGGCCTTACAATGGTGCTACTTGTTCGTCTGGAAAGACCTCCAGAACCCTGCCAAGTGGCCAGGACCCACGAAGAGCTGAAGAGTCCATGACGACTACAATATCTCCAGCTGCCAAACTAATTCTACTTATGTCCCAGAGAAAGCACAGAAAATCACTGCCTTCCTCAGCGACCTTCACTTGGCGGAACATGGCTTGAATGTCACCCATGAATGCCACCGGTTCCTCTCTGAAGCGAGTTAGCACTCCTGGCTCCTCCTCCTTTCCTGGTTCTTCGACTTCCTGTTCCTCCTCCTTTCCTGTTTCCTCTTCCTTTATCCACCCCTGTGTTGGTAAAAGGTGGTAGGTCAGGAAGGATTCTGTCTGCTGGAAGATCCGCCATCTTTTGCTCCACTGCACTGTCACTGTAGTGTTTGCAAAAGCTGCATTCAGCGATGATCTTCTCAGCTGCATGGGCGTTGGTGAACCAACATTTCTTCCTCACTTTGGACATTGTGTGAGTCCTTCCACCATGTCTCCGATTCTGGTGTACATGCTTGAGAATGAGCATTGAAACATGCTGGTCCTTGGAGAGAATGAGTGGAGGTTTAGCTTCCTCTGGTGTTGATCCTCTGCTCAATGTTCCTACAACTCTCAAGAGTCCATCCTCAAACGCTGTATCCAGCCTAGTCACTCCCACATTGTTGGGCAGACAGACCTCCTTGTTAAAAGGTAATTTCAAGCAGTACCTCTCCTGCTGAAGCACAGCTGAACTTTCAAATTTTTCCAGATGGCTTAGGTCTTCTCTGGACACTTCCTTCTCCTTCACAGCTACTTCTTTGAAGTTGTGTTTGTCCTGATCGGCCAGCATTTCTTCCCGTCTGCACACAGAGATCCTGTTCACTGTAGCAGAGGGAAACTCTGACTCCACAACACCACTGTTTCCATTCAGTGGACCATTAACGACCCATCCCAGCACTGTCCTTATAGCATACGGGCCATTCCTGTGACTGTTGATGACCTCCCAAGGTTCCAATATCTTGGGAGTGTTGGTTCCAATCAACAGGTCGACATTTGCTTTTAGGCGTGGGATGTGTACGTTGGACAAATATGACCATTTAGACAGTTCTTCAGGTGTCACCATGTTCTCAGCCGTGACTGGCATTTTCTTCTGTGTGAGAACTTCCGGAAGAACATAAAAGTCATCGCTGTCCAAACCAGCTACCTCCAACCCAGTCAAGGAGTAAGCTGGAACACCCGTCTCTTGCCCCATGGTGCTCAGTAGGAAGGTGGTTCCTCTGCCTGTGATATTCAGCCTCTGCATTAGGCGTTCAGAGCAGAATGTGGCTGAGCTACCAGGGTCTAAGAAGGCGTATGTTTGTACTATGTTTCCGTTTGCTGCTTTCACATTCACAGGGAGAATGGCTAATACACACCGGTCCTTACCGGCCCCTGTATGTCCACATGTTTGCAGTGAAGTTGGTTGCTGTAACTGTTCTGGAGAAAATGGTTGCCTTTTGATGTGAAGCAGGGTGGGGTGAGTTTGACCACAGACTTTGCATACCAAGCGCCTTTCGCAGTCTCTGCTCATGTGACCAACACATAAGCATGCAAAGCAAACTCCCTTTTCCCTCAGAAAGTACATTTTCTCCTTGTGCCTCTTCTCCTGCAGTTGTTTGCACTCCTCCAACGAGTGACTGCGAGCACAGCAAAGGCATCCAGCTCTCCTAGCATTCACTGTACCTGGTGTTGGTGATGTCAGCTCCTTGGCTCTCTCAGATATTACTGTGGTGGCGACAATGTTTCTTTTCACTCTGTTGGGATATGATTCAAACCTGGTGAGAGATGTTGTGCCAACCACACCAGAATTTGGATCCTGTATGTCACCAAACAGAGGGTCAGAAAGAAGGCTAACATGTCGCTCCACAAACCTGATCATATCACCGAAGTGAGCCCTTTCCTGTGTATTTTCCATTATGCCATGAGCCGTACTCCTCCATTGCTCCCTCATCTTGAATGGCAATTTTGATATAATGGCCCTCATGTTGACAGGCATGTCCAACTCCTGCATGTACTGAAGCTCCTCCATTGCATTGCAGCAGCCACGCAAGAATAAGGAGTAGGCTTGAAGTGCCTTGACATCCTCAGATTTTATTGTTTGCCATGTCAAGGCCTTTTGCATGTAGGCACTTCCTATTTTGTACTGGTTTCCAAAGTGTTCTTTAAGAAGACCCTTTGCCACTGCGTAACCACGCTCAGGAGCCATATGCTGGCAGCTACGCACCAATTCCTGTGGCTGTCCTCTTGTGAACTGCTCCAGATAATACAAAGCATCAGCGTCTGTTGCCTTTTCCTCCACTCCTTGTTCAAATGCTTTGATGAATGTTCTGTATTGGAGAGGGTCACCTTCAAATGTTGGGATATTTCGTGGTGGCAGAGACCTGGAATGCTGTTGCTGCACCAGAGCAGCAGTTATCTCATTTTGCCTCTCCATGATGGTAAGCATGTTTGCAGGTTGGTTTGAATTGATTTGAACATTGTCAGTTGTTCCCATTCTGCTTTCCTGTTCCTTGTGGTTGTGATTATATTGGCGGTTAGCAGCAGTGCTATGCCATTGACCACGTTCCTTTGGTCTCACATCCACAGGCTTGTTTGGTGGTATTGACAATTGTGTCAATTTACTTCGTTGTGTTAATGTCCCAGGTTGGTATTCCCTTGCAACAGGATTTAGCTTGTGGTGTTCCCTTTCAAAATAGGAATTCATTGCATTTGAAGGTGCACGAGATGAACGCTTACTTTCAGAGGAGTGCAACACGGCCAACCTTGCAGTGCTTGCAGCCAATGCAGTGTCCACCTCTAGTTGTTCCTTTTTTCTTTTCAACTTTAGTTCCTGCTCCTTCAACTGATGCTCCTGCTCCTTCAACTGATGCTCCTGATCCTCCAAAGCATGTTTTTCTTTTAGAGAATCAGCACGAGCGAGAAGTGCAGCTCTATCGGCTTCAGCTAAAATCTTGGCAGATGACCTGCTACTTGTTTTTGAGTATTTGCTCACAATGTTTGACACACTGTCATTTGGAGCAATACCATCATCCATTAAATGCAAATCACCTTCAGTTGTTTTACCATCATATACATTCGTTATACCTTCAATATTTGAAACCCACAGTTTTGCATTTGAAATACACTCATTGATTGACAACATTTTTGCTTTAAACCAGGTGTCTTGTTCTTCTTTTTCATCATGTAACGTATAACCCAACAGAAGATTGTCATGTATGCATTTCGCCTCATAACACACCTGATTCAAATCTGTAAGAGCATTCTCTACTTTTTCCTTCTCATTATTTAACATGAAACCAAGAATTGAATCTTTTATCTTGGCTGCCATGTTAAATTTACGTTTTCTGCTGGCAACCAATTTGCCACAATGTTCTGCAACAGCCTTGGCAGTCATTTTAACGACACGTTTCCCAGTGACGTCACCGCTAACAGCGGAGCGCGCTGTGGTCTCCATGGAAACGTTTGATGCCGTTTTGCGCGTCGCCATGTTATTAGATTGTCTGAATTAAAACGAGACGGCTGGTGACGAGTCGCGCAACATAGTCACTACAAAAAAGGTCCGCGTAGTCAAGTGTTATTCCTCTTCAGCAACCATGGATTTACGCTCAACCCCAAGTTATGTGTGCACACAATTTTACATGGCCATGTATTTATATAGCGCTATTCACATACCTCCTTGCGTTGGGTACCATGATGTCGCCTCACGGATCAGTACTCGCGGTCCAGTACTGATCCTCAGCCACTTCGGGTCAGCACCGGTGTCTTCCTCCTCCACGAACGGCTGCAGGCGGATCCTCGATGCAGCAGCAACAGTAGAATCCTCTTCCTCCACACAACAACAGCAGCAGCTCCTCGCCTTCCTCCGGTTGAGATTCTCCGACGTCCCCTAACGCATCGAATCTTCCCCAGTCTCCAAGCAAGAGTCCAACTGGTGCGCGGTTTTTGACTAATATTAAAGGAGCTCCCGTCATATACGGAGCTACTGAGAAATCTTGATCCCCAGTTAGACTGGCTGACGCGCCGTTATATTCCTGGTCTCATACCAAACAGTCCTTGTCCCAATGACACAATGCAGGCAGCTTTCTTGGAAAATGATATTTATTTGCTTCACCGTGCAAACAGAATATCCTTGTTTTTTGTTCCTTAAACTGATTAAATGATAATGAAAATGATACCTAATTGGATACAAACATTTCGACCTGAGACCTGCGTCGTACGTGCGGTCAAAAACCGTTGCCTTTTCCGGGTCAAAACTCCTCCTCCTACAGGTGTACCTGACGCTTATATAAAAGAAGCGCCACCCCCTGGTCACATAAATCCATTGCACATTAAGTCCATTTTGGCCGTTACACCCTGTTTAAACCTCCTGAGGCCTTTACTGCTAACTTGTTTTTGACCGTTTTGTTTCTTCTTGTTGTATCTTGTGCTAATCACCGCCTCTTCCTTCGTTGTATGCAGGTCTCTGGTACTGCTCCGATTTTCCACAGAAGGAAACGATTTTCCCTCTGTCCTTTTTGCATTTTGGATTATTATTTACAAACACACAATAGATTGGAAACATTTTTTTTCGCAGATACATTCTCTACTGTTCTGCATTTTGACAATACATTTTTCTCCAAATCAATTATCTATGTATTTCACAGCTTCTTACGTTAGCATTCAATCAAATCACCTTCGTCTCATTTCTTTTTGTGCTGTACTGTTTTACTAGATTCAATATCTCAAGATCAACACAACTACCTCCACCCTTGACAGTGGAATAACCATTATTTCACTTTCAAATACCTCGTTTCCCGACAGCTCCTCGGTCCGGACAGTCAGCTCTAGACGAGGCCAATCACCAACAGAACCTATGTGCATGGTCAACAAACCACAGTCCCTTTAAACACACATCACACACACTCCGCCAGCTTTCAACAAGCCGGTGCAGAGTCTTCCATAAGTCAATCATCAAATTCACATGTCTGCACTCTACATGAACACTGTCTGGCCAATTTGCGACCAAAAACCTACAGAGCTTTCTATAGACAGAGAAATATGTTACCCCAACACTTATCATAACCCAAAAAGTGACACAACCCTCCAGATTCTACATCTGGAGTCTTAATGAGCGGAAAACAAACCATGAACCAGCTCCCGTCCATCCCCAGTTTCCAGCTCATTATATCAGACTTCCTACCAGTCCCGCTGTGTCACCACCACCTGCTATCCCTGACCGGCGAGAGAACTCCCCCAGCCAGCCAGTTCCTAAAAAAAGTATAGTCAACCAAAAACAAAGAAAATTTAAAATAAACAAAAAAACTGTGAGTGCCTACAGGCTACACACCCATCAAACAGAACTTAACAATCATCTAGAGGCATAAATACCCCCGCAAAACTTAAGACAGCAAAATTAGAAATCCAAAAAGAAATAAAATAAGTAATGAAATAATAATATTGTTGTTGTTTTTTTTTTTTTTTTTTTTTTTTTTTTTTAATTCCTTAATTCAACTTTGACCACCCTTTGATCAAGTATTGTAATCACTACTATAAATAGTCCTTTGTTTCTAACTCTGTCTAATATTATATGTTCCATTGTTCCTGTCTAAAACCATAAAAATGTGTTAGTTTAGATTAACCCATGCAATTTCCCCAGTTACTTCATCCCATCAACAGCCCCAACTTACCCTGGTTAGTCTTCCAAACCATTTTAGTAACTTGCACACCTAATCAAACCTTATCTATGTATCCTCATCTCTATCCTTATTCTAATCAGTCTCATTTTCCATTTTAATTTATCAATAACTCTATTTACTCGAGCACCCAATAGGCTTTGTTTGTGCATTTCCGCTTTGCTCTTAATTAACCTATGACCTATGCAGACACCCCCTCTGACAATGTCCCAACTCTCCACATTCCCAGCAACCCTGTTTGGACTCTTGCTTCTTACTGGACGTTCGCTGAGTCCGCCACCCTTTGTAACATGACCGAGCGAAATGGCCAACCTCCCCACAATTCCAGCACACAGCCGACGCCGGCCATCCCAGGGGTTCCAGTTTACCCAGTTTACCACGACTCCCACAGTCTCTCGGCTGGCCTCCCACCGTCCTCGCCAGGTCAACCCCTCTCCCGTCCTCTGGGCGCATGTCCTGTTGCCTGGAGGAGAGAGGGGCATACCTGTCCTTTTCTGCTGCCTCTCCTCGGGCCTTCTCTTGTTGGGAGGGGCCTGGAAACTCACCCCTCCTGCGGTCCTGTTCACCCTGTCGCGGCCCAGTTCCCTGTCCGGGCAACGGGGCACAGGGCACTCTTTGATCCCGGCGGCCTAGGTCAGACGCTCGAAGCATGATCTCAACAGCTGTCGCTTCTAGTAGCACAGTCTTTCTCGCCAGTTCTCGTCCCAGTCTCTGAGTCTCGTGTGCGGCTTGACCGATCTCCAGCTGTGTCTTCATCAGATCTCGATGAACTGCCTCGTGTTGTTCGAACGCTGTCACAAACGCTCTCTGTTGTCTATAGTATGCTGCCTCTTCCCCCATTTCAGCACTGGCGGTTTGACGTCCCATCGTTGGGCTCCGCCTCTCATCTTGGCTTTGGTGCTGAGGGCAGGGTGGATATGGGAAACGGGTGGGCTGTAGAAACTGTTCGTGTATTCCATACCTGCTGTCGGTCTCAGTTCCAGCCCTCCGGCCAGAGTGGACTTCGTGGGACGGCTGTAACCTCAGTCTCTTTTTCTGCCCCTTGGTTAAACCGCAGTCGCCTGCAATGGACACTCCAGCTTGAATTGGTTCTGGTTGGAGTAACACCGTTGTCACTGGTTCACTCCCCTGTATCGGAACCAAAGTCAACATATCAAGTCCTTCTGTCGTACTGGTCACATGAGAGAAGTCCCAATCAATCAGATCATTATCACTGGTAAAGTCTATCTGGGAAATGTCTGCAGAGGCCCTCGGCCTACTCCCCCCAATGGCCCGATCACTAAGGCCCTTTTCCATATTGTTGTCACTGTTATTCTATTGTTTTTGCATCTAACGCTTCAGTCGTTCCTATTAATGTTCCTCTAAGGTGAACTTCCTATGTTACTGTCATTCACTCCACCTTCAACCACTCCTGTAATCACCGTTTGAAAAAACAAATTTCTCCGTCTTACACTATTTTCTACTTACTTGAGTTAAAACACTCACACTGTCAAAATTTTACTGTGCAGACAAGGATTGATAACTGGCCTATCATTCATACTTATACCAAGGCTCATTATAGCCGTTTTCCCTAGATGGTTATGGAAATCGTCCAGAGCTCCTGTTCAGCCGAGCACCTGTACAGAAAGAAAGCAAAAATATCCAGACTTAATACAGTGGCATTTCCCTTATTATTTCCACTCTTCGTTATGCATTGGAAATGTCGGGCAACACTATACTAAAATATTTAGAGAGACACAGTGTGATTTGTTTGAAAAAATAACGATACAGCTTATCTTGTTTTTTTGTCCGTTCCTTCAACAGGAACACTGGAGGTTTCCAATCCCCTGTGTGCTCTCTCCACCTGATTTCCTGGGAAATATAATCATTAATCCCCTTCCTATCCATTGTCTAATAATCCTTTGTAAACCTGGTCCTTCATCTGATTCTAACCTCTCTTTGCTTGATGAATCTGTTCATCCTAACCTTATTTCTTACTTTTAAATGCCCGATTAGCGTATCGACTAAATGTATTATTCGCTTTTGCTCCACACACTCCTCATACCACATCAATTTCATTCATCCTTACACACAACCATACCCCCTCACAACACTTAATAAAAATCAATCAGTGTTGTTACTGCTACCAACCACCAATCAGGGAAACAATAAACTTTTAGCAACTTAGATCACTAAAACCCTGACCGACACATAGTACAGCTGGCCACGTTAATAAATTCACGGACACCCGCACCATGCCACCGCAATATCCTTCAGATCCTTGAATACACAAAGAACCGTCCGTCTTCAGCCCAAAGCGTTTTCCTCCAGTCGCGAATCCGAATGAAAACACCCCAAGCTTCCCACTAAGAATATCACAAATCATCCTACCACCACCTGCACCTAGACAGGCCAGCGCCCATCCGGTACCTACCTCACATACACAATAACAACGTAGTTCAAATAAACCTACAACCAAATGACCCACAACACACGCCGCAATCTAGGGATGGCGAAATACAAGGAGAGACAGAGGGGGGGGGGCGGAGGGAAGAGAAAAAAGGAGGGAGGGATACAGGGATACAGGGACTAAGGGGAGGAAGGGGGGGGGGGGGGCACACAATGCAACATTAACTATTACAAAAACCGTCTAAATCAACCTTAACTTTAATCAGACCAAAAGAATGACCATGAATATTCTATTTATCCTTATGTAATCCTATTCTAGCAAGTAACACTATTTTAATATAACCAATATAACCAATTCTAATATAACCAATACTCCACGCCCATGATGAATTGAAAATGGGGGACCCTGATGCAAACAAGACGAAAGTCTTTCTCCGGTCTGCATCCCCTTAACAATTGTGTGTATTGAGTTGTACCGTATTGTACCCATTCTACAATCTGTTAATAAAACTTTTCAATCAATCAATCAATCAGGCAATCTATCCTAAACAAAACTCCCTCTGTGCACCTGTCATCCCACAAAGTTAAGCTGGGAGACAGGGATGGAGCGGAGGGGGGCGGGGGTGGAGGGGGGGGGAGGGAGAGAGGGAGGGAGGGAGGGAAGGAAGGAGGGAGAGAGAGAGGGAGGGAGGGAGGGAGGGAGGGAGGGACAGGGAGGGAGGGAAGGAGGAAGGGGAGAGTGTGAACGAGGGAGGAAGAGACAGAGGAAAAAAAGGGGGGGGGGGGGGTTTCACGCAACCAAAGTCACAAACAAACTCACACATCTATCCCATACTATCCCACCAGCGCCATTACCCCTGGCCCATAACAAATACAGACCTATAATCAAACCAGTAAACACACCCATCATCAATAACTGACAAAACCGATAAAAAGAACTCACAAATTCCCACAGATTGCCGCGCTTCAAAACCTATAATAATCACAACTGTTCTCTATTGTCTACTGCACCTCGTTCCACCTGTAAAGGTGAAACTATAAAAGAGGCAACAGCGCCCTCCGCTGGAACGTCTTGTCCATCACCACCAACGCACCACAACACTCACCACTTCCTGTAGGAGGCGCCCACGCCTCCCCCGCAAGTGCGTCATCACGCCGTACCATACCAAGACGACAACTTGACGTTCTACCTCAACCACAAAACTACAATTCCCAGAACCCTCTACACCGGAAGTCCCTGTCCTCCGCCTCTCTAAGATCCCGCGCCAGCAACAGTAGCAACACGCGAGATTCCCCGAGAGTTCAACCATGCTATATTGTTAGCACAGGTAGCTTAGCATCTTAGCTTCGTTAGCTCAGTACCGCTCGCACCAGCTTAGCTTAGCATCCAACATCACTCCTCCTAAACGGCCCCTTCTCCTGTTGATCCGAGCGGCACAACACATCGCGACGTTTACACAACCCCAGCTACACCCCGTAACACAACTTTAATCCTATTTAGCCCCCGTTCACAGAACCTATATCATTATCCTTATTCTAGTATGCTCTCCCGCTTGGCCCCGCCTGACCGAAATACACAGTATATCATCATCATCATCATCATCATTTTATATCAAACGCACCCCAAGCTCCGACGCTCCCAATGACGTCACCAGCTCCAAATTCCCCGTTTTCTTTGATCTTTACTACATTACTTTTAGACCCCCACAGCCCCGATTTGAAAAATGTCAACGAACATTACACATCTCCTAGGTTCCATCACACATGCCATTCATTTAATTCACTCGACAACGCAACACAGCGTCCACACGTTAGTCGCGTTGCGCTCAGCTAATGCTGGCAGGACAGGGGTGTGGTTTCTCCCCGCTGCAGCCTTGGCCACCTGGTTCATAATAATATAAAAAATACCTTGACATTCACTCAGAGCTCCTAACATTCATCCATTTAAACACATATACTTAGCAAAACAATGTCCCATTCATAAACATACCATTCATTTGTACACATTCATTCCAAACGCATTTCCTTGCTTTTTTCACACAATATCCTCCTATGTTCTAATCCCCTGTGCAGTATCTTCTTCCAAAGTGCTTCATATATCTACTGAGTCCGACTTGCTATACCCCTGAGAAACCCACTCCATTCATGTATTGTAGCCCGTGAAGAGGTTTCAGCAGCGCCCTTTGTTGGCTTGTATCGGAGTGTTATATGGCCAAATCGTGTGTTCGACCGTACTCCCCGCTACCCGTAGAGCCCCTTACATTCCTCCACGCGGCTGATGTCCTTCAGATATCGACCTTAGCCAATCTGAGCCTAAATGACGTCGGATTAGAATTGGTAATTCGCTTATGGAACGTCTTCCAAAGTCCATTACTCCGTCGCACCGATTCTAAGTGTGGTTTCTACAGCATTCTAGCCCGAACCCTAACTTCTTCTCATCTCCCTGTTCTCTGTCTCTCTTCGCGGAACCAGGCTACCCCTGAACTTCACCACGGTACTCTTTTTCTACTCTTTAAGATCTGACTACTCCTCTTTACCCTTCTTATGAACCACTACGTCACGCACAGTCCCACTTCCCGCTATCTGTGACTAATCTCCGTTCTACTGCTCCTACGCCGGTCCCCTCAAATATTTTACCTAATCCCTAGCCTATCCCCTAAGCTGATATAACTAAATATAGACATCTATTACCTCTCCTCACTTGGCCTTGTACCAACTATAGGCATCCTAACTGAACATCCCCTAACCCCTACGCTAAGTGCAGCGCCGGCGTGTGACTGAGACCAGAGCCAGGTTGTGAACCCCGGACCCCGGTACTCCTCCAACACCAACATTATCCTGGTCCATTTACAACTCATTTCTACCTAATGCAATAGCAACCCCAAAATGCGAGACTGCTTCGACCATTTACCAATCTTAAACACATTAGTACTACTCACCTATTCCCACTGGCCTCGGTCGAAATGGTGACGATCCCTCAGTTTCCAGTCGTAGAGAGCATCGATGAGGGGGAGAGAACCTCTCCGTGTCCTTGAGAAGTGGCTGTTGTCGTCTTCAACCGGTACTGGCCGAATGCAGCACGGGTCACGGACCAATTGAAGTGTCTTTCTTAGCTTCATTTATTTCTATCTAAGTTCATTGATCGTATAGTTTTCTATTACCCTTTTCCTCTGCATTGGTTAGGTATTTTTCTCAGATGTTCGGTTCAAGTGAGGGGAGACGGACAACGTGGTCAAGATCAACGGGCGGCGGTTGTTTATTAATACCATAGCTTAGGAATCAACAAGTACATCGTCTCTTTGGTTCAAATCTAATTGTCTCTTTCATGTGGCTGTTGTCGTCTCAGGTTTGTCCATGGCAACAACGAGTCCTCTCTTAGTGGTTTGCGGGTCTGGTTGTTAAGGCAACCTTGCTTTCGGATCCTGGGAGGTTTGGGAGCGCTTGGTTTTCATCTACCCTCGGTGGAGTCTGCTATGAGCCTCGGCTCGGTCATCTGGTCTCAATGGCTCTCATGTCATCGGCTCTTCAGTAGCCGGCTTGTCGAGTCTCAGGCTCGGTTCTCGAGTTCTGTGTGGCTCTCCAGGTCTTTCTCCGTCTCCTCTGAGTGTCTTGCTCGGCTCTCGAGTTCTGTGTGGCTCTGCCTCTCAGGGGTCCGTCCCCTGTGTGTCTCCGGGTCTGTGTCAGCGCTTCCCCAGGTCCCTTCTGGGTGTGAGTCTTCTCCAGGTTTCCTTCTGGTCTCCTCCTCCCGTCACCGGGTGTGTGTCTGCGCTTCCCCAGGTCCCTTCTGGGTGTGAGTCGTGTCTCTTTCTGTCGCCATCAGCCCTTTTTATCAGAGCAAGAGAGAGAGAGAGAGAGGGGGAGGGGGAGACAGAGAGCGAGAGGGAGGGGGAGACCCTGCCTGCCTATTCACGTCCATGATCTGCCTTATTTTTGGTCACATTCCAGCAGAAACATGTCTGCTGGTGTCCTGTGACCACATGTTTCGCTGACACAACCTCCTGGGTCTTGTGACAACAGCTTCACAGTTTAAATCTGCTGACACTTTAATCATTATGAGAGGATTAGTTTTTCACTGAGTAATACATCATCATGCTTGTGACTAAAATGTTTACATAGTCTAGATAAGAACCAGACTACTTTTTCAGACAGTGCCCAGATAACAAACCATATGCCTATTGGGTTCATTATTTTATATTTAGCATTAGCATTTCACCACATGTTATTTGATTTCCATCTCGTAGGACGATTTACTAGTCTCCATGAAAACACCACATTTTGCAAATGGTCTAACCCTTCATCTCTGATATTTACCAATTAACTGCATTTCTTATTGTTTCTTCCGTTTTCTGATTTGCTAAACCTTGATGCATTTTGAACATTTGGCCTCACTTGAGTGCTGCTGACTCATCTATCTGAGAGGCTCTTTTTACAGTCCGATTCACTCTGTCCCCTGACCACTCTGCCATGTCGTAACTTGAAAGTCCTTACTTAGGGTAGGGGTCAGTTTTATTGTCTTAAGGTCAGCCATCTGTTTCTGGGGAGTCAACCTGCCTCAAGCCTAGGGTCTCAGAAATACCTTCACATGGTGTTCTAAATAGCCTTTCTATCAATCAGCATTTTGTCTTTCAAATCATTTTCCTTGTACATTTCACTTGCATTTATTCATGTTTTCATTTAGAAATATACGACAAGAGCTACTAATGCAAGAACGGACAACAATGAGACAGAGGGAATTGATTGATTGATTGAATGAAAACTTTATTAACAGATTGCAGAATGGGTACAATACAGTACAGCTCAATACACACAATTGTTAAGGGGATGCAGACCAGAGAAAGACTTTTGTCTTGTTTACATCAGGGTCCCCCATTTTCAATTCATCAGGACATATATGACATACATGACATACAGATAGTCAGTACTGCTACATCTATACATTTATGACATACCAGATTTGCAAATACAGTACTGTTTGTGATACAGAAGGAGTCAAGAAAAGGGAGTATATACATTTGACGTAGAAACTGTACATTGGAGGAGGTTGGGTGGGGGGGGGGGGGGGGGGTTGGGTACATTGGGATATTGACAACCATACTGGGTAATTTACATTGGAGGTGGTTGGGGGGGGGGGGGGCACACTGTATAAACAAGCAAAACTGTACATTGAGGGGGGGGGGGGGGGAGACACTGTACAAACAAACAAAATTGTACATTGGACTATTGACAAAACCATACTAGGTAAATTACTGTACATTGGAGGGGGTTGGGTTAGGATATTTACAGGGGCCAGTGTTGAATTGCAGTCTCCCGTAGGTGTCCCTTGAGAGAGGTTTTGAAAGTGGGTAGTGATCCACATTCCTTTACAGCTTTGGGTAGGGCGTTCCACATTGATGTGGCATAATTGCGAAACGTGTTTAGTCCCTTATTTGAGCCGAATCTGGGTTTAACATGATTTGTGGAGCTCCCTCTGGTGTTGTGATCGTGGTATTCACTGACCTTTGGGAAGTATTTTGACATGTACATGGGTACCTTGGTCGTGTAGTGTATCTTGTAGACCAGGCCCATTGCAAGTTGCTGTACTCTGTCGTC
This sequence comes from Notolepis coatsorum, assembly GCF_963971535.1. Classification (NCBI taxonomy): domain Eukaryota; kingdom Metazoa; phylum Chordata; class Actinopteri; order Aulopiformes; family Paralepididae; genus Notolepis; species Notolepis coatsorum. The sequence continues at coordinate 25,918,408 of NC_140179.1, read as the reverse complement.
TACTCTAAGCCATCCTAGGTTGTCAAAGTGGGCAGGGGTGAGGTGGGTTCTAGGAGTAAGGTCAAGCAGTAGTCTGACCAAAGCGTGTGAGGCGTGTGTTGACCTCTTTTTTTGATAGTGGGTAGTATTCATACTTGCTAGTAACGTGGACATTGTGTTTTGTGTAGTCATCAAGGTTGAGTCCACTCCACAGATGTCTGTTGAAGTTTGAGGTCTTCTCTTCAATAGTTTGTTTACATATGGAACATCTAGCAGTGTTCTTGATGGAATGTGATGTAGGTAGAACAATCAATATGTGCTCAGAACAATAAAACAAATTTTTTTACCAAGTACCCAACCTCTACTGTCTTTATATATGAATCTATAGATGAATCTATTATAAATGCTTATGTCATAATGAATAAGTACATGCAGTAAGCATCTATATATAATGGAGTTCGATATATAAACACAAGGCTGCCTTTGTGTGGGAGAAAGGTGTGTGGCAGAATAAAATGCATTATGGAATATGATATGACTATAATGAATAAGTACATGCAGTAAGCATCTATATATAATGGAGTTCGATATATAAACACAAGGCTGCCTTTGTGTGGGAGAAAGGTGTGTGGCAGAATAAAATGCATTATGGAATATGATATGACTATAATGAATAAGTACATGCAGTAAGCATCTATATATAATGGAGTTCGATATATAAACACAAGGCTGCCTTTGTGTGGGAGAAAGGTGTGTGGCAGAATAAAATGCATTATGGAATATGATATGACTATAATGAATAAGTACATGCAGTAAGCATCTATATATAATGGAGTTCGATATATAAACACAAGACTGCCTTTGTGTGGGAGAAAGGTGTGTGGCAGAATAAAATGCATTATGGAATATGATATGACTATAATGAATATCTGAATATATATATGTATATTGCCACACAATACTGTCTGGCTTTGCAGACACCTATTTACACCACAAAAGAATGCATGCCCACACCCAGTGCAACAAGCATCCACATCCAATTTACATCTTACACAAATTATCATACTAATAAAGGATTGCATTCACTATGCACCAACATTCCTGAATATTCTAATCTTGTTTTTGCCAGAGTCACACTGCCTACTTTACTTGAAAAGTGGCCATTTTCTTTTACTTGAACTTGAGACCTTGACTGCATAGTTATTTTTTTCAGTTAATTATATTGTTTACACTTTATCTATGAATGAACACAACACTTGACTTACCATCTTTAGATAATAAAGTACCCAACCTCTGTCTTTATATATGAATCTAAACTATAGATTCTATAGCACATGCATCTTACATGTATATGTATATTGCCACACAATACTGTCTGGCTTTGCAGACACCTATTTACACCACAAAAGAATGCATGCCCACACCCAGTGCAACAAGCATCCACAACCAATTTACATCTTACACAAATTATCATACTATAAAAGGATTGCATTCACTATGCACCAACATTCCTGAAACTTGAAGAAAGAGGTCTGGACATGGTTGCAGCCATTTGTTTTATTATTCATTTACCTTTGGAACATCACACAACTCAAGTAATAAAAAAAAACACACATTCTTTTTGCTCTCCTCTTCCTCATGGATGCTGCACATAACACCCAAAATGCACCATGTCACTCTTGTTACAGGTTTGCGTAGTGCACATCATCATCACGAGCCGGTTCTCTGCTGTGCTGGCCACATGTTGGCGCAAGCAACGACCTCCTCCCCGTGAACAGGCCAGAGAGCTGGCGAGGTCTGTGGGTTGACACCAAGGGTGAGCGTGGTTCCATGGGCTGGTGGCCGTAGTAGGGGGAGGGTGGTCTGTGGGTTGACACCAAGGGTGAGCGTGGTTCCATGGGCTGGTGGCCGTAGTAGGGGGCAGGTGGCATTATGGGTGCCTGTGGTGGCACCATGGAACCTGGACCCATGTGCTGCATGAACTGTGAAAAGATGGAGGCGATCGTGTTGAAAGAGGCAACAAGAGCCTCCGAGGTCTCTGTGTCCTTCTGTCTGTTCTCTCTGTCCCTCTCACTCTCCCTCTCTTTGGCCACTCTGTCCCTCTCTATGTCCCTCTCTATCTCCCTCTCTCTGTCCTCTCTGTCCCTCTGTCTGTCCTCTCTGTCCCTCTCTCTGTCCTCCAGTTTCTCTTGCTTTCTCCAGGCCATGTCGTCACACTGTAAGGACAGAGACTGGTCAATGGGGGACAGCTTTCGCTTGAGTTTGTCTCTTCTGTGGCTACTCAAGGTAGCGTTCAGTAAATGACGTCGCTCCGTCATCAACGCAACCTCAGGAGAGGAGACTCCATTGCTCTCCTCACGGCTCTCCTCATGTCCCTGTGTCGATGTTGCCATGGATTCGTCCAGGCTGTCGTCGAGGGGGCCCACGTCAGTGTTGATGGACTGCACACCGTGAGGTAGCTGCTCCGTTGCTAGACATCCTGCCCAAATGGCTTGGCAGCGCTCGTAGTGCAGTTGGATGACACGCCCATGGCCACTTCGCTTCCCATCGTCACAGGCCTTCCTGTACTTGTTCCGAATGCCCTTCAACTTGGTGGTCACTTTCTCTGTGAACACAAATCACCAGAAAAAAAAGTTTACATACATGGTTATGTGAGGAACCAATAAACAGCTATTTTGTATCATAAACAGTACAGTATACTGTATTGTTGTACCCATTCTGCAATCTTAATAACATTCGATCAACCAATCAAACAGCACAGAGAGCAAATCCCGATGGGCTCAACTGAACTTGAACCCCCCCTTCCCCCCAGCACAGACAAAGGGTTGCTAACGTTAGTTTGAGGTAATAATATTCATATTGCGAGCAGATCACAGAAGGTGCCAATTAAAATGATTTACCCACATAATCATGTTCTTCAATTTACCTAACATTACTTGTTATATTATGAACACACACCGTGTGCTACCCACCTACCCAGTGGTACATAACGTTAGCCATGTGGACAATCATCACAGTCACATCACTTTTTATCAACAAGCCCAAACATTCCAGCTAACGCTAGCTCTACAACATACCTTTTGTGATATCTTGAGGGCTGTGTGGAAACTGTCTCCCACTCGCTGTAGCCTCTTCTGCAGACGGAATCAAATCACAAAATCTAATGCACAGATCAGCATACTTTGTAGCCACGGACTCCCAGTCGACATTCGAGGCTAAATGGCTGGTTTTGTACTCCAGCGTGACTTCAAGCAGCAGTATGACCTCGTCGTCGGTCCAAGTAAACATGTCTCTTGAAACTTTCGCCATAGCAAACAAAATAGTGTGGTCGATAGCTGTGTTGTTGTTGTGTTGCTGTGGATGCGTGAGGCGGGAATGCGCTCTCAAGATTTATGTGCAGGTAACTACCTCCCGCGCATGCTCAGTGCCGAATTCGACACGCGATCCGTTGCGGTCTGACCACGCCTCGCTCTGACAAAACAAAAGTGCTCAGGTTGCAAAACGTATGTCTCACTCGGCTACCGCTACGTTGCGACCTGGAAAAGCGAAACTCATCTTCAAAACGAAATGAAACATCAGTCAGTCTAACTGCAGCCTAAGCCATCCTAGGTTGTCAAAGTGGGCAGGGGTGAGGTGGGTTCTAGGAGTCAGGTCAAGCAGTAGTCTGACTAGTTTGTTTTGAGATGTTTGTAATTTGGTTTTTAGTGCCTTTGAGGTGCTTTGGTACCATGAGGTGCAAGCATAGTCGTAGTACCCTTGAATGAGTGCTCCTGCCTGTGAGGATTGGTCCGATTCCGCACGCTTCAAGGTACCAATTGTTAAATATATTATTATTATGTGCGCCCTTGCTCATTTGTGTTCTACAGAGGGCGATGTAGTAAATCCAGTATGTGACGTCACTGACGTTTCCTTTCCATTCCTGTTCCGGTCTATTATTTGTCAATGATTGTTGTTGATATAGCGGCACTACGACCGCATCTCGCCCCGCCTGAGAAAAAAATATGCCGAGGCTAAAGATGATCAATGAGTCAATTGAGTTCTATTCAATCGCCACCGCAACGCACTCCGTTTAACAGGTTATGGGCCCAGGAATGCCAGTCTAGAGCGACAAGGTGAATAATATACTAACTAAACCGGGAATGAAGACGGTACCGGGAGATTTCCGTGAACAGTGAAGACACGTCACAGAGTTTCTACAAGCCGCAACCGAACGTTTGGATATAGTAAACTCTGAAGAAACGTGAAAATGGCTGTAGCAGGAACAATACACCAGCAGATTATATTCGATGGAAAAGAAGATAGATATGATCTGTGGGAGACAAGATTCCTTAGCCGTTTACACATTCTGAAGCTAAAAGACACGATTTTGCGAGCGCCCATTGGTGAAGCTGCATTAGCTGCAGACGCAGCGAGGAATGCAGACTGTTACGCCCAATTAGTGAATGCGCTAGACGATAAGAGCCTTTCATTGATAAGACATGATGCGGCCGATGATGGGAGGAAAGCCCTGCAATTATTGAGGGAGCATTATTCGGGAAAAAGCAAGCCCAGGGCCCTCATTCATCAACGTGACGTAGAAAATGTTCTATTTCCATACTTAAGCACAGAATTTAGAATCTGTGCACGCACAAAAAAAACGGGATTTATCACACGTGCGTACACAGGTTCTACGCACACCTGTCTTGATAAATATGACTTTGATCCTACGTTTGAGCTCGTGCACTGTTTTAAGTATTTGCATACCAGAACCGCCCCGATTAACCATATACGGTAATGGAATACCCCCATGAAATGTGGAAAAATGGACTAAGCCGAGGGAAGCGTGTTATGTGACAGGCTGACAGACGTGTACACGTACGGTGATGTCGGATATGATATCTATTAACCATTGCTGCCTGGGCAGCGCAAACACTAATAAAGACCGTGCTGGAATATGACTGCCTTTTCCCGTTTTGTTTGATTAATACCCAGGGATTAAAGTTCTCCTCAATTTTATTCCAAATCGCGACGGATTTTCCGTCAATTTTCTACCTGCTGCATATGATTTCTAGAGGCATACAATCTATTTTGATGTCAGTATTGGGTAGCCTATATAAACAATAATACGAGAGCATATACAAGAACAATGAATCTCACTGCTGTATGATGTAGCCTGCCTTTCAATACATGAACTTGAATTCCAACATGTTTGTGTGCGGGACTCACAAGGCTGTTGTCACAATGGGTGGTAGTGGTACAGTAATAACAGTCTACACAATATCACGATGGACCATGCCATGTAGCCTATGTTCTATTATGACATGATCTGTGACGACAAATGTTCTAGAATGTTTGATTAAGATATCATACTCTGACAGCATGCCTATGATCAACAAAAACGCGAACTTGAATCCCATCATCATATTTACATAGTCTGTCCACTATCTGGTGTCATTGCAATGCGTTTTTTATTCTTTCTTATACAGTAAAAAGGGGGAAGAACACTATATCGTGGGTGTTCATATGAGTTGTATTCTGCTTACAGCTTCGAAATTCCACTTGTTTTGTTTAACGTAAAGCCTTTTAAATATAATCAAAACGTTCCCGTGTTTCTGCGGTCTGTGCGCAAAATAATAACGAGTTGAGCTACGTGGAGCGCAGTCAGTCAGTGCACCCCGTATATTCCGATAACGCTATATAAACCATGCTGCATTCATTCTGAGAGAAAGATCTATTATTCCAAATGCTATTTATAGGGTTTAGACCATAATTACACTACTGTTGCTATTTTACAATGAACTATAATGAATTACGGTTCATACAGAACATGCCAGTGTTGAAACTAATGCACAGAAGCTCATTTCCTTGTTGTAATAATATATTCTACCAACGGGCGCCAGGTACGCATGGTCCGAGCTGTGCGTAAATATAAGCACGAAGTCAAGTTCAAGTTGAAATTGATGAATCCCACACACTTAGAAATGGTCGTACGCACAGCTTAAGCACATATCTGTGCGTAAATCACGTTGATGAATGAGGGCCCAGGATTCTAAACCTGTACACATCATTGACCACCATACAAATGGAAGACAATGAGACTGTGACTGATTACATGATAAGGGCTGAGAATATAATTTCAGCTCTTCGTGATGCAGGAGAGAACATGAGTGATGGGCTGCTTGTAGCCACTATTCTGAATGGATTACCAGACTCATTTAGGCCACTAGCTGTCCATGTAACACAGAATGAGGACAATGTTACATTCAAAGACTTCAAGAGAAGACTAAGAGTCTATGAAGAGTCTGAGAAAATGAGGACAACTGGCACTGCATATACAGACAGTGTGATGAAGACTAGCAAACAAGGCACCAAGACATATAGGAAGGATGGGGAAGCCACTCTGACATGTTACAGGTGTGGAGAAAGAGGACACACCCGAAACAGGTGCACCCGAAAAGTGTGGTGCAGTCACTGCAAGAGCAACACACACACAGAGTCCCTGTGCAGGAAAAAGGGAAAAGAAGGAGCAAGAAAGGTTGCAGAGGTGGACACCGACGACGACGATCAATGCTTCATGGCCAAGCATGCAAACAACGAGAGGCCGTCAGCCAACGTGAAGAAAAAGGGGATCATGGTGGACGCCGGAGCGACATCCCACATCGTGAATGATATTGCCAAGTTCAAGAGCTTTGACAACACATTCCAGCCTGACACCCACTCAATGGAGCTGGCAGATGGGACCAAGTGCAGCGGTTTGGCACAACGCAGAGGAACGGCGCTGATCTACCTACTAGACAACGAGGGACGGCAACAAAGAGCACAGCTACAGGATGCATTGTATATGCCGACGTATCCACATGACATATTCTCAGTGGCAAGAGCAACCAATGCAGGAGCAACGGTGACTTTCAAAAAGGGGGACAGCCACATGATCGCCAAGAAGGACAACAGGTTTGACCTCCATGAAAGTGGTAATCTGTTTTATTTGCCAACTGTTCAGAAAAAATTTGATACATGCAATATATGTCATGACATGCAAACTTGGCATGAAATATTGGGTCATTGCAATTATGAGGATGTACAAAAGTTACTGGGTGTGGTAAAAGGTATGGAGATAAGAGGCAGTGCAGTGAGGCCAGCACAGCTGTGTGAAATATGTACAAAAGGTAAATTCACCCAGACAAGGAATAGGGAGCCGGACAGAAAGGCTACAGAACCTTTACAGATGGTCCACACTGATTTAGCCGGTCCCATGAGAACCCCAAGCTTAGAAGGTCATAAGTATGCACAGTCTTTTACAGACGACTACTCAGGTGCCATGACTGTGTATTTTCTCAAATCCAAGAGTGATGCAGTACACGCCACAGAGAGGTACTTGGCAGACTCAGCCCCTTATGGAAAAGTTAAATGTTTACGATCTGATAATGGAGGTGAATTTACAAGCAAGGAATTCAAAGCACTGTTAACCAAAAATAGGATTAAGCATGAGACATCTGCACCCTATTCACCTCACCAAAATGGCACAGCAGAGAGAGGTTGGCGAACCCTCTATGAAATGGGCAGGTGTATGCTGTTAGACAGTAAGTTGCCAGACAAGCTGTGGAGTTATGCTGTACAGACGGCAGCCTATGTGAGAAACAGGTGCTACGGTAGACACACAAAGAAGACACCATATGAGATGCTCACAGGCAAGAAACCAAACATGTCCAAACTTCAGAAATTCGGATCTGTATGTTTTGCCTACACACAAGAGAAAGGGAAGTTAGATCCCAGATGTGAGCAGGGTCTTTTTATTGGCTATGACAAAAACAGCCCAGCTTATCTTGTGTACTATCCAGACACAGAGAAGGTCAGAAAACACAGGTTAGTGAAGTTCACAAATGAGACAGCCAAAGAAAAAGAAACACAGACACATGGATCACACATTGAATATCAGGACAGAGATGCACAGTTACACCCCAGAATCCTTGAAAATGAGGGAAATGATGATGAAGAAATGGAAAATGCATCAGGTCAAAGTGTTCAAAGTGATGTTTCTGAGGCTAAATGTGAACAGCCTAGCACTGAGTGTCAGGGTAGAAGGTACCCACCTAGAGTTAGGAGAAAGCCAGTGTACCTTCAGGATTATGTGACTGAGGATACAGCAGACAGACTGGTAACATGTGTAGACTCTTGTTATAGAGCAGTTTGTGACATACCACAAAATTACCAGGATGCCATAAGCTCAACCAAGTCACATCTGTGGGTAGACGCAATGAATGATGAAATACAGTCACTGAAAGAGAATGACACATTCAAGATCACCCAGTTGCCACCAGGCAAAAAGGCAGTGGGGGCGAGGTGGGTCTATGCTCTCAAGAGTGATACTGATGGATCAGACAAATGTAAAGCAAGATTTGTGGCAAAAGGTTACAGCCAAAAGCAAGGTATTGACTACGAGGAAACATTCTCACCTACAGTTGACATGACAACGGTTAGAGTGGTCATGCAAAAGGCAGTGCAGGAAGATTTATTTTTACATCAATTGGATGTCAAAACTGCATACCTCGCAGAGGTGTAAAAAGTACCCAGAAATTATACTTAAGTGAAAGTATGGGTACGGTCTCAAAATCTGACTCAAGTAAAAGTCAAAGTATCTGGCTAAAAACACACTTGAGTAAAAGTAAAAAAGTCCTACTTTTAAATGTACTTAAGTACTAAAAAGTAAAAGTAATTTTTGTTTAAAGGGATAAACCAGGGGTCTCAAACTCATTCCATCGTGGGCCAAGTTTTCATTTTAACTATACATTGCACCAGGTGAGTTAGTTGAAGAGGTGAGCCAATTAGTGAAATCATCAGCTGGTGTTTAGGCAAGGCTGGAATGAAACCAAGCACACGCTGCCCACAATGGAATGTGTTCTGTGATAGACAATGCTGAAATGACACTTTTTTGCATTAAAATTATTTAATGCACTTCTCCATTGAAGGTAAACTAACATGGACGGCATTCACATCACAGCATGAATAATATCACAATATTAAAGACAGAATACTGTAGTATCCTGAATAATATGACAATATTAAAAACAGAATAATGGTGTATCCTGAATAATATCACAATATTAACCACAGCATACTGGAGTACCCTGAATAATATCATAATATTAACCACAGCATACTGGAGTACCCTGAATAATATCACAATATTAAAGGCAGAATACTGGAGTACCCTGAATAATATCACAATATTAACCACAGCATACTGGAGTACCCTGAATAATATCACAATATTAAAGACAGAATACTGGAGTACCCTGACTAATATCACAATATTAACCACAGCATAATGCCGATCTGACTGTCTATTCTTCTGATAGCAGGTGTTTAATCAAAGATCCCCACTTTCTAGTGTTGCACAAGGACCAATCAGCATGGGTATGGGCGGGTTCATTTTCCATTGATGGGGATTTGATTGGCTGTTTACCTGCGGTCGCAGGATTAATAACGTTAACGTTAGTTCGACCAGATAAACAATTCAAATATTCCAATTAAAATAGTTGGACCTGTGAGATTTGTACTTTGTACTTTGTAGGTCTGCATTTTAAATGTAAGGAGTAAAAAGTATGTTTTTTTTCTCTGAAATGTAATGGAGTAAAAGTACAAAGTATACAAACCTAATAATACTTGAGTAAAGTACAAATCCCCCAAAACAGTACTTAAGTATTGTAACGAAGTACAATTACTCAAGTACTTTACACCCCTGCATACCTGCATGCACCAATTGATCGTGAGGTCTATGTGGAACAACCTGAAGGTTATGAGATAAAGTCAGAAACAGGAGAAAAGCTAGTATGCAAATTACAGAAATCCCTATACGGTCTAAAGCAGTCAGGCAGAAACTGGAATGCTCTGTTACATGCATATCTCACTGAGAATGGTTTTGAACAAAATCCTGCTGATAACTGCCAATACACAAGGGAAAAACAAAATGAAAAAGTGATTCTAATTGTATTTGTTGATGATTTAATCATTGCTGGTAACAATGAGGAGGTTGTGAAAGGTGTCAAAATGATGCTTGCTGAGAGGTTTAAAATGAAGGATCTGGGAAAATTAAAACATTTTCTAGGGATAGATTTTAACCAGTCAGAGGGTCAAGTCACAATGTCACAACAGAGGTATGTGAACAAAATCCTCTCCAGATTTGGAATGCAAGAGTGTAGGTCCAGAGAGACCCCATGTGAATCAAAACTTGAATACACAGAAAATGCAGAAAAATTTGGAGACCCGAGGATGTATAGAGAGGCAGTGGGAAGTTTGATCTATTTGGCTACATGCACTAGACCAGATTTAAGTTTTGTAGTCGGTAAACTTTCCCAGCATCTTTCTGAACCAAGTGAAGAGCATTGGAACACTGTAAAACATGTGTTCAGGTATCTTAAGGGTACAACAGACCGTGGCTTATGTTTTAAAAAGAATGATACAGGTGAACTAGGCCTAATAGTCCACAGTGATGCTGACTGGGCATCAGACGTTGTAGACAGACGTAGTACCACAGGGTACTGTGCCAGTCTAAGTGAGAGAAGCTCTCTCATTTCATGGAAGAGTAGAAGACAACCAACAGTTGCTCTTTCTACCTGCGAGGCAGAATACATGGCCTTAGCATCAGCCATACAGGAGTGTATGTATTTGCAACAGCTACTCAAGGGTATTGATGGATGTCAGTATGCACAAACCAAGGTTTATGATGATAACCAAGGAGCTATTGCACTAGCCAGGAATCCTGTAAACAGGCAAAGATGTAAACATATTGATATAAAATATCACTTCATAAGAGAAACTGTGAATAGTGGGAGGATATGTTTGGAATATTGTCCTACTGACAACATGATTGCTGATGTGATGACAAAACCAGCCACTAAGCAACAACTGAAGAAGTTTGCTCAGTATTTGTTTGGCACTTAGTTAGAGTGAAAGAAAAGCATGGATGTGCCAATATGTTTTTTTTGTTGTTGTTTATTTTGTATTGAAGGCCAAAGAGGGAGAATATATATATATATATATTTTTTTGTTTTGTACCACAATAAGCTAAGTTCGAGTGGGGGTGTTAAATATATTATTATTATGTGCGCCCTTGCTCATTTGTGTTCTACAGAGAGCGATGTAGTAAATCCAGTATGTGACGTCACTGACGTTTCCTTTCCATTCCTGTTCCGGTCTATTATTTGTCAATGATTGTTGTTGATATATATAGCGGCACTACGACCGCATCTCGCCCCGCCTGAGAAATAAATATGCAGAGGCTAAAGATGATCAATGAGTCAATTGAGTTCTATTCAATCGCCACCGCAACGCACTCCGTTTAACACCAATTACCCTCGCGCACCTGAAGTGAGTTCTAATCAGCTCGGTGGAGCCCTTTATATACTCTGGTGTTCCTAACGTTCTGTGTCGGGTCGTTTTGGATTACCACTGGCTGCTGCTTGTTTCCTCCTGTGTTGTACCTCGTCTGTTTCTCTCCAGGACGTCTATGGAAGTCGCCGCTGTTGCTTTGCTCTGCCATCCGTTGGATCTCAGCCTCGTAGACCGCTTTGCGCAATTGCGCCTTGGTGAGTTTTGGAACGTACTTTTTTTTGGATACTCTGTTTTTCTCGCATTTTCCTGGACTCGGGACCTTTCTGTTTTTTGTGTGTTTGGGTAACACTGAAGAGGAGCCGCTTGTTGTTGTTACTGACTCAGCTAAACAATTCTGGACTGCATTGTATTCCGTTCGCTCGTCTTGTTGACATTATCTCTCTCTCTGTTTCCCGAGTGGATCGTCAAGTAGCTGCAGAGCTGCAGAGTCAGAGGCGCAACGCCACAGTGCCGTCTCTGCTCTGAAGACGAGCTGCAGAGCCACAGACAACTCTGCCAAGAACATTCTCCCTTTGTGCTTTAGTTGTTTTCGCTCATTTCTGTTTTGTAAATAAATACGCCCTGGTTTTTGGCTAACTCTGAACTACCTGTCTGTGCCGTGCTATTGGGGTTGTTGACAAACCATAACACTGCCAGAGTCTTCAGGGTATTCTTGTTTACCAGAGAGGAGATCCGGTACAAGAATCAAGTTCGTATAGGAAAGAAAGGGAAATCTTTTATAAAAGGTTATCAGAATTGGGAGTCTCTTCCTTCTCTCTTTTTCTTTGGCATGGATAATGAGAACCACCAGCTGATCACAGAGTCAGTGCTGACATTTCTGCACGAGTCAGAGTTGTATCAGAGGATATAGTGTTATTTTATTTATTATTATTACTATTATTATTATTATTTTTTTTTTTTTATGTTTTAAGGCCTAAATTGTGGGCGTAGTCTGGAACTGAGGAGGGCAGTAATACACTGCCGGAAATTCTAAAGAAGAAGAAGAAGAAGCTTGTCTCACCCACTAGCTGACTGCCAGCTGCCGAGACAATTGGCTCTCTATTGGCTCTTCCACAGCGAAAGAAGAAGATAAGTTCCACAAACAGATTTGATTAGAAGGGGGAGGATGGATTTTGAGAGGTGCGCCGAGTGGCGGCATCTGCGTCAGTCGGAACTGTGCAGCGAACACATGCGTGGGAGTAGTAGTCGGTGGTGGGAGGCGACCGGTGAAGTTATAAAGGATCGGGAACAGCGAAGACCTTGCGATTGGTGGCGCTGCCGCGGGGCGTGTCGCGGCCAATCAGGGAAAACGCGGAAGCACTCGGCAGCACTCTTCGGCTGGGTTTAAAGAATAGGCACCCTGGACAGCCGTTCACAGGCCGGGGCGCCTATTCTTTAATCCCAGCCAAAGAGTGCTGCCGAGTGCTTCCGCGTTTTCCCTGATTGGCCGCGACACGCCCCGCGGCAGCGGCAGAGCGGGCCGCGGAGCGGCAGAGCGGCCGTGGCATTATGCAGCCGTAATCCCCACTGTTTTTCCATCTACGCTTAGCTCACCTCGTTTGCCGCCTTGCTCTGGAGCCTGCGGTGCGGTTGGTGACAAGTAAGTTTGAATCCCTTCAATTTTTTTTATTTTTTTTTTTTTACGTTTATCATCTCTCGCTATAAACGTGCATTCTTTCGCTGGTTAAGTTTAGGCATTCTTTCGGAGTTGGTTAAGGTTAGGGTTAAGTTAAGGTTAGGGTTAAGGTTAGGCATTATTTCGGAGTTGGTTAAGGTTAGGGTTAAGTTAAGGTTAGGGTTAAGGTTAGGCATTATTTCGGAGTTGGTTAAGGTTAGGGTTAAGTTAACACTTTGGGTGCCGGGAACCGTCTTTAGACGTCTTTGCTGGCCATGCTAAAGTTGCCGGAGGACGCGTTACGTCGTCCTTATATCAATATTTCAAAAATCTGCGATCGGATTCATATGTCCCCTCCGCTGGCCTGAGATCCACCAGCAGGACCCACTGAGCTCTCTGGCGGTTCAGGAGCGCCATCTGGTGGCCGATCGGCGCAATCGCCAAACAGGATGTGCCATAGAGGTTGTGCTAGACGTCCGTAGTACTTCCGGGCGCTCGCTATAGGTCATGGGACTCTGGCTCGTCACGCTACACAGTGATCGATTGGCAATAACTCGATAAACAACATGATTTGGACGTATATACCATTATACAAGCTGGAGATGGACCGGGTAAAAATATATCCCATAATGATAAGATTTCTACTCTACGATGATCGCCCAACGGCGCGCGGAGACTGGGGTGAGTTTCAGCCTGTAACGTTACCGTCTTCGATACTAACTGCTATTATCAACATTTGACCCACATTAGATGATTGGTATAACGCTGCCCACGGAATTATAAATGCCCCCTCGCCCATCCGGTCAACATCAGATGACGTGTAGTAACTTCTAGAAGTACGTCTAGTTGGAATTTTTTATATCGCGCTGATTGCCATCAAACTGTATTTCATCATCAATATAATGCATTTGGGGCTATATATCACGTTCTGGAGAAAGCTGCAGAAAGAGATGAAAACATACTTATACATTAGACCATACTTTACTATGAATATGTGAATGAAAAAGTTTAACGTTGCTACACAATGAACAATACATATAGGACTTTGAATGGGCCCTAATAATGGCAATGTAGCAATAGAATTTAAAAAGTTATAGCCCTGCAAAGAAGGGGACTTTCTCCATAGACAAATAGCGCTGGCAATCTATGGTATATCATGAATTTAACCTTAGGCAGCCAAAGTGTTAAGGTTAGGGTTAAGGTTAGGCATTATTTCGGAGTTGGTTAAGGTTAGGGTTAAGTTAAGGTTAGGGTTAAGGTTAGGCATTATTTCGGAGTTGGTTAAGGTTAGGGTTTGTCGCAGAGCATGGCAATAGAATGCCTGTCTGTCTTTCTTGACGTGGAGGCAGCAGCCTATTTCTGCTCTACCGCTCTGCCGTGCGCCGCGGTCACATGGGCGTCATGGCCAATCAGAGAAACACGACGCACTCTTCGGCTGGGATTAATATAGACGCGGGGCATTGGGAGGATTGTGATGGAAGTAAATGGTGTGAGAAGGGCGAGGAAGATAGCGATAGGGATAAGAATGGCCATGACAAAGGGAAGGGGACGGGTGGGGCCAGTATGGAGTGTAGTGGGGAAGAGAGTGGGGGAGAAGAGTGGAAAGAGGTGGGGAAGAAGAGTAGTGAAAGTGAGGGGAAGGGGAGTAAGAGGAAGAAAGAGAGGGGAGATAGCTTGAGTGGGTCAGAGGATGAGGGTAGAGGACAGGGTTTTGTAGGGTTGAATGTAGTGGTGCGATTTGAGGGAGAAGACGGAGTTAGGGGTATAGAGCCGAGGCAGCTGTCAAAGCTCATTAAAGCGCAGTTAGGTGAGGTAAGGTACGGAAAGGTGTTGGGGGATGGGAACTTGTTTATAGGGTGTGTAAGTGTAGTGCAGGTAGAGAGGGCAAGGGAAATGAAGAGCATTGGCAAAGTGAATGTCTGTAGAATAGTGATAGTAGGGGAGAAAAGGGATGGTGGTTGCAAGGGGGTGATTAGTGGAATTCCAATTAAGGTTAGTGAAGAACAGTTGTTAGGAGATTTGAGGAGTAACGAACGTAATGGGAACGTTTTGAGTGTAGAAAGGATGAAGAGAGGTGCAGAGAAGGAGGAGACAGGGACGATAGTTATTCAGTTTGAGGGTGAGGTTAGTCCGAAAGAGGTATTTTTAGGGTATATGGCATATAGGGTTAGGGTGTTTGTGCCGAAACCGTTGAGGTGTTACAGGTGCCAGGAGTTTGGACATATAGCTAGGTTATGCAGGAAGGGGCAGAGATGTGCTAGATGTAGTGGGGAGCATGAGTATGGGGATTGTGACCAGCAGAGAGTGGAGCTGAGGTGTTGTAGTTGTGGTGGGAAGCATAGTGTAGCATATTGGGGTTGTGAGGCGATGAAACTAGAGGTAATGGTCCAGCAGGTGCGAAGGGAAGGTAGGATTTCATATGCAGAGGCAGCTAGGAAGGTAGGACAGGGAAAGCAAGACAAGGGACAGGGGTTTAGAGAAGGGCAGTTGGCAGTAAGGATAGTGCAGGAGGATCAGGGAAAGCAAGATAGGGAACAGGGTTTTAGGAAAGGGCATCTGTCAGTAGAGGAAGTTCAGGAGGAGAAAGAGAGGGTGTTTAGGGAGAAGTTGGATATGGTGGCCTTTGTGGCAGGAGTAGTGATTACAACAGCGACGGTTAGCAGTAGGACAGATAGGACCAAGTTGATAGTTCAAGCAGCAGTGGGACACTTGGATATGAAGGGGTTGACAGTGGAGGATGTTATGAGGGAGTTACAGAGGGTGGCTGATCAAGTAGCGTTAGAGAAGGGGGGTGTGAGTGAGCGAGTAGTTCAGAGTCAGGCCACGGGAGCCGAAGCATGTATCGCGGAGGGGGAATCAGTCAGGAGGAAGCAGCGTTAGCTGCACGCCATTGGACAATGTGGGGGATGAAGGATTCCAGTAGATGGCGGTAGAGTAGAAGGAGAAGAGAATTTGTGAGAAGATCGAACAGTTAGGCAGCAATACGCCGAAAGGTGTCTAGTCTGCCGGAAATCACACGAAGAAGAAGAAGAAGAAGAAGAAGAAGAAGAAGAAGAAGAAGAAGAAGAAGAAGAAGAAGAAGAAGAAGAAGAAGAAGAAGAAGAAGAAGAAGAAGAAGAAGAAGATTAGAAGGGGGTTGTTGTGTGAATGATCAAGTAAGAGAGTTAGGGAAGGGGGTGGTGAGTGATCAAGAAGGCCAGAGTCAGCCCACAGGAGGCAATGAGTGACTCATAGATTAGGTTTGGATAGGGTGGCGATGTTAGGGATGGGTTTTTTGTTTTGTGTGTTATGGGGTTTATTGGTTTTCTTTATTGTTTTCTTTTATTTGCCGGGTCTTGTTTATCCGGCCAGTTGCTGGGATGTGCAGCAGGGGCGGATTTAGGATTGTAGGAGATCCGGGGGTTAGCCCAGATAGGTGCCCGCGATACCGGGCACGGATTTTTTTTACTTTGACACCACAATTTTTAACTTATACCACCACCTTGAAAGTGTTAATATGCGTCTTTGTTTACGGTTTGATTATCACTGATACAAAGTAAAATAGTGCAGTGCAATAAAATAGTTAGTAAAATAGAATAAAATAATGCAATAGTGCATTGCAATAAAATAGTTATCATCGTATTTTTTCGGGAGGCCGGTAAGGAGTGCATTACAGTAGTCGAGTTGGCTTGAGATAAAGGCATGGATCTGGTTTTCAGCGTCCTTTTGATTTATAAATGGCCGTACTTTAGCTATGTTTTTGTCAACTTGTTGATTGTGATTTAAAGCTTAGGTCTGAGTCTACTGTACCATAACACCAAGACTTAACTCACTCAAATACAGTTAGCAGCTGGATAGACCACAGATGGAAATTAGCTTCTGCTAAATCTGGTGCAAACATATTTTCATGTAACAATGATGAATTGTAAAAAAAAAAAAAAAAAAAAAAAAAATTAAATAGATTCGGGGCTTTTCAGAAAACATTCGGGGCTTGAGCCCAAGTAGCCACTCCCTAGCCCCGCCCCTGATGTGCAGTAGGTTTTTTGTGATTGCGACCCGACATTACTTCCAAAGAAGAAGACATTGTAAAATGGATTGTACAGTAGGTGGCGGTATGCGCCTTTTGTGGTCGCGATCTGCCATTAAAGAAGAAGAAGAAGAAGTAATTCGTATTTTAAACGTTATCTACTTGTTGCTACATGTTCCGTAAAATATTCCACTCATCATATGTACATTCTGTTGGGATCCAAGATCACTAACCCACCTTTGTATTAGTTTAGTCTCGGAGAAAGTAGGCTAATGCTAACGAGACAACCTGTTTGCTAGCTGTTTCAATGTAACGCGGAAGTGCAGTGGTCTAATAGCTGGCGAACTAGCTATAGGCTATTATACCAGTTAGCTTGCTACTAGCTATTGTCTATTACTTATGTAAGCTATTTAATGTGTTCTATATTATTAGTGAGGAGTCGGACGTTATTAAGTGGAGTGGTCGCTCTCTTGGGGTGTTTGTCTTGGGGAAGAGTGGGGAGCTCTCAACAACTACTATATTGTCCGTTACTAGCTATCAGCTCCAGTGCTCTACGCTGACTACAGGAGCTAGTTGGTTGGTGAGTGTATCGTAAAGTTCTGTTCTGTTTATCAGGTGAAACCAAGCTACTTTACACCAAACCCAATGATTGTGCATCTGATGTGTGTCAACACAGGTATGGAGACTATTTGTGTCTGTTTCTTTTGAAAACGTCGTTATAGTGTAATGAAAGGCTGTAGGCCTAATAGCCTTATAGCTAATCCACACTAGTTCAACGATATAAATTGAGTCTGGCCAGTGTGATTGTTATTATTATAACGCAACAGAGTTACATGTTGTTCTAAGGTTACTGACGCCGTATTTGAATGATACTGTGTGATTATAATGTGTTTTATTTTCATATTTGTTATAGAGGTGAATATGGGTCAAGGGAACAAGATATTTCATGCACCAGGTGCTGGTTGAGTTATGCAGTTTAACTGGATAATTTTGTTTGCTATGATATGTGGCTGGATTGTATTGAAGGCGCTAGAAAATCAAATAACATTTCCCTAACAAGAGCTGGCAAATGTCAAATGATTCAAGGCTATAAATTTGATGCAACATAAAAATCAGTGCATCATCGACTCCTACTCTTCCTGTATGCAAATTACAAGGGTTCTAAATAAGGTGCCACCTGCTCCCTGAGGCGGCCCAGCACAACCCTTTCAAAACACTTCATAATGTGGCATGTCAGAGCAATAGGTCTCAGGTTAGTGAGGCTCCTACGCACATTGTTCCTTTTGGGAATAGGGACAAGACATGATGTTAACCACATTGCAGGAAAAGCAGGTGAAGACGGATAGAGAGAAAATAATGATAAACATGGCACAACTGGTCAGCACAGACCTTGAGGGTGCAGCGTGGATAAATACCATCAGGCCCAGGGCGGCAGGGCCGCCTGTATCAGTTCCGCAACCGTTTCCATTTCCGGGGTAGGCCTGATTGGCCGAGACGGCCACGTGACGCAAGTGGCACGCCCCCGCGGCAGCCCCAGCGGCAAGCGCGCTACTGCTGGAGTTCACTTCGCCTTTCACATCGCTGCCGTTGGCGAAAGCAGGATGAGGCGATACAGGCGAGAGCGTAGATTTCGCTGTGTATCATTTAATCATTTATCATTTAACATTTGAAAGGCATACATTGTTGTCATACAGAAGTACAGAATACTTTTATCCAAAATGTTAAATGAATGACTAATTCGGTCAGAAATAACATAACTAATAACGTTAGTAAGCACTGCTTATATGCTTATTATGTCTGCGGGGCACAGTAAACGTTTCTCCCGGTACATTCTGAAGAGCACACCGCTGTATGTTGGAGAACCAGCGGTCTTCCGCTCCTCCTCACTCGAGTGAGAGCAAAGCCGTGCACAGCTCAGCCCTGTCCCTGTGTGAGACGCGAGCAGGAAGGAGGAGATGGGAGTCCTTCCAATCGGAATATGTTGTTTCTTTACACATATGTTGGATTATGAATATGTCTTTATAGCTATGCTGCCAGGCTGGTCCGCGACCCTCCGTGCTGCGATCACCAGCGGGGAGAATATGCTCACGCGAGCGGCATCGCTGAGCTCTGGTGACGACGGTCTTATTGGGGCTTATGCCGAAGAAGCAGTAACACAACATTGCAACTGTTGTGTTACTGCTTTCTGACCGAATTAGTCATTCATTTGTAGCTATAAAGACATATTCATAATCCATATGTGTAAAGAAACAACATATTCCGATTGGAAGGACTCCCATCTCCTCCTTCCTGCTCGCGTCTCACACAGGGACAGGGCTGAGCTGTGCACGGCTTTGCTCTCACTCGAGTGAGGAGGAGCGGAAGACCGCTGGTTCTCCAACATACAGCGGTGTGCTCTTCAGAATGTACCGGGAGAAACGTTTACTGTACCCCGCAGACATAATAAGCATATAAGCAGTGCTTACTAACGTTATTAGTTACGTTATTTCTGACCGAATTAGTCATTCATTTGTCTCTGTGTACAGTGTAACAGTAAGAAGCATTTTGGATAAAAGTATTCTGTACTTCTGTATGACAACAATGTATGCCTTTCAAATGTTAAATGATACACAGCGAAATCTACGCTCTCGCCTCATCCTGCTTTCGCCAACGGCAGCGATGTGAAAGGCGAAGTGAACTCCAGCAGTAGCGCGCTTGCCGCGGGGGCGTGCCACGCGCGTCACGTGGCCGTCTCGGCCAATCAGGCCTACCCCGGAAATGGAAACGGTTGCGGAACTGATACAGGCGGCAGGGCCCTGTTTACCTTGATGGAGGTTAGGGTTACTGGTCAGCAGCACAGACCTTGAGGAGGGTGCAGGATAAATACCATCCGGCCCAGGGCCCTGACGAACCTCTTCAGTAGAAATAACAATAGGTCCTGACGAAGCTCTTCAGTAGAAATAACAAGAGGGGACAACTGTCCTCAGGATTAGGCTGAGCCAGAGAGGAGAGGATACTCTCCTGATCAGCTGAGAAATAAAATCTGTCGAACCTATAGCAAAGAACTGCAACAAACCTATAGCAACAAAGTTTGTCCGAGGTAAGCGACAGTTGTGATTGGAGGATCAAGAAAAGAGGGCAGGGTTTGAGATAGGTCTATTGTTGGTCCAATCAGTGATCGATTGAAAGCCTTTCCAAAGGCCCCTGGTATTGGTTTTGGACATTTGTCTTTCTAATCTACCCTATCTTTATATTTAAGTTTTTCATGTTTTATTTTTAGCTTTCAGCTCCTTTTGAGTATGTTTAATCATGTTTAATCATATCTCCTATTACCACTAAGAAATGCCCTCTTTCGGTTAATTGCAGCCTTCACCTCCCTAGACACTCAAGGTTTATCATTTGGGAAAGTTTTAATAATTTTACAGGGGATGGCATCATCAACACAGAAATGTATATAAGCGGTGACTCTTATCAGCTCCAGGTCAAGATCATCATCGTCTAAAATTACAGACCAGTCGGTACATTCAAAGCTCCCTTGTAATGTATCACAATTGTCATCAGACCACACGCGCACCGTTTTAGACTTAGTAGGCTGTCTCTGGATAACAGGAGAATAGCTAGGCATCACAGATAACAGATTGTCCAAGAGGGGGGAGCTGCTTCGTAACGTAGCTCTTAACACATTGGGTGCCAACAACGAGATATCTCGTTGTTGGCCGCCATGCGTTGGTTGCCAATGACAAGTTTTCTCGTTATTTAATCGTTATTTCTTTTATTAGCGATATTAGGGATGCCCCGATCGATCGGCCAGCGATCGGTATCGGCCGATATTCAGTATAAATATGAGATCGGTGAATTCCGATTGCTTTATTTTCGCCGATCATGAAAACCGATCGATGACACGCACGGAAAACATGATCCAATTCTCAGCGGAGTTCTCACTCGCTCTTCTCTCACAGCCACACAGCTGCTGCTGCAGCACGTCTTGCCCCTCCTCCCCCTCCCAGACCCATGTCATGTCAACAAACCCTTCTTACGGCAAGAGTCGCGTGGATGAGCAGCTCAGAGCTCCTCTTTCAACATAACAAGCATTAAACAAAATGGCCCAGTCATCTATTCACTTTTGTTTAATACATGAGGCGTTGTCTAATGTTATCTAGCTACTGATAGCTCCTGATATCAACGTCTGATATCATCAGTTTGGCATTCGTTTTCGCAGGTGCTGGCTAGCTTTGGCTAACTAGCTATCGCTCGTGAGCTAACGTTAGCTACCTAGCTAACGTTACTGTTTAAACAAAATTACCCAGTCCAGGGCTCTACAGTGCGACCATATTGCTCGCATATGCCCCTAAAAATATGTGTGTGCGAACCTGAAAAATCAATTACTCGCACGGCGTGCAAGTGCAGATTACAGCCTCATTCGTTCTTTTTTTTCTCCGCTGCGAGAATCGTTAAACTACAAGTCCCACAGTTCACAGCCGCATAAACGTTCCAATCACAGTAGAGTTTCCTGTGGTCACGCGACTGGAAACTGAAAGTAATGATCAGCGTCTGTCTGAGTCAGACAATACAGCCATGTCGAAGCCCATTCATTTTTATTTTGCGCGAAAGATACCGGAGAATGAGAAGTCAGGCGAGGCAGCTCATGTTACAGAGGTGATAGTTAACGTTAACCAAGATACTGACGCTAGCCAGCATGCTAGCGAAGTTGGCCAAGCTAGCGAGGCTACACCCACTACTACCCCCACTGTATCACCCAATGTACCCACTGTAGCTAGCGAAGCTACACCCACTGGAGCCGGAGGGAAGACATACAAATTTAACGTGAATTGGCTAAACATTTTTCCCATGGCTAGAGTTAGAAAACAATGTCATGTTTTGTAAATATTGCAAAGTAGGATCGATGCATTGCAATGCATTGTTACACCCCTACACCAAAGTAACTGGCCCACTGTGTATTTGTGTACAGCTAACTTGGCTAGCGTTATCAACCGCAGAGGTGGGCAATAGGGTCCAGCTGCAGCGCCGGACGGCCAGAGTGCAAGCAGCAGAGGTGGGCAATAGGGTCCAGCTGCAGCGCCGGACGGCCAGAGTGCAAGCGGTGTGACGTCGTAATTGGCAGAATCGCCTGTCTATCAATGGTCTACCTGACACGCAAACTCATAAACAATGTTTCTGTACTGGAGGTGTACAGTATTTCAATAGGCAACCCTGAAAGGATTATTTTTCTAGAAGAGCAACACTAGCTCCCCCCTCTACTGATGGCCCTGGTGGTAATGCCAGTGTCTCCTTTTTGTTCAATGTCACTGCCTTTCTTATTAGGCCTAGTTGTTGGCTACAACTTTGCCACCGTAGGCATTAATCACTTAATTAATAGTTCAAATGTCTGTGTCCCATTCCCGTTTGCACACGCAGATGATACACACACACGCACACAGTGGGCCAGTGACTTTGGTATGTGCTATTGCACAGATGTGTGTCCCGTTTGCACATACACGCACAGTACAAATCTGTCTGATATCATCAGTTTGGCATTCGTTTTCGTGGGTGCTGGCTAGCATTGGCTAACTAGCTATCGCTACCTAGCTAACGTTACTTTTTAAACAAAATGACCCAGTCAACTATTCACTTTGTTTAATACATGAGGCGTTGTCTAATGTTATCTAGCTACTGATAGCTCCTGTTATCATCAGTTTGGCATTCGTTTTCGCAGGTGCTGGCTAGCGTTGGCTAACTAGCTATCGCTCGTGAGCTAACGTTCGCTACCCAGCTAATATTACTTTCAGACCCGGTTAGTCAAGTTCGCTCTGACTGGGAACGCTGAGGGCATGCTGAATGTGATTTGACCAAAGCAAAGTGGACACAGACAGTGGAGCTGTTTGCAGATAGCGAGCATTTTGACTTGTTGCGTGGTGGCGATGTCTCGCAGATAATACAACTACAAGTATAATTATATAATATATATATATATTTTATAAAAACAAATTTATATATTTAATTATATATATTTTTTATAAAACCAAAAACAATCGGTATCTGCAGTGTATCGGCCGATATGGCTCATAGATCGGTGGCAAAAAACGTGATCGGGGCATCCCTAAGCGATATCCATTAATTTTTCATCCGTCCAGCCTGACATTATCATTGTGAATGGCTCGGAGCTCGAAAAGGGCAAATACCGCCCCCTATCGTCTCCCGGATGGTAATGCACATCATTGGATTGGAGTCAATGGGACTTGCATCAGAAAAAAGAACTCCGGTCCACATTTTACATGCAACCTGATACTAGTGCATTCCATGAGGGGACTGGAAGCAGCGTGGATTATCTGTTCCGGAGTATAACATTGGATCAATAAACGCGATCGATATTTTGAATGGCGATCAGGAATTGGATTCATCTTTTTGCAGAACATCTGATCTGAGGTAAGGAATCTATTTTACCACTTTTGGGGTAATAATCATATGTTTTTTCACAGCGGTCACAACGTGTGTGTGTGTGTGTGTGTGTGCGTGTATGACGTTAGCGCTGACCAGGTCATGGATAATCAATTTTCAGCCCGCTTCTCTAGTGTGCATAAGTACACATATACTATCGATAATCTAGCGTTTATTTGAAAACGATTCATAAATGACGACGTGTTTTGTGTATTCCAGTAAAGAGCTATTTTCGTGAATTTTTCTGGAATCACTAGAAATCTTCAAAACTATACTCTTATTCAAAACGGTATAAAATGGAAATGTACTGATGAGAAAACAATTTGTTTCGTACATGTTGACTGCAAGCAAGTCATTGATAAGCGACGGGTGTATTAGACACATAGCCATAATTTAAGATATAGTTTATGCGTTCGCAAATGTCCGGCTGGCAATGTGTTAACGTTCGTGTAGAACAAATCGAGTTGCCACACACACCAGAACACAACGCAGACGTAACACATGGGTCACATTTGCATCCTAAAATGGCTTACCTGAGCTTGGTCCACCTTGGTTGGCCTCCTTGTTCTCATGCAAGGCTCCGCCAAGCACATCTATAAGGACAAGCTCGAGGGTCTCCAGCAAGCTGAACAAGCTGGTGAAGAAGGCTAGCTCAGTAGTGGGTGGTGAGCTAGATAATCTAGAGGTGGTGGCTGACAGGAGGATGAGGAAAAATCTAGAAGCCATCCTGGAGAACCCCTCTCACCCACTCTACAAGGAGCTAGCCAGAATGAAGAGCACGTTCAGCCTAAGACTCACCCCCCCCCCCCCCGACACACCACAAACCGCCTGGGCTGGTTTGTGCCGGCAGCCATCAGGCTCTACAATAAAGGGCTCGGGCGGCCGGAGCGGCCGGTTCTGCTGCCAGAGCTATCACTGTCTCAACTCGGGACATGAGAACTAGAGACTCGCATCAATGACTATCTTGATTATTTGCACTAGACTCATATACGATGCGTAATAATTGAGTATTGTGTTTGTACTTTTATATTACTATTTTATATTTTATATAACTTTTTATATTACTTCATTATTATTTATTATTATTATTATTTTATATTACTATATTGTACTGTACTGTGACTATGCATCCCCCACCCTGTACCCCCCCATGCTGCTTTGCCACCTGAATTTCCCCTAGGGCAGTGTTTGTCAAAGTGGGGGGCGCGCCCCCCATGGGGGGCGCAGAGGCATGACAGGGGGGGGCCTTGAGATTCATTTTTATTTTATTTTTTATTTTTTTGATTACAGAAAATGATCACTAAAGTGCTATCTGTTGCAGCTGCACTGTTCTCCATGAAAATACCATTTCTCAAAATCTGAAAATCATTATTTAATAAAACACAGAAAAGGATCACCAAGTTACTCTGGATAAAAAAAAAACTTTACAGACAACATTGAGACAAAGCTTCCTGACACATCTCCATCCAAACTCTTGGAAGAACTCTTTGAAATCTCATCTGATACCACCAGAGCTAGTTTCAGAGTGTGGTGCTGAGTACCAAGTATCTCATGATGCAGCAGTTAAGGTGTTGATACCATTCAGCACCACATACAGTATCTGTGTGAACTTGACAGCTCTGAAAACAAAATATAGGGCCAAGTTGAGCCTTGAGGATGACATGCGTGTTGCCTTGTCAAAGACTGACAGCAATAAAGACTGTTTGCTTATTTCCTATGTGTGGGCTTTTGCTCTGACGGTGTGCAGGCCATGGCAGGGAAAAGAAGGGGGCTACAGGCGCTCATCAAGGGGGTCTCGCTCATTGCAGCCACTAATGCTGTGATGACTCACATAATTTACTTACATTTTCTCTTTTTTGCACAAATTGCAAAGTTCTTTCACAAGTTTTTTCACACATTTTTCACAAAGTTTTCTATCTATTCTTTTTCTTTTTTTAAAGCAGTGTCCTTGAATTGTATTGCAATGTTACAAGATGTCTCTATTTTTGAAAAAGCAGTCTTGAGTGTCCATTGAATTGTATTGCAATGTTACACGCTGTCTCTATTTAAAAAAAAGCACAGTCTTTGAGTGTGTATTGGACTGTATTGTTATGTTGTTGCACAATTGCACAGTTGTAAAGTGGTTGCACAATTTGAAAGGTCAAGATATTGGTGTTATTTCAATCAATTTAAACATGGCCCATTTCATGACTATTTTGTTGGGGCGAGGGGGGGGGGGCCAAAATATTTTGGTCCGCCAAAGGGGGGCCTGACAGAAAAAGTTTGAGAAGCACTGCCCTAGGGGATCAATAAAGGATTATCTTATCTTATAATGCCTCAACATCGGTGAGGTGTTATTGTATCCAAGTTCTTTTGAACACAACAGACACTTCACCTTTTAAAGTAACAGAAATTAGAACAAGGGATACGCTGTGTTGTCACATTTATTAATATTACTATGTGAATACTTAGGAGAGAGATCAGCTCAGTTAGTTGAACAGATAGCAAACAAACGCGCAATAAATACCTAAGTCGACACAATGTGAGGTCATAGGTAGGGATGGGTACCGAACCGAATTAAGGGTACAGACCGAATCACGTCGGTACTACTGAGTACCGATTCACATAAGAACCACCGGTGCCAAATATTTGTATTGACTTGATTCAACAACAAAGCAGTTGGGGCAATGGCAAGCCGAAAACGGTCGCAAGTGTTGTTACATTTTACAAAGCTAGATGCAGACAACTCGCTGCAATATTATATATTATATATATATTAACACATTGACCGCCAGCAGCAGGGGTCGCTGATCCCCCTTCTTTATTCAATGGATATAGTTTTAGACTGCGACATTTGCGAGTGCTTAAAATATATCTTATATTATAGCTATGGGTCTAATACACCCCGTCGATTGTCAGTGAGTTGCTTCCAGTCAACATGTACAAAACAGATTGTTTTTTCATACGTACATTTCCGTTTTATACCGTTTTGAATAGAGTATGGTTTGGGTGCTTCTGAGTAATTCCAGGAAAAAGACGAAAAAAAGGCATTTTAGTGTAATCCAGTCATCACGTTGTAATTTTTCGGCTGATTATCTAATCATCCTGAAATCAACGCTAGATTATCATTATTATATCTCCGCGTGCATACATGAAATGGCCCTCGTAGCGGGGCGCCACCTCCTCCCACTCAACGGTAAACAGCCACACACACACACATAGATAGCTTTGATCGCGGATAGCTTTGATCTGAAAGAAATATCAGATCAACGCAAGGTTTTATATATAGAGTCCTTACCTTGTCTCTGATGTAATGCAAAAAAAAGAATCCAATTATCTGATCGCCATTCCAGTTATCGAATAAACGAAATAACGATGGCGATATTCGCATGGCGGGCAATAACGACTATACTCGTTCTTGGCAATTAATGTGTTAACAAATTGTTCTAAATAAATAATAATGATAATAAATTATTAGAAGTTTGGATTTCCCCCCCAACACATAGAATATTTTAGAGACTAAAGTACTGAAAAAAGGTACCGTTGGGTATCGGTATCGATTCACAGGTACCGGTATCAGTTCAAATGTGAAAGGTACCCAACCCTAGTCATAGGAGACTATTGCGCTTCGTTGCGAATCGTGCGCCAAATGTCCTGAATCAGTCACGTGGTACGACTGGCGCGTGAGGTTCATGGTCACCACACACGTCATCAACACAAGCCTCGATACACTCCACATAAATTCTTGGATTATTCAACAAACGCTTTGTGTGTTTACAGTGTGAAGTCTCTCTGTGGCAGAACTCTACTGGACCAAGACTTTCTTCTTGTGGAAACAGACATCAGACTGTGGACACCACACCATCTGTAAGTACAATTATGTTTACTTTGTTTTCCTCTTATTGCTCCTTCCTTGCAGCAGCGGCGCTCAAAAGGAGGCTTGAAGTTGTACAATCTGAGTCTCCTGAACATGGAGAGACCAATCCCAAGTCGATCTGAACTTTCTCGGCCGAGCTATAGTCACCTTTTCAGCACCTACTCCCCGCGCATGCGCAGATTGCCCACGGAGTCTTGGGATTGTCCAGATGTCTAGGTTTATCAATCTGCGCATGCAGAGTTTGGGGAGTAGGTGCGGAAAAAAATTACTATAGCTCGGCTGAGAAAGTGCTGATCGATTTGCGATTGGTCTCTCCATGTTCAAAATCTTTAATCTCAATCAGATCCGATCCGATTTTAACATCTTTACCTCCTAACCTCTGAAAATCCGCCTAAAAATACACACCTAAGTAAATGGAAGATTGCTCCACTTCTTGGTATCTAGTAACTGCGACTATGCTTGCACCTCATGGTACCAAAGCACCTCAAAGGCGCTAAAAACAAAATTACAAACATCTCAAAACAAACTGGTCAGACTACTGCTTGACCTTACTCCTAGAACCCACCTCACCCCTGCCCACTTTGACAACCTAGGATGGCTTAGAGTAGATGACAGAGTACAGCAACTTGCAATGGGCCTGGTCTACAAGATACACTACACGACCAAGGTACCCATGTACATGGCAAAATACTTCCCAAAGGTCAGTGAATACCACGATCACAACACCAGAGGGAGCTCCACAAATCATGTTAAACCCAGATTCGGCTCAAATAAGGGACTAAACACGTTTCGCAATTATGCCACATCAATGTGGAACGCCCTACCCAAAGCTGTAAAGGAATGTGGATCACTACCCACTTTCAAAACCTCTCTCAAGAGACACCTACGGGAGACTGCAATTCAACACTGGCCCCTGTAAATATCCTAACCCAACCCCCTCCAATGTACAGTCATTTACCTAGTATGGTTTTGTCAATAGTCCAATGTACAATTTTGTTTGTTTGTACAGAGTCTCCCCCCCCTCAATGTACAGTTTTGCTTGTCTATACAGTGTGCCCCCCCCCCCCCCCCCAACCACCTCCAATGTAAATTACCCAGTATGGTTGTCAATATCCCAGTGTACCCAACCCCCCCCACCCAACCTCCTCCAATGTACAGTTTCTACGTCAAATGTATATACTCCCTTTTCTTGACTCCTTCTGTATCACAAACAGTACTGTATTTGCAAATCTGGTATGTCATAAATGTATAGATGTAGCAGTACTGACTATCTGTATGTCATGTATGTCATATATGTCCTGATGAATTGAAAATGGGGGACCCTGGTGGAAACAAGACGAAAGTCTTTCTCTGGTCTGCATCCCCTTAACAATTGTGTGTATTGAGCTGTACTGTATTGTACCCATTCTGCAATCTGTTAATAAAGTTTTCAATCAATCAATCAATAGTGACATCTATGGACCTCAGGGAATGTATTCCCAGTGTCATAAATATTGTGTCTATTACTAGGCTTGAGTAAATTGTTATGAAACACTGTGCAAATGTTTCTAAGGAAGCTGAGGATAGGGCTACATATGGGATGATGACTCCGATGACAGTGGTGAGGATGATTAACATCCTCATAACAGTGTTGCCTGGGAAGTGTGGTGGTGGATGAGGGGTTGGGTGGTGGATGAGGGTGTGGACTGGGGTTTGGATGTATAGGGTGAGGGGATTAGGGTTATACAGTAGGTAGTGTGATTTGTTTGTATTATTGTACCTGCATTCTATTTAGTTTTTAAATGGAAAATAAAAAGGTTAATGAGTAACTTATTGATTTGTCAATTTTTCTTTTACATGATTCCAAATTAAGGGGATGGTGTAGTGTTTTGATTTAAATATCTTGATAAAGTGTGTGGGTCTATTATTTTTCTCATTATACTATCCACTGAACTGTTTTATGTGTACAACCTCATAGGGCTGTCTTAAATACTTCGAAGCTTCGAAGCTTCGTTCGATGGGCATGGGATTAGGATATATATATATATTTTTTAGTGCAAAATCAACTCTGCCTCTCTTTGTTAATTACAACAAGCAATGCTGTTTGTTATTTAAGATGAGGTCGGACTCGGCACTGACAGATTTGTGTTCATTGTGCTGCTTTTATAAAGCCTCAAATGACAGCTTACAATATTTCATGAAAGCAAAGTGTTTCGTTTGTCTAAGATTTAAAAAGGTTTCAACTTTACAGCACTGACAAAGTTGAACAAAGTGCTGTACAAGTCTCACAACATAAAAAAAATATATATATATTTTAAAGCTATTTTTTTTTATCTCGAAGTTTCGAATTAAAATCGAATCCCGGCCCCGAAGCTTCAAATTCCAAAAAAAAAATCGAAGGTCAGCCCTACAACCTTAATCTTTAGAATCTCTACATCCTGATCTGCACTGCACACTTTTTTAGAACTGTAGCCTATAGTATTCTTTATTCTAGTCATCTTATTTTATTCTAAGCTAAAATTATCGTATTGCACTGCACACTTTTTAGAACTGTATATAGTAATCTTTATTTTAGTCATCTAATTTTTTTCTATACTAAATGTATTGTATTTTATTATTGGAAGCTGCTATGGTCGAGGGACCACAATAAATAGATGTTCACTCTACTTGCTGTTAGGGATGGGCATTTTAAAGAAGAATCCAGATCGATAGATCGCATGCTATACTCGATTGATTTGGAGAGCTAGGAGACTACCTTACGCTCTAGCCTAAAGCTAACATTTCCTTTTTCCGTTTCAAACCTTTATTTCAACTTGTTAGGAAGTGGAGGTTCCCCTCATTTAGATTAGATAAGCTGTCATTATACAGCACAAGTACAGTACAAGAAGAAAGTTTGGCAGATGTAGGCCATTGTCGGTACATTATGAACCATGACACGAAAGTATCTTTTTCTCTTAACCTGCTGTAAGTTAGCCTTTAGTTTTTTTGGCAAATAATCCACTGTGTCCACCATGATGAATTTGTTTTGGGCATCTTTGTGTCAACGTCTAGAGAAACCCCTAATGGATTGTCCAGACGTCCACACGCTTCCCATCACCCGTGGCAACAAGGATGGTCTGCTGGACATAGACGAGCTTGCCAGAGGTGATAATTTTACCACTTAATTTACATTCCTTACATTCTTTAAAGTAATTTTGTTCTTAATTTCTATCATTCCTAAACACCTCATGGATATCAATCAATCTACATTTTATTATATAAAAGATGATACATAGAATAAATTACATATAAAATCACCATAAAAACATAGTTTAGGGGTGCCCTCGTGGCGCACCGCATAGTGCCTTGCACACCTACGTGGCCATCCTGGGTTCGCCTCCCGTTCCCGTTCATTTGTCGCATGTCCTCCCCACATCTTCTCCCGTTCTCCCTCTCCTCTGTCGGTCTTGTATGGCCATAAAAAGCTGTGAAAATGCTCAAATAAATCTAAAAAAAAAAAAAAAAAAAAAAACAGTTTGAAAGATAAGAAAATAAAATGCAGAGTCGTACATAAAGACAACTGTCTCAGTGTTTCCTGGGATTGAAGGACAAAACCAAGATGATCTCATTTATAGTCATTTACCCGGCAAATACATTTCTACATAAGATTTCTTAAGACAGCTTGGGATGGAAGTCCTGCAGCCACAAACATCTTACTGGCCCTACACCATCTAGCCCTCTTAAGTAATATTATCGTGACATCATTATAAGATACTTGTTTCTGTAAGCTTGGTTTTTTTGTAGCTTGAGTGCAGTATAGAGTGGTGTACAATATTATCTCAACAGATATATCTTCACTACATCTGTACACATAGTAAACTAACTAAGAGAACTGAGACATCTTCACTACATCTGTACACATAGTAAACTAACTGAGAGAACAGCGACATCTTCACTACATCTGTACACATACTGTACTAATCTTACTGAAGGAACATAGAATCAGTATTTTCCTCAACATAGATGTAGTATTTTCTCCAACATAGATATAGTATTTTCCACAACATGGATATAGTATTTTCCCCAACATGGATATACTAGTATTTTCCCCAACATAGATATAGTATTTCCCCCAACATAGATATAGTATTTTCCCCAACATAGATATAGTAATTTCCCTAACATATATATAGTATTTTCCCCAACATATAGTATTTTCCTGAACATATATATACCGTAATTTTCAGACTATAAGGCACACCTGAATATAAGCCGCAGCAGCTACATTTAATGATGTGTACATATATAAGCCGCACTGGACTATAAGCCGCAGGTGTTTTAATGTTTAATTACCATATGTAAGGGTTCGTGCACAGAGGGGATTGTTGGGAAAGAGATGGCTGTTTGAGGAAGCTCCCATTTATTAACATTTTTGTTTAAACAGTAACGGTAACTAGGTACTAACGTAGCTAGGTACTAACGTTAGCTCACAGAACAATAGCCACGTTAGTTAGCCAGCGCCAGCCAGGTACCAACGCTAGCTCACAGAACGATAGCTAGTTAGCCAGCGCCAGCCAGGTACCAACGCTAGCTCACAGAACGACAGCTAGTTAGCCAGCGCCAGTCAGGTACCAACGCTAGCTCACAGAACGATAGCTAGTTAGCCAGCGCCAGCCAGGTACCAACGCTAGCTCACAGAACGATAGCTACGTTAGCCAGCACCAGCCAGGTACCAACGCTAGCTCACAGAACGATAGCTACATTAGTTAGCCAGCGCCAGCTAGGTACCAACGTTAGCTCACAGAACGATAGCCACGTTAGCCAGCACCTGCGAAATCGAATGCCAAACTGATGATATCAGGAGCTATCAGTAGCTAGATAACATTAGACAACACCTTATGCATTAATAAACTAAAGTGAATAGTTTGTTGACTGGGTCATTTTGTTTAATGCTTCAGTTATGTTGAAAGAGGAGCTCTGAGCTGCTCATTCACTAGACTCTTGCCGTAAGGGTTTGTTGACGTGGGTCTGTGAGGGGGAGGAGGAGGGGCAAGGCGTGCACTGCTGCAGCAGATTTAGGAGTCTGATCTGACTGTCACAGAGCTGAGGGAGCACGCCCAGTTAGCTGTAAAAATCCATAGATTAGCCACACCGTTATATAAGCCGCAGGGTCGAAAAATGGGGGGGGAAAGCCGCTGCTTATAGTCCGAAAATTACGGTAGTATTTTCCCCAACATATAGTATTTTCCTCAACATAGATTTAGTATTTTCCTCAACATGGATATAGTATTTTCCTAAACATAGATTTCCAAGATGTTAGAAGACTAAGTGTATTACAATGGCAGCATGTCTAACTGCAAAGGGCTAGATTGTGGCTTGCCACAGGGCAGCTGTCTTGGACCACTCCTGTATTCTATATTCACAAATGACTTACCATCTGCTTTCTGTAAAGCAAGTATACAAATGTACACGGACGATTCCACACTGTATTATGCTGCAAACACTAGTGGTGATCTACACAAAGTTTTATCTTCAGAGTTATATGCAGTAACTAATTGGATACAACTAAATAAGCTGGCATTAAAAAATGTATAAATAACTCTAACCCTAACTAACCTTACTGTCATGCCCTAATGTCCTAATCTACTAACCTACACAGTAGGGATGCACCGAAATGTCGGTGACCGAAAGTTTTTGGCCGAAAATACATCACCGAAACAGAAGCAACCTGTAACCTAACGCGTGTTGTTGTGATGATGTCATCAAAACGCGGATTCAGTGATTACATGCGCGCTGTGAGCTCTTCAGTCCTGCATGATACTCCTCTTGGGACTCGGGAGCAATGCATCTCCTCGGGAGTCGCGCTGTTTCTATGTAAACTCCGCGCGCAACGAGTCCAATAAATGCGTCTTTAACATACTTTATCCTTATTTACTATATATGCCCGTCGCGGTTAATCACTGAGTGATCTAATATGCATATTATTCAGAGCGAGAGGGGGAGGGATTGTGTTTCTCACATTGACGCTGTCTGTCGCGCGTCTACTGTGCCAAAGTCATCTGGGGACTAGAAAGGTGCGCTCAGTAGAGCACAGATGTCTCTCTCTCTCTCCTCTCTCTTTCTCTCTCTCTCTCTCTCTCTCTCTCTCTCTCTCTCTCTCTCTCTCTCTCTCTCTCTCGATTGATTGAAAACTTTATTAACAGATTGCAGAATGGGTACAATACAGTACAAGTACAGCTCAATACACACAATTGTTAAGGGGATGCAGACCAGAGAAAGACTTTCGTCTTGTTTACATCAGGGTCCCCCATTTTCAATTCATCAGGACATATATGACATACAGATAGACAGTACTGCTACATCTATACTTTTATGACATACCAGATTTGCAAATACAGTACTGTTTGTGATACAAAAAGACCCATAATAGTGATTATTTATTATTTAAGTTAAGTTTTGCCATAATCATATATTTTTCCATAATCAGGTAGCTGAACAACATTGGTAAAAAAAAATCTATTCTATGAATCATTTTTGGCCTTTCGGCTTTCGGTTTTCGGCCAACTGTTTCCTATTTTCGGTATCGGTTTCGGCCAAGAATTTCCCATTCGGTGCATCCCTACTACACAGTAGCACTCAACACAAGAACATTGTTACTTAGCTGATAGAGTTGTACCCTTCCTGCTGTCTTGTTGTACAAAACTTGTAAGTCGCTTTGGATAAAATGTAAACATCTCAAAGAAGACTAAATCAATTATCCTAGGAACCAGTCACAAACTATTAGCCAATCCTACACAGAGTCTACACTTGTCTGGTGAACCCATACAACAGGTTGATAAGGTTAAATTACTGGGAGTCATAATAGATAGTCGACTGACATGGGTAGAGCACATTGACACAGTGGCTAAGAAAATGGGTAATGGCATTTATATGGCAAGTAGAAGAAAGCAGGAAGCCGGACCAGCACTCTCAGATTCAAAGTTTTAATTGCAGCCTGGAACAAACATGTTTCGGAACGGGTGTTCCTTCGTCAGTGTTAATGGCTAGCCTTTTTATATGGCAAGGAAATGGCGTCCTTATGTTCCAGCACATATTCTGCGACCGGTCTTTAAGTCATTCATTTTATGCCACCTGGACTACTGCTCACCTGTTTGGTCCTCTGCATCCGACAGTGCACAGAGGAAACTACAAATTACCAAGAACAGAGCTGCCAGACTAGTCCTATATTGCCCCATAACAACAAACATAAACAGTATACATAGGGAACTCTTATGGTTATCGGTAGATAAAAGGCTCGTCTTAAATACAGTCACATTCTACAATAACAGCATCCACGCCTATAAGCCTGAGTTTTTATATAGTCAAATGATCAGATGCAGTCACTTACACAATAATTTACTGTAACTAGAATGGCAGGAGAAGGTAAAATCATGTTACCCCGCCCAAAATGTAATGCCTTACGAAAATCTGTAATTTATCGAGCCATTACTTATTGGAATAGCTGCCCAGAACACATACGTCAATTAAATAGCAAATCATCATTTAAACATAAATTACGAATGTATTACTTAGCTAGTGAGCAGTAGTCCACTGGTTATTTATTTTAGTTTTTAATTATTTGTTCTTATTATTTTCTTAGCTGTGACAAGCTGAAGATGGTAATGCTGCCCTTTACAGCCAAGCATTAGCTCTTCATCTTTCATTTGCAATATTGTTTTTTTTGTTTTTGTATCTTTTTTTTCTATGATTGTAATAAGTTAGGTTGTTGTTATGTTTATATACTGAATATGTGTGTGTATATTAGGTGTGGAACGGTACGCATTGGAACCGTACACCGTTCGGCACGACCTCCGCGGTTCGGGGCGTGGGTGTATTGTTCGGTTCAGGGGATGCGCCAAAAAAAATCTTAATTTGGCATGGAGGTGGGAGATAACGCGCTGGCAGCAGCAGCAGCAGCAGGTGCTAGTCAGTTTGTGCAAATGGCAAGCGCAATATAAATCAATCTTCATTACGACTTTAAAAACATAGCCATTAACATTACATGGGCCTACACACATCTTGCCATAATGTTAACGTTAGCACGGTTTGTACAACACACGCATGTTTAACTATGGTAGCCCAGCGGTCAGGTGGCGTAGCGGAGATTGTGCTAGTCACCAATGCAAGAGGCTGCGGTCTCGACTCCCGGAGAGTCGGCATTGCCTTGGCTCGGGCTGATCGCTATACTAACTCGTTTGGCTGAGTTAGGGGGAAGGGAGCCGTGGGTGGGTCCTGGGCGTTGTTGACAGCGACCCCTACAGTTCGGTCGGGGCGCCTGCTCAGCGAAGGTAGGATCTGGTGAGAGGTAGTGCGGCCTCCCACACGTTACACTCTCCCAGTGAGAATCTGCGAGGCCAGGCTGGCTGCCGGCTGGCTACACATGCGTCGGAGGAAAGCATGTGACAGTCTCCGGCCTCTCGGACCAACAGTAGGGGAAAGTGTGCAACAACCAGGAAGTGGGTTGGGAATTGGCATAACGACTAACAGTGGGATGGGAGAAAAATCGGAAAAAAGAAGGAGGGGGAAAAAGATTTAAAAAAAAAAAAACTATGGTAGCCCGCCAGCTCTAATACAGCCAATGAAATGTTACCGTAGATACTAGCTAGCAGAGGAGAAAATGGGAGTCTGAGAGGCGGGGTGTTGAAAGACAATGATAGGCGTTTATTCAACATCCAAGAAGGCTGTGTTTACGAACTCCAACCGGGACTATTACCGCTTTCCCACTGCATGTTATCAACTCGATTCAACTCCGGTAACGTTAGAGTCGAGAAGGTCTGAAGGTACCACACGCTAAATTGTCCGTGCGGACCCCCCAACCCATAGACAGTTCCAACTCACCAAATTACGTTTATTTTATTTTATTGATGGATTAAAAACACACAAGGATCCAAAGGATAACATGAGAGAGTAAGACCCTTATTTCCATCATGGTCCCAGGGCTGTTAGGTCACAACAGTTTCACAATTAGTGTTGCACTCAATATTTAAATAATGTTGTTCGTCTAAATAAATGTAGACCGACAATGTACACATTTAAAAAATAGAATGAACAGAGCAGTGTTGTTTTGAAATGGTACAGTGTGTGTTAGTTTGATTTATGTTGCATTTTATATTGATGGCCTTCTAATTTGTTTGTTTATTTATTTTAAATAACAGTGACACTTTTCCTTTTGATAAGAAATCCAGCCATATTCCTTTCAAATACTGCACTTTAATTTCAAGCGGAAAACTAATCTTTCCATTAAGAACTGACAATCAGGGAATTTAAATGGGCTATGTATTGCTATTCCTAGCACTATTTGGGCAACTTTACACAATTCCTGTTAGTCTATTGAAGACATTTGTAAGTTTTTTTTAAAAAAAATGCATTGTTTTATATTTCTAATCAAGTACTCAAAACCATCATTTTTCAGCCTCAAGAAATCAGGCTGTTATGGCCTGGCTCCGCCCATAAGCACTTTGAGTGACAGTGCCACACAGTCTGCACTGGTAGAGGGAGGGAGGGAGGGGGGGAAGAGAGAGAGAGAGAGCGAGAGAGGGAGGGGGTGAGAGAGAGAGAGAGAGAGAAAAAAAAGACAGTCCGCCGGCAGCTTGTGGTTTTTTTTTTCTTTCTTTCAATCTCCCGTTTGCGTGTGTGTGGCGCGCTGCAGGTCCCCCCCCCCCCCCCCCCCAAGTGCTCTCTATCTCTCCCTCTCTCTTCCTTTCTCTCCCTCTCGGGAGGGAGGGGGGGGAAGAGAGAGAGAGAGAGAGAGAGAGAGAGAGCGAGAGAGGGAGGGGGTGGGAGAGAGAGAGAGAGAGAAAAAAAAGACAGTCCGCCGGCAGCTTGTGGTTTTTTTTTCTTCTTTCTTTCAATCTCCCGTTTGCTTGTGTGTGGCACGCTGCAGGTCCCCCCCCCCCCAAGTGCTCTCTATCTCTCTCCCTCTCTCTTCCTTTCTCTCCCTCTCGAGTATGAGGAAATGGTTTCGCTGTGTACAGTCAGTCTAGGTAGAATGGGGCGGGCATTAGCTCCAACCACAGAGCCAATCGCATCACTGTGCGCTACCCAGCGGCCATATGACGCGTATTGGCCGTTCAAAAAAAATATGACCTGATTTACTAGACGACGAAAGGGGCTGGGCTGAATCTGAGCAATCCGCCAAATATGGTATTTAGACCCTAAAACACATTGATACGAACTCCTATTACTATAATACAATGCTAGAGACTGAAAAATGACATTTATAATACATAGCCCCTTTAAACATTGTTGACATTGTTTTTTTGTGTTTTTTTTTTTAAAGAAAGGAAAGTCTAGTGCTGGTTGAGCATATGCATACTTTATGTTGATGGCCTTTGTCTATAATGTGGCCACAAAAATAGAAAAGTTTAATTATTTAGTTTGCACTAAGTTAATACTTTGACAAATGTAGCCTATATTTTTCAGTCAGTTCGGTCTTTGTGTGCCAAACATTATTTAAGGCAAACCGCTGTAAACCTTTTTTTTTCTTTCAAATAAATGCGAAGCATGTTTACATTTTTGGAGTGTAAATAATTTCTTTTAATTAAAAAAAACTACGTATATCGAACCGAACCGAAAACCGTGACCCCAAAACCATGATACGAACCGAACCGTAGATTTTGTGAACCGTTCCACCCCTAGTGTATATGTATGTATATAGTGTGTGTGTATGTATGTATACATGTATATATGTGTGTGCGTATGTATGTATATTTGTATGTGTATATATTGATATGTGGGACTTCGGACCCCAGGAAGACTAGCTGGTGCCATTGGCATCAGCTAATGGGGATCATTTTTAATAAACAAATAAAAATATGATGGTTCTCTCAGTTTCAGAAAAGGACTCAGACTGGTTTGTAATCAAAGGTTATGAGGAGCTTGGAGAGAAAAGTGGAGCTAAACTACAAACAAGACTCTTGGAAATACCGCTCAAGAGATTGCCAGCGGTAAGATGGGGAAGAAAATAACATTTGGAGTTGATTTGCATAATCAATTTGCAGATTTTATATATAAACTTTTACATGATAAAAATATAGATATACTGTATTAATTTTTTTTTTATAATTGCTTGCCTAGTCTCGTTCCTGGCAGGGTCTTGCTTAATTAGGCTTGCCATGTCTTGTTCAGCTGGGTCTTGCTTAATTAGGCTTGCCATGTCTTGTTCTTGACTGGGTCTTGCTTAACACATTGTGCGCCAACAATGAGTATATTCGTTATTGCCCGCCAATCGTTGTGCGCCAACAACGAGTAAACTTGTTTTTGGGATCAATATTAAATTTTTTCGCCATGGCATTCATAATTCATCCAGCCTCCCTCCGGGGACGCAGCTGGACCCTGTCTGATATTGCAACGCCTCAATACCGCCCCCTGGTGGATCTCGGCGAGTTACACTCCACGCCAAACCGGAAGTGGCGCTCGGTGCATCGGGGAAATTCCTCCGGCAGAGATATATTGTAACGTGGGTCTAGATACACACTCGAGTGCATTGGATCGCTTTCGAAACGCAAGAATCAATATGTTTTCGGCATTTATTGCGTCATACAAACGGAAAATGGATCTAGCAGATCGACGTCAAATAATTGGAATATTTTTCCTCCAGTCTCATTGGCGAACGGTAAGAGGAATCTTAACGTTATTTTCAGCTCGATTATTTATTTCACTGCAATCCATCTGATCAACGTATCAACCCATACTAAAAAAAGCCGTTACTGACAATCAAGGAATTATAAACGACCCCCCCCCCCCCCCCTTTCCTTCACGCATGATGAAGCATAATGTATACCGATTGAATTTTTTAATATAGCGTGTAGGGCTGACCCCTATTAATCGATTAGTCGACTAATCGGTCGAAAGGGGCCGTAGTTGACTGGCCAACCTCTTAGTCGAATATAATATATAAAAAAAAAAAAAAAAAAAGTATTAATACCGGTGTATATATATATTTTTTTTTATCATTCTTTCCAAAAGAAAATAGGCCTAGAATGGCACGCATACCAGAGGCTAACTGCCTATGAAAACAGGCACAGAGGCACTGAAAGAGGATTTCACCCATCTAATGAACACACTAGACTAGACAAATATCAAGATGTATCCATCAGTGGACCAATTGCATGCTTTTGCAGAGGACAAGAAGCCTTCAGTCGACTCCTTCAGACATTAAGCACCCCCCACAGCCCAAATGAAAAAAAAAAAAAAAAATTAAAAAATATTATATTTTATTTTATTTCTTTTTATAAGTCGACCAATAGTCTACTAACGGTAAATTTTGGCCAATCCTAGTCGACCATCCAAATCCTTAGTCGGGGACAGCCCTAATAGCGTGTATAGGAACGAAACGCCAATCGATAATGTATCATATGCGTCAGGGCCTATAACTTGCGTTTTAGGAATTACTGCTATACAGTCTAAAACATACTTATATTCACGAGGGTACTAACACGACAGTGTATAAATGGACAAATATAACGTTCCCACATCCGGAACGATACCCGATGTTGAATGGGCCATAGTAATGTCGATATAGCTATAATATTTAAAAAGTTATAGCCCTGCAAAGAAGGTGAGCCACTCCATAGGCTTACAGCGCTGGCAGAGAGGGCACAAAGATGGGCACAATGCCTGGCAGACAATGTGTTAACTAGGCTTGCCTAGTCTTGTTCTTGGCTGGGTCTTGCTTAACTAGGCTTGCCTAGTCTCGTTCTTGGCTGGGTCTTGCTTAACTAGGCTTGCCTAGTCTCGTTCTTGGCTGGGTCTTGTTTAACTAGGCTTGCCTAGTCTTGTTCCTGGCTGAGTTTGGTCTGTCTATAGCCTACTGTCTCTTAGTGAGAGAGAGCGGTGTGGAGAGAGAGACACTCTAACCAAACACACTCTGTTTAGTTTGCGCAGAAGATTAAAGTAGATACTTTGATAGTGGGATGTACAATGTACCCCTGTTGTGTACCTTTTTTATATATATATTTTTTTCTCAGATTTTTCTGTTTTTCTCCCCGTCCAATTTAGTCGCCGTGCCAATTTCCCCCCTCCCCTACCTGGCTGCTGTATGCATGTTCTCCTACGAGTCGGTACAAGGGCGTCCCGAAGCCGACCGCACGCTTCCTCCGATGCATGCGTCGGTACAAGGGCGTCCCGAAGCCGACCGCACGCTTCCTCCGATGCATGTGGCGACTGCCAGTGACGTCTTTTCACTTGGCAGCGAGGACTCTCATTGGTGAAGTGTAACGCGTGGGAGGGCACGCTATCTCCACCAAGTCCTGCCCCCGTTGAGCAAGCGCCGAGACCTGACCTGTAGGCGTCGCTGTCCACAACGCGTCTATGCCAAACGCAAGGCAGTTCGGTTTCCGGGTTCCTCTGATTGGCCGCGACGCCCACGTGACCCGCGCTAGCACGCCCCCTTATCCACCGCTGCCGCTACAGCTCGCCTGTGTGTTGCAGCGCGCGCGGCAGAGCGGCTTTGCCGCTCGCTTCCTGAGTCAAGAAACGCGCCACTCTGAGTCAAGAAACGCGCTGTTGGTAACACCACCCACTTCAATGACAGAGCTCTCTTGTTTAGTAATATTGTCGCGCCGCCACTCTGAGTCAAGAAACGCAGTCATCTTAATATGCTGCTTATGCAGTTATCAGCTGTATTTGGCATAGATGCCTGAGTCAAGAAACGCTATTGTCGCGCCGCCACTCTGAGTCAAGAAACGCAGTCATCTTAATATGCTGCTTATGCAGTTATCAGCTGTATTTGGCATAGACGCCTGAGTCAAGAAACGCTATTGTCGCGCCGCCACTCTGAGTCAAGAAACGCAGTCATCTTAATATGCAGTTATCAGCTAGCTGACTAAATGTAAATCTTATGCAACGCCAGTCAAGAAACGACCGCCTCAGCAGCATCACGCATCAACTGTAATGTGGAGTGGACTTAAACATATTTACAATTAGCATTTTATAAAGTAGAACTGTAATGTTTACTTTCTCAGTCAGCACGCGCGTCAACACACAGGCGAGCGTCAACACACAGGCGAGCTGTAGCGGCAGCGGTGGATAAGGGGGCGTGCTAGCGCGGGTCACGTGGGGGTCGCGGCCAATCAGAGGAACCCGGAAACCGAACTGCGTTGCGTTTGGCATAGACGCGTCCACAACGCCAGATTCCCACCTAATACTGCCAATTGTATTGGTATGAACGACCAGCCAAGCTGGTAGCAACGCAGAGAGCTGGGCTCGAACCCAGAATCTCCTGCGTTGGTGACGAGCGCAATCTCCGCTACACCACCTGACCACCCCCCTGTTGTGTACCCTTTTTAACTAATCTCTGACTAAAACCCTGCTCAGACTAGTGTGAGTAAAACCCAGCTCAGAGAGATTGGATTATTCCTGATTCTTGGACGATTAGTCAGTTAGCTAAGATACATCCAAATAAATCAAGCAAATCAATAAAACATTTTGATTGTGGTTGAGGCATCATCTAGCCATAATATCTGTTCTAGTGAGTGTAAACACTTATACTTTAAACAATACAAGTCAGGGTTCTGAATAGGGATGCCCCGATATAATTTTTTTTTTTTTTATAAAATATATATATTATATAATTAGACTTGTACTTGTATTATCTGCGTGACATCGCCGCCACGCAACAAGCTCCACTGTCTGTGTGTACTCTAGTAGCCTCCAGCTACGGCCAGGATTCTCCAGAGCTGCAGCTGGACCCTATACTCGAGTAGCCTGCAGCTACGGCCAGGATTCTCCGGAGCTGCAGCTGGACCCTATTGATCACATTCAACATGCCCTCAGCTCGAATACGCATCGAATTAGTGTTATAAAACATTGATATCAGGAGCTATCTGTGGCTACTGCTGGCCGGCTATATAACGTTGATACAGCGCCTCAGTGAACTATTTAGTTCAGTGGGACATTTCGTTTTGAACAGTGAGCTGGCGTCAGCTAACGTGAGCTAGCGGAGGTATCATACACATCTCTACTAGACTTGCTGGAGCGTTTGTTGATGTCAGGAGCTATCAGTAGCTGGCCGGCTAGATACCGTTCGGTTAGACAATGCCTCATCATGTATTGGACTGGAAGTGAATGGTTGACTGGGTCATTTTGTAACTGTAGCTAACGTTAGCTCAGGGAGACGCGTACATGCAGTTGTTGAGGTAGATAACCGTAATTATGTTTATTTATTTAGACTAGACTAGACCCGTGTTTGCGTGCGGGAGGGGCTGGAGGGAGGAGCAGACGCCGCACCACTGTGTGGGAGTGTGTGCAGCTCCCGGTGTCTGAGACAGAACTCAGTGAGTGAGATCGGTTTTGACGATCGGCAAAAATAAAGCATTATCACCGATCACCGATCGCATATTTATACTGATTATCGGCCGATAACGATCGGTGGCCGATCGATCGGGGCATCCCTAGTTCTGAAGTGGTGTTTTGACTTTTGTGTCAGAGAATTAGAAAATCAGAGCGGGTTTAACTTTTAACACATCCAGCGCCAAAAACGCTGTACAGCGTTATTGCCCGCCATGCGTTGACCGCCAACATCGCTGTACAGCGTTTTTCAGATCAATATTAAATTTTTTTGCCATGGCATTCATAATTCATCCAACCAACCCCCGGTGCTGCAGCGGGACCCTAAATGGGACTGCAACGATATGATTTCGGTGTTTATTGCGCCATACAAACCGGAAATGGATCTACCGTCCGACTACATGCCAGCTGGACCTGCTACCCTCCCCACTCCTCCAGACCATAGCACCGGACATCCTCCCATTCCTAACTGCAACTATCAACTCCTCACTCAACTCGGGGGTGGTCCCCACCTCCCTAAAACAAGCCAGAGTCACGCCCCTCATAAAAAAACCAACCCTGAACCCCACCGTCATAGGCAACTATCGTCTTGTCTCTCTTCTCTCCTTCCTTTCTAAAAGACTTGAACGTGCTGTATCCAACCAACTTACTGCTTATCTCTTACAGAATGACCTCCTAGACCCTAATCAGTCTGGCTTCCGGACTGGCCACTCCACAGAAACGGCCCTCATTGCGGTCACAGAGGCACTTCACTTAGCAAAAGCGAAAGGCCTCTCCTTTGTCCTGATTCTCCTAGATCTATCTGCAGCCTTCGACACAGTCAACCATCAGATCCTCCTCGCGGCCCTCGCAGGAATGTGAGTGGCTGGATCTGCGCTGACATGGCTGACATCATACCTCAATGACCGCTCCTACCAAGTGTCATGGAGAGGGACTCTGTCGGCCACCCGTCCCCTGCGGACGGGTGTCCCCCAGGGCTCGGTCCTAGGACCCCTTCTCTTCTCCCTCTACACTAAATCACTGGGTAACATTATCACGTCTCATGGCTTCTCATATCATTGTTATGCCGATGATACTCAACTCTTCCTCTCCTTCCCTCCCTCAGATATCCACGTCTCTGAGCGGATCTCAGCCTGTCTGTCCGACATCTCCGCCTGGATGACGACCAACCACCTCAAACTGAACCTAAGCAAAACAGAATTGCTCCACCTGCCGGCCAAATCCTCCCCCCTGACCGACCTCTCCATCACATCGAGAATGCAGCTGTGACCGCGTCCCCGACCGCCAAGAACCTTGGTGTTGTCCTCGACGACCAGTTGAACTTCTCTGCTCACATCGCAGTGACAACCAGAACCTGCCGATTCCTCCTGAGCAACGTCAGAAGGATCCGCCCCTTCCTGACAAAAGAAGCCACCCAACTCCTCGTCCAATCAACAGTCATCTCCCGCCTTGACTACTGCAACGCACTGCTAGCTGGCCTCCCGGCCACTGCCACCAAGCCTCTTCAACTCATTCAGAACGCAGCGGCCCGCCTGATCTCAAACCTACCGAAGTCGGCCCATGTCACCCCACTTCTTAGGGACCTGCACTGGCTCCCCATTGCTGCACGTATCCGCTTCAAGGCCCTCGACCTAGCATACCGTGCGGCAAAGGGAACCGCTCCCGCCTACCTCCGGTCAATGGTCTCTAACTACACACCCTCAAGACCCCTACGCTCTGCATCTTCTGGCCGCCTTAGACCTACTCCTATCCAAGCTCCGGGAGGGTCATCAAAGAGAAGCCGCCTATTCTCAGTCCTTGCCCCACAATGGTGGAATGAACTACCCACCCCAGTTAGGACAGCCGAATCCCGTCCAATCTTTCGCCGTTGACTAAAGACTCACTTCTTCAACCATTATCTGAAAGAAAAGAAAAAAAACCTAACTAACCTTACTGTCATGCACTTGTCCTAATAAACTAACCTACACTGTAACATGCAACACTTTGATGAATATTGTTACTCAGCTGATAGAGTTGTATCCTTCCTGATGACCTGTCGTACAGAACTTGTAAGTCGCTTTGGATAAAAGCGTCAGCTAAATGACTAAATGTAAATGTAGGTGATCTGCGTTGAATAATTGGGATCTTTCTCCTCCAGTCTCATCGGCGCACGGTAAGAGGGCAGTAACGTTATTTTCAACCCGATTGTTTATTCATTTCACTGCAAACAGTCTGATCAATATATCAACCCATAGTAAATAAAGCTGTTACCGACGATCAAGGAATTATAAACGACCCCCCCTTTCCTCCACGCATTATGAAGCATAATTTATACCGATCATATACATTTTAATTTTTTAATATAGTGTGTATGGAAAAGAAACACCAATCGATAATCTATATATGCTTCAGGGCCTATAACTACTGCTTTTGGAATTACAGCAGAAAAGATTAAAAACATACTTATATTCTCGAAGGTATTAACA
This sequence comes from Notolepis coatsorum, assembly GCF_963971535.1. Lineage (NCBI taxonomy): Eukaryota > Metazoa > Chordata > Actinopteri > Aulopiformes > Paralepididae > Notolepis > Notolepis coatsorum. Next base: position 25,873,439 of record NC_140179.1, on the reverse strand, counting down.
ACAATGTATGAATGAAAAAATATAACGTTCCCACATCCTGAACGATAGATAATCGATGTTGAATGGGCCATAGTAATGTCAATATAGCAATACAATTAAAAAAGTTATAGCCCTGCAAAGAAGGTAAACATCTCCATAGGCTTTCAACGGTGGCAGACTGGGTACAATGATGGGCACAACCCCCGGAGCCCAATGTGTTGAAGCCCAATGGTCAAATCTGGGTCGGATAAGAGTGTTACTTTATCTCTGTCTTTTTCTTATGTGTATGGTAAATGGTGCATTTATATAGCGCATTTATATAGCGCATTAATATAGCGCTTTTATCCAAAGCGCTTTACAATTTTGTTCCTCACATTCACCTATTCACTCACACATTCACACACCAACGGTGCAAGGTGCCAACCTGCTCATTGGGAGTAATTAGGGGTTACGTTTTCTTGCTCAAGGACACTTCGACATGCTGCCCGGGAGGAGTGGGAATCGAACCGGGAACCTTCCGATTACCAGGCGACTGCTTTACCTCCTGAGCCACTGTCTCCTCATGTTAGGAGTTGAGTTGGAATTCAGAATCAATACATGCATGTAATTCACGGTCATGACCTGAAACTATGAATTAATTATCATTGTATTTATATAGTGCTTTTCTAGACACTCCTAGCACTTTACAGTGTAGGATGTAAATGGCCTCCTTTCCCCACTGGGTAGCACCCAACCTTGGGCTACAGGCTCAATGGCTGCGAGACACTGGCACCAGGCACACATCACACTACACAATGGCTGTAAGGCTCAGGAAACGTGGATTCATACCAGCCAATTAAGGCGAAGTGATGATGGGGTGGCCTTGATGTCAGACCTGGTGGGACCAGGTGGGTTTGCAGGACTGAGTTTTGAGAGAAACTTTGTGGTCTTGGTTGACCAGGTGGACAATGTCGGTCTGTTTGACACTGTGGTCTTGGGTGACCAGGTGGCGTTTTAGAGTCTGTTTGACACTGGTCTTGCTTGACCAGGTGGAGAGCATTAGACATTCTGTTTGACACTGGTATTGGTTAGGGGTGTAACGGTACACAAAAACCACGGTTCGGTACGTACCTCAGTTTTGAGGTCACTGTTCGGTACGGGTTTTCGGTACAGTAAGCAAAAGTTTGGCTTTCCATGTTCCACTCAGGGGTGATGTAGTGTGCAGTTGTTGTTATGTAGGGCTGTCAATGAATATTCTATATTCAAAATAATAATAATAAAAAAAAAACGCATTGTGAAAATAACAGTCCCTGGTGGCCGTCGGCATGAATGCGCTGCATGACAGATGGGAGACACGCGTCATCATTGAGCTGAACAACGTGTAATAATAAAATAATCAAGTAATAATGAACAACAACAACCAGAAGACAGTGGTTTGCACTCTGAGCATCTCAAGCCCCGGTTGGAAATACTTCAGATTCTTTTTTTAAGATTTCTTTTTAGCGTTTTTCCAGCTTTATTGGTCAGACATGACCGACAGAGGAGAGTGGGAGAAGATGTGGGGGAGGACATGCGGCAAATACGTCCGGGAGCGGGAGGCTAACTTGGGTCGGCCGCGTGGGTCTGCGAGGCAGTATGCGGTGTGCGCCACTCGGGCGCCCCAATACTTCGGATTTTGATTAACTTGTGGATTGATTGATTGAATTGATTGAAAAGTTTATTAACAGATCGCAGAATGGGTACAGTACAGCTCAGTACATACAATTTTTTTTTTTTTTTTTTTTTTTTATCTTTCTTCCCCTCCTTTTTCCTGATTTTTCTCTCATCCCACCCTTCCTGGTTGTTGCATACTTTCCCCTACTGTTGGTCCGGGAGACCGGAGACTGTCACATGCTTTCCTCCGACGCATGTGCAGCCTGGGGCAGGCCAACCTGGCCGCGCAGGTTCTCACCGGGGAGAGTGTAGCGTGTGGGAGGCCACACTATCTCTCCTCAGATCCAACCCTCGCTGAGCAGGCGCCCCGACCGAACTGTAGGGGTCGCTGTACACAACGCCCAGGACCCACCCTTCAGCTTCCCACCCCCTGATACAGCCAATTGTATCAGCGTGAGAGGACAGCCAAGCTGATAGCAACGCCGGGAGCTGGATTCGAACAGGCGAATCCTAGTGTACATACAATTGTTAAGGGGATGCAGACCAGAGAAAAACTTTCGTCTTGTTTACATCAGGGTCCCCCATTTTCAACTCATCATAACATATATGACATACATGACATACAGATAGACAGTACTGCTACATCTATACATTTATGACATATCAGATTTGCAAATACAGTACTGTTTGTGATACAAAAGTGTCCAGAAAAAGAGTGTACCGGTATATACATTTGGCGTAGAACCTCAAGAACCTCAAGACACTGGACAGTTTTATGCAAGCTATGTAAACTACAGCTCGAGTTCTAGCGTCAAGAATGTAAGTAGCCTACTTTTCTTTTTCTGAACATTATTGTAAATCAGCCCTCAGGGTAAAACGTTATTGAATAGAGAAAAAAGCATCATGCATGTCCTGTTTCATATCATTAATTTGATCTCCGAGAGACGGCGCCTTCCACCTCACGCACGAGAGAGAGAGGGGGTGTGTGTTCGCCACACTATGAGGCTATGCTAACCTGGCACTTTGCGCAAATTATATTTTGATTGAACTTGGGAGTTTTTAATAATATTCTGCACACAAAAAAAAGTTCTGCGCGTGCGTCCCGTTAACGTACCGTTGCAATTCGTTCGGTACATAGCTCGTACGGAACCGAAAATCCAGTACTGAGCGGTTTGGTACGGATACGTGTACCGTTACACCCCTAGTATTGGTTGATCAGGTGGAGAACATTAGTCTGTTAAACACTGGTCTTGATTGACCAGGTGGAGACCATTTATCTGTTTGACACTGGTCTTGGTTGACCAGGTGGAGAGCATTAGTCAGTTTGACACTGGTCGTAGTTGATCAGGTGGAGAGCATTAGAGTCTGTTTGACACTGGTCTTGGTTTACCAGGTGGAGAGCATTAGAGAGTCTGTTTGACACTGGTCTTGGTTGACCAGGTGGAGAGCATTAGAGAGTCTGTTTTGACACTGTAGTCTTAGTTGATCAGGTGGAGAGCATTATGTTGCTTTCACACCCAAAAGTAGTTTAGTGAGAACACTGCGTTCCATCCCCGGGGACGGATAACCGTTCCATGTCCGAGACCACTTGAAAAGGTGGTCTGGGGAACGAATCGGTGTCCCCGGGCACGGAACGATTGCAAATGTGAGCACAACTGTACCACAAAACTGCTCATGACTTAGCTGAGAGGGAATTCCAAAAAATCGTTTTTGCAATTTGGTATGGTGTTTTGATTGATTGATTTTTATTGTAGAGTAAAAGACAGCATCCAAGGGATAAAAAAACATGAGTTGTTGTGAAGGGCCAGATTAAACCGAATATATATATATATTTATTTATATATATATATTTAATTGTATTTGTATATTCTCTAATATTCCCTGATATCCCTTGTATATTCCTTGTACAATATGCATTGAATATCCATTCTAGCCTACTGAACATCCCATAATAGTCTCCATTCTACTATTGGTCGAGACCTTGGTGCCAGGCTGCCATACCCCCCAGACCCAGTTCAAACGTACCGCTCAACATGTACGAACAAGTCCTAGTTCCGCGTAGGAATCTGGCTACCGCACCACTAATGGTACTATTTGTTCATAGTGCGTATATATACTGCGCTACTAAAGTAGGACTTCCTTTTTTAGTCCAGTTTCTTACCCTCCAATAGAGTGACAGACGTAAAGCCTCCCCGCGACGCCACGTGTGGGAGTAAGGCCAAGTTCGGCCTACCATCGGTATTGAGACATCGTGTATATTAATATTTGAATAGTCATATTTGGCACTATATCGTCGAGTTGGACGTAGTCTATTAAGCTAATAATAGTCTATTCATATGTAGTGCTTCGTGCGGTGAGAATACTATCGTAGTCAGTACCCCCATCGTTTCGGGTAGAACTGGCTGCTTATCCAGGGTGGCCGACCCCATGTGAGGCTGCACCCGAGGAGCCCCAGAGCCGACGAGCGAGTGGACCTGCATACCGGATTATTCTACCGACGACAGCCCGCCTTCCCAGGCACGGATTATGCTTTGTATACAGTGATTATTCTATGGATAAAGACCAACACTGCCGTGTGTTGGAAATCCCCCCCCCGGAGAGGACGACAGGTGAGGAGACGCTCTACACGACGAGGTCGCTTCACGTCTCTCCATCGTGGACCGGAGGAAGCCGGCCCACAGAGAGTCCAACTGCTTTCATCTGTGGATCGAGGATCGCTGAGGCACCGAGCCGCACAACCGTGGGTTCTCCCAGGATACCCTCGGCCAGACGGATACAGCCAGACTCTACCCCCCCCCCCCCTTCTCCAGTTGTCTTACAAGCGACCGGAATCCCCCCCTAGTGTATCCAGTTCTATAATCATTAAAGTATCATTGCTATTATTCCTTAAATATTCCAGGTTGTATATTTACCGCCTGCGCCACCAGAGATTGGACGTTCTCTATTGATATACCAACGAATACTCATTTGCCATAAAAGTGCATCCTATTTCAAATCATAAATGTAATTAAGTGATTGCTCTACATACCTTTTGCTATGTATTAATTATTATTAAACACAGACTTTCGACTTGGTACATTTGTGTTGGATCGTTTCATCTACGTGGGAGTGTTTACCATAATTATTTATGCCTAGTACTGGGTGGCCAGAGTCTAAAGTACAAGAGGTAGTGGTAGTAAGTATCATATCTAACAATACAGTCAGGGAATTGTACCCCTCAGTTACAAGAGTACAAGCACTTATTTCCATCATGGTCCCTGATTTTGGACATGGACAGACATCATAAAAACACAGAGCATCATAATAAAACAGAGCATCATAATAAAACATAGATCATCATAATAAAAAACATAGAGCATCATAATAAAACATATAGCAACCCCATAAAACACGCCCCACCCTCTCCTTCCTAGACGTGGCTATTTTATACTTCACTGGCTAGCCATTTCTTTGTGGCGCGTCTAAAGCTTCCCCCCTATTCGATGTTTTTCAGGGCCACTGGAAGCTTGTTCCACTCCAGTGCCACAGAATATAAAAAAGTATTTGTGCCCATTAATGAGTTGAATTTTGGCAGAATAAAATCCTGACTCATCCTGACTCATCCCAGGCCAGGACACTGATGAATATCCCCGGACAATAGCAGGCAAATTGCTATAATAAGCCTCCCAGCGTTTACGTTCCGCTTGTTTGATTTGGAATTGACGTGGTATTGCCCCAGGTGACAAACAAACGTAGTCAACACAGCCGCTTTACCGAAGCCAAAATGTTTGGCGTTCATAACGTTCGAAGGAGTATCATCAATTTGTGATTTACATTATGTAATAGGTATGGGCATATGGTTTTACAAAATCACTGCATACAAGTTGGGGTAGCCGCCGGGTGGCTGATATGCATAAAATCCAATATGGCCACCGTCTGAAAGAGATAATGTCATATCTAAGCTCCTGTTAGTACTAGATCCTTGTATAATATAACTTTTTCTATTTTCTTTGGCGTGAGGAATCCATTTCCAAAGTAATTTTTCTATTTTAAAGTCACTTTTAGCAAGAAATCAGCCATAACTATGGAACTAAGTCACATAGAAAGATAATCTTCAGCTTGACCCCATGTATAAAGCATCCATTATCAAAACACATACTTAGTTAATAAATAACAAAAAAACATTATGCAACAGCGTATTTATTCAAAAATGTCATTCATTCTTTCACAATAACATATTTCTGAAAAGCAAGAAGTTAAAGGAAAGCATTACAAATTTGGGTTGAAAACACAATTATGGACCCATTGAATCAGCCATGCATTGAGGAAATTAAAATATCAGGTTTCACTGTCATTATTAGTGCAGCCCCCTTCGCACAGTGTGCTACAGTGGAGTCCGGCTCGATGGCATTTACAGTTGCCCTTACAGGCAGGCAACCACATAGCCACAGTGGAGGAGCAGTGACCATGCCTGGCTGACATCTTCCAGATCTGTCCAATATGACACCCACACTTTCGTTCTGGCATTCCATTCCCAGCCCCATTCACTGGGATCTCTGGTGTTTTGGAGAGGGTGTTTTGGAGACAAAAGCTGCTGTGAGCAGGGCACTCTTAACATGCTGGAATAAAGCATGCTGGGTTGGGGGGGGGGGGATGAGTCCATGGTCTTGAGGCTATGGGTGAACAGAAGCTTCCTTGCTTCATTCAGAGTTCTTCTTCGTTCTTACTGTACATGAGTACAGTCCAGCGCTCCAGATGTCATATGGATTGATTCCTGAAGGTGAGCAGTCTCTGTCAAAGCTGCACCAACTGACTTCTTGTGAGACATGTAAACATCATGGCCCTCTGAGTATTCAGACCAGTCAGGCCCTAGCTTCTCTAGAAGGTGTTCTTTGAACCTTTTCTGGTGCACATACACCCCAATCCAATCTGCCCAGTTGCTCTAGAGTCTAGATGATGATCATGAAGCTTCTTCAAGTCAGCAAGCTTAAATGTGGAATTATTGGGGCACTGTTGAGCTGACAATGGAGTAGCACGCGTTTAGTTTGAGCTCTCGCCGAGATCCTGTTTTATTTTAAAGGTCCCCTGTCTTATAAATCACCTCTTCCAGTGTTTAGCATTGTTTTCTAGCAATGTGGGGTTGTATCAATGGGGTCTGTGTCTCTAATTCTCATTTTGGCACATCAGTCCAGGTCACGAGATCCTCCCCCACTGAACTAAGGCTGCGGTTACACTAGGGCCATTTCATTTCGCTTTTCAGAACGCTGCGTATTGGCAGGCAAGTAAGAGTTAAGTTAGACGTCGTTTTGTCTCGTCTACTATATACATGTAGTACAATGCCAAAACATGCCACTACACTTCCTGCTAAAAAACAACAGTCCACCATCTTTAAATACCTCGCGTGAGCCATTTAGCCAACGTAGCATTTATTTTTCAGCAAGAAAACAAACTGCAATAAAAGTGCAATAAACAAAAACGGATACATTCACTGTGTTCTGCCTCATTTGTTGATGAAACAAAACCAACATAAACACAATTTACCACCAAGAGTGGATAGTTTAGTCTCACAAAAAGATCTCCGGTGTTGTTAGCTACATGCTAATGTGAATGGCATTCTCCATGTATATAGTTAGCATCGAGGCTATTAACGTAGTAACGTTAATGCTAGTAGAAATGGATAAACTTTATTTAACAGATTGCAGAATGGGTACAATACAATGCGGCTCAATACACACAATTGTTAAGGGTATGCAGACTGTTGTAGTTTGGACTGGGCTCCTTATAACATAATTTGACAACACGTTGGTAGCCGCAGCTACTTGGGACAGCTCTGCTGTAAACACTGGAAATAACTGCGTGTTACACATGAATAAGCAATCTGAGGAGGACGCAGCTGATATCCTGTATAGCCTCCCCATATGGCCGGTTGGTGTCGGGAGACAGCAAATCATATTAATTATAGCGCGATATTGCAAGTGACTCCCAGAAATAGTTCTGATGTTTGGACTAATGGACGGAGTCGAGGTCCAGCCAGGGGAGAATTTGGCGTCTGTCTCTACTGCGCATGGGCATTGGGCAGAACGGCTCCGTATCCGGCTTGCGCAAATTACATGGCACCATTGTCGGCGAGTTTCGGTGAGTTTCCAAAACGAAAACACCCTTTCAGCGTTGCCGCTAGAAAAACTTGTTTTCCTGCCAAAACGGTGCTTCCTTTTAACTTGGACATGCAAACGTAATCATTCGAAAATACAACGTTTCTGTTTTTCCCCAGTGTAACCATGGCCTAAGCCATTCTGATTTGACTGTTTTGCTGACGTGAATAAGGCGCTGATCTGCATATCTCAGCCCCTGGTTGTAGTCACCGCCCACAATCAACAATTCGCTCAACAACAGAGCGAGTGGAAATACTGACACTTCCTCAAACGGGTTGATGTGACGCGAGTGCAGACAGAGAGAGCAGCGAACGAGCGAGAGAGAGAGAGAGGGGGAGGGAGAGAGGGATACGGAGCATTTACATACACTCCCGACTGCGTGTGTGTGGGGAAACGCACACACGCAGTCGGGACGCAGTCAGGAGTGTGTAAATGCTCTGTATCCCTCTCTCTCCCTGTCTCTCGCTTGCTCGTTCTCTGCTCTCTCTCTGTCGGCACTCGCGTCACGTCAACCAGTTGTAAAATATCATACCGCACACGCACACTCCCACGCGTATTCCGATCCGTGCAATAATATTCACGGGGGTATATATTGTCATTTGAAACAAGTTACCAATGCATTGTCCCGTAGGATTATGCCCCCCCGGGGGTGAAATCAATTAGTCTCCCTCTCTATCTCTGTCTCTCTCTGTCTGCCAATGCAGACTGTGGGTGACTGTCACTCAAAGCGCTTTGCGAGTATGGGCGGAGCCCAGCCCAAAACAGCTTGAAATCTTGAAGTGGAAAAATGCTGCTTTAGAGTACTTGATTAGAAATACAAAACAATGTGTTCCATAGACTCTCAGGAATTGTGTAAAATTGCCCAAATAGTGAAAGGAATAGCAAAACATGGGACCTTTATTAAGTTAGTAAGTAAGCGTTTTACTTCACAAAACTAGGTGAATTTTGTTCAGGATATATTTCTTAAGTCAGTGGACTATGTTTATGTGGACAAATGGTGGCGAACTTGCGTAATTATAAATACACCGGACATCCACTGCTAGGCCCAACACAGCCTTGACACAGAGTCCCGCTAACACGCCGACGTCAAAGACCCCACCAAGAATGCCAGGAATGGACACCGCAGCCTTGAAGTCAGAGATTCTTCTCTCGCTAAAAGCAGACATTTCGGCGGTAATAAAATCAGAACTGAAAAGTGCACTTTTCGAAGGCTTCAACTTTATTAAAAATGAGCTACAAGAGGTAAAAGCGGAAATGCAAAAGAATACCGTGGCAGTCCACACGGAGATTGAAAAAATTAAAGCCACAATCAAGGAAGTGCAGAGCGGGCTATCAACGTGGACAGACGAGGTGGCAGATTTGCAAAGCACAGTTAAGGACTTAAAGCAGAGATGACCGGACTCAGAGGGAAATGTGAGGACATGGAGGGAAGAATGAGGAGGTTTAACGTCAGGATACTGGGAGTAGCGGAAACTAATCGATCAAGCTCTACTGCATCGGTCTCAAAACTGCTGAAAGACGCGCTACAGCTAGATAACGAAGTGCTTGTGGATCGCTCTCATAGAAGTCTGAGCCCGAAGAGATCAGATGGAAAGCCACTCGCCATCGTGGCTAAACTCCCCTACTATCAAGACTGTGTCGAGGTGCTGAGCCTGGCGTGCGCTCGAGCTCCACTACGGGTCAATGGAGAGACTATTGTGATCTTTCCAGACTATGCTACAGGCGTCGCCAAGGCTAGAGCTGCGTTTACGGAGGTGAGGAAGCTACTACGCGAGCGTCAAGGCATCAGGTTCCCGGCCCGATTCCGCATCACACATGATGGAGAAGAAAAGGAATTCACGGACGCAGACAAAGCGATGAGCTATGTCAGAAAAAACATTGTCCCTGCGACAGAGAATATGGGGTAGGATGCCCTCAGTCAGTGAAAAGCAGAAAGCTAACCTTATGATACAGAAGGCTCACGTTATGATGCAGAAAGCTAACCTTATGATGCAGAAATATCTGCGGTATCGTTACATGTTGGCAGCTAACGTTAGCTAGCTGCTAACGTTAGCTAACTGGGTTGGATATACGAGAGCTAGTTTGCAGTCAAAGTCTAATAGTTTGGTCTACGTTTCTAATACATGCCGTCAAATATTATGTCTATGAATTGACCTTACCTTTGAGCAAACATGGTCGACGACCAACATAATCCATCGCTTGCATTTCTCTAGTTTTCGTTTGGGCTTCGGGAAACGTATGAAATATACTCCATCCAGTCTTTCAGGGTACCTGGTGTCCGAATTACAGGTACCCCACGCACAGCGTTTCACCATCGGATATTAGGTAGATAATAACATATAAACTGAACTCTTACACAGTGGTTTTGATCACAGCCGTCTGGTTTGATGCAGCCCACAAATGGCTTTTCTGGTGTTGACCGAGTTTTCTGCAGCAAAGGTTTTGCTGTGATATGATTGGACAAATTCTATTTTGGGGTGTGGTTTAGCGGTCTATTGGCTGCCCTAGGCAGGATTCTATCTGGCGCCCCCTTGCATCAGTTTATTCACTACCAATAATATGCACTCACACTTGTTTTCACATTTTTCTTTTATTGAAAATAACCCACAAAATCAAAACAGTTAACATCAAAACAGTGAACAAGTGACTGACATTATTATAATAAATATTTACAATATATTATCTTAATATTAACCAGTAGCCTACTGCCATGAATAAAGTAAGGCACACAAGCACAAGGCTTCAACTTGTAACATACTTAGAAGCCCCCTCATCAAGCTCACTTTACAGTCTTACTTTCCTAACCTTTCTTGCAGCAAAGTCATCTACTGTATGACGTCATCATAAGACGACTGCTTTGAGACCACATGATTTATGCTTATGATGGAAAGTCCACTGAGACGTTCTTGCACCATAGTAGATCTCAGGTAAATTTAGGTGAGCTTGAGCTTAGAGAAGCTTCTTTCAGCAGCAGCCACTGTAACGGGAAGAGCCACAGAGATTCTCAGAGCAACCCACATGTTGGGGTACATTTCTGTCAGCTTCTTCTAATGCAGAAAGGTCAAGAGTTCCATTAATGGACATTGGACAATGGACACAAGTACTGTATATTTATGTCATGTATGTAACAGTACTATATACCTGTATGTCCCTATGCCATAAATGTCATGATGTCATATATGTTGGGTATGTCATAAATGTCACTATGAATTGAAAATGGGGGACCCTGATGTAAAGCGTACTGTATCGTACCCATTCTGCAATCTGTTAAATAAAGTTTTCATTCATTCATAGTTTAACATCCCTAGTTACATTTTAGACATCAAACTCATTTTTATATGGTAACACCGAGGTCTGTAGATGAATAATGAATACAAATATTGAATAAAAGGAAAACTGACCAAATAACGAGTATACTCGTTGTTGGCGGTCAAGCGATGGTGCCCAATAACGAGTATACTCCCTGTGGGCGGGGCATCACGGTTACTCTAAATGCTACCGTTTAACACTTTCAGTGCCACCAGGGGGCGCACGACTTAGTGCTTGAATGCCACCATCCACTTCAATGTTAACGTTAATATCGCCTAATCTATGTTTTAAATTATGGCTATGTGTCTAATCTGCCCGTCGCTTATCAAAGAATAATTTTCCAGTCAGTGCTGTCAAGGCAGATTGTTTTTTTATCACTTCATTTCCGTTTGAGAGCATTTTGAAAAGCACCCGTTTTGAGGTAAAAAACAGCCCATTCTGGGCCATTCTGTGATAATCGTCTTTTACTGGAATATTCCAGAACGTTGATATTTGTCGGCCTATTTATGAATCGTTTTCAAATAAACGCTAGATGATCAATATTATACGTACATGCACGCCCATTCGAGCCGCACGCTGATAATAGCCGTTTTCATTTCCTCATGGATTTTACAGTGAAACCGATAGAGCACATTTCACAAAACAGCTTATATCTTCATCAAAACGAGTCTGATTATCCTAACACTGATAACATAGATTCCTTACCTGACATCAGATGGTATCCAACTGGTATATTCCAATTCCTGATCACCATTCGAAAAAATCGATAAGTGTATAGATCTAACGTGTATACAGTAGAACTCATGATCCGCGACGCTCAGAGGATCCATAATGAACTCTGGTAACCCCGGCTGCATCAGTGGACTGGAAAATGTGGAGTACAGGATTTTTTTTCCCCATCCATTTTCATTGAGTCCATTCCAAAATCCCTGATGTCATCTGGGAGACGATAGGGGGTGCTTTTTTCCACATCTGATCGCCGGCGGCTCTTCGGTAGGCTAGGGTAGGCTCGCGTGATTCAATATGATTTCAGATCGCTAAAAAGAATTCAGAGAAATCTCGTGAGTGGCTTTCAACGTAACTATTATATATCAGAGAAAACTCGTGAGTGGCAATCAAAGTGTTAAGGGGGAAAAAGAATATATATGTATTTGTATTTTCATATAGCTCCTCAGCAGCTTATACAGGTGTTGGAAAAAGTCTGAGCCTTAAAGGAAAACTCCAACATTTTGGGAAATTAGCTTATTTAACATCTTCCCTGGAGTTAGACAAGAAGATACATACCTTTTTTGTCTCTGTGCATGCATTAGGCTTAGGGAACAGCCGCTCCGTTAGCGTAGCTTAGCTTCATCCCTGGAAGTGGGTCAGAGTTGTAGCCTGACGTTCCCTACAGTGCCCTACAGTCACGAAATACACTCTAAATACAACTACAAAATGTTCCTGTAAACATGTTGTGACCTGTGTATTTACCACGTGGAGAAATAAAAAATAATTGAATTAGACAATTACGTTTTCTAAGCAAATATACTTGGAATTTTTTTTGCCTAACCACTCGTCTCTGGGCGCAGTCAGTGATTTCAACGTGTCGCCGTGTTTGTTGACATTCTCATTCATTCAAAGGATCCGAACCGATTGAAGTTTATGGATACCATGACTTAAAATCCTCTTACCTTGACGATTAAAAGCCTCCCCAATTTAGAAAACAGTATTCCAATGGCTGGTGTTGATAGGCTGCTAGCTAACGGAGCTAACCAACAAACACAGAACCGGGCGGACACTATCTTCTTGTCTAACTCCAGGGAAGATGTTAAATAAGGTAATTTCCCAAAATGTTGGAGTTTTCCTTTAACTCATTCCCCGCCAAACAACGAGTATACTCGTTATTTGGTCAGTTTTCCTTTTATTCAATATTTTGATTCATTATTCATCCACGGACCTTGGTGTTACCATAGAAAATGAATCCGAGATCGCCAAAGTGCAATACCGGCCGCATCCTGCTAGGTGGCAGTATCGAGCACCCTTTGAAACCTTATATCTCACCCTGTTTTACGTTTAAACCCCTCCGGGCGCAAAATTTAGACTGAGCCAAGTAAGTCGCTTCATCCGACCACTCCGACCATCTAGCACACTTGATCCATAAGTTGTGCCAAATTATGTCCGGGACCAGATGGACACCAATACTGGAAATCGAGAGCAGGCAATTGGAATATTCTTTTTGGAATACCCCCGATCAAAGGTAAGGACTATCTCACGTCAGCTTGATCGTACAATGTTTTCATATCGATCCAGCTGATCAGCGTGTGTTGTGTTAAAAACTAATGCCGTTAGTGGCGAATCAAAACTTAAAAAAATACCCCTCCCTTTCATGCATTCATGATGAAACATAATACCTATTATATACATTTGATTTGCAAATAGTAGCGTGTCCAGGCAAGAAACGCCAACGATTATAGCAGAATTCACGTAGCGCCCTATAACTCAGCTTTTCAGGAATTATCCCGGATCACAAATTATACTTATATTCACCATTGGATAACGCGCGAACGTATGCATGAGAAAAATTATAATTTTTTGCATGTTCGACGGAAGAAAGTCACTGTCAAATGACCATAGTATTGTCTCCATAGCTATAATATAGAATATAGATATTGAGTTGTTTATTGAGTTTATTAGGATCCCCATTAGCTGTTGCATGACAACAACTAGTCTTCCTGGGGTCCACACAAAACATTACATTCAACAAGGCTTTTACAGAACAGTAAATAAATAGAATGAAAACTGATTTCCAAAGTCCATTTTCCTTCAAGCATTGACGTTCATATTTTCCAACATATACCACTTATTTTCTGATTTTTATTTCATTGGAAAGAAAATAATGATAATGATAATAAAATAAGAATAAAGTACTTATATCTGCATTTACAGATGCCAGCCTACAATTCTCTTAAGGTACAACTACCTGAAATGAAAATAAAATAAAATAATGAATCGCACTGATGAGGGCTCACTCACGTGTGTGTGTTTGTTTGTGTGCTAAATGTGTGCCCTGCTGTGTCATTAACTTACGATCTTCGGGTTTCTAGATGCCTTTTCATTTGTCTTTTGAAACTTGATTTAGTTTTTTCTTTAGAGATATGATCCGGCAAATTGTTCCATTCAGTCATGGCTCTATACAGCCCTTTTCGTTGCATTGAGCCTGTTTTTGCTTTAGGGACTTGATAGCACCCTCTTGTGGCATGTCTCGTCTTGTATGTGTGTATTTCAGAGCTGGGTGTTAATTGGCTATATAGACACGTAGGATGACTCATCAGCTTGATATTTCTTAAAAAGACAAGGAGTGATACCGTCAGCCTCTCTTGGACTGTCGACCAGGAGAGCTTAACATGCATTTTTTTTAACATTAAAAATATAAAATAATATAGCTCTCCAAACATAGTTACGCACAGTGAAAGTAGGCTATTGAAACCTGGCGCAGCCATTACAAGGATAAGGCTAATCGCTGGCGCTGAATGAGTTAAGTACTAATAGATATGGGGTGGGTTACCCTCAGTCAATATTTGCAAGTGATGCACCATTTTAACTTTGACAGAATACTAGTAGTTTAAGCACCACTGTCTGTAAATGCTACAGTTTAAAAGGAAAAAGAACATATATATATATTATTTGCATTCCTACTTTAGTATAGCTCTGCAGCAGCTTATGCAGGTGTTGAAAAAGGTTTTGAGCCTTAAAGTGCCACTTGCAGGTTAAACCCTAGTCTTCAATTATGTGTAGTTTACATCATTGGTATCTAATTTCATTATATTTTTTTCCCCATTTGATGCTGGAAATTCCACTCAGAAAGGGTTAAAAATGTCCACGCACGAATAACATGTATGGAGCCAATGAAAAAAGCTTATCAGACGCTATCAGTGCCCTGACGTCACTGCAGGTAACTTTTCCCTACCTCTCATACACTACAATGGAGTTTGACGAGCGCGGAAAGCCATTTCCTTGATGCAAAATGGACGCCTTACAAGACGAAAATGGGTTTAATCGTCGGAGAGACTTTGATGGACCAGCTACTACTGCATTTTTTGTTGAAACAAAGGTAGTTATAAGGTTTTTTAATGTCGTAAAAAAAGAACTACATTTACCACTAGGCAGCCTGTTGTTCAGTACGCAGCGCTATTGGCTGTCGCCTTATCCCCGTCACAGGTCATAGTACCAAGCTAGCTAGCTAACGTTAGCATTATGTCTACTGTCGTGAACCATTTTAAATCGGGGCATGTAGACGAGTTTCGGGAACGAGTCAAATGTGCAGGTCCTCTTCTCAGACCTGTGGGGCAAAGCACTGCACACTCATCATGCCGGCTAGCAAGCTAGCTAGCTACACGTCACGTCAAGTCAAGAGTTTTATTTGTCACGGCATACAAATATACAATGAAATGCGGGTGTTCTTGCCCGCAGCGATGTGCAATACAGTAGTACAACATATAATAGAATCCAATAAAACAACATTGTGCAATAAACAGGTAACATAGTGGGGCATCTCGGTATTTGTACATAAGTTATTTACAGAGCATGGAGGACATGCTAGGTCCTTTGGTAGTGCAATACACTGTTACTGTTGCTATACTATTTTTAAAGTGACCTTTCCTTTGTGGCCATAAGTGTGGGCGTGTGCAGCATGAGTGTAGGGGTGGACGGTATATACGGTATGAATTTGCTCTACGGTATGGATTTTGACTATACCTTGTAACCGGTAGAGCACCTCTAAAATAGCAATGACGTCATGTAACCACAGCGCGACTATTTCACTCGCATTTGCCCCTAAAAATAGATAGAATTAGTCATAGATAATAGATATGTGCAAACTGGAAAAAGTTATTTAGGAGGCTTCGCGCAGTGGGTGTGTCAACACGCAATTGTCATTTCATAATAAACGCATATCACCGCGGCGCACAGCAAGTTTCAATTTCAGTTCTTGGCATTTTATGAATTATTCTACGTTAATAAAACATACCTGGTGATCAACTACAGTTTGCTGTGAACATTATGATGTGTAGTGTTCTGACGGCTGGGCAGCGCGAGCTGGATGTTGGATTTTGCGAGAAGCATATGCAGCTGCAGAGCCGCAGAATCCACCATAACCCACCCATCTGTACCGGCACCGTGCAGTACTCCAATTCAGGCATTGGCAATTCAGCTGTTGGGTGGGGGTCGCTGTTGAGCGGTCCCCAGATAGAGCCTTAAAACAGCTGAATCTGCTGCTCTGCAGCGACATACTCTTTGCAAATAAGTCGTTGCGAGGTGGAGAGTCATCACGCAAACTCACGATAATGTTGCCGTCTCTCTGCCAAATTTCTCAGTTCTTCGCTTGATATAATTAATACAAATGTCCAATATAACGGAATTCGTTAGCTCATAAAAATGTGATTATAACAGACTGCTGTTTATTAATGTCGGGCGACTGCCCACAGACACCCATTTGATTTAAAGTCGGCAGCAGCACGGAGTCTCGGGACTTATTTTATTTGGAATATAACGACTGTATATGCAAAAGTAGCCTGGTTTTAAGTTAAAATATTATAAATCTACATGCCTTGAGGATGTCATTATTTATATAGCCTACCTATCAGGCAAAAAAAATAATTCTAACGAAACACTGATAATGTGATATATACCGTTACCGTCTATGCTTCAAATTATACCGTGATATAAATTTTAGACCATACCGTCCACCCCTACATGAGTGTGTGCTTGCGCATGTTAAAGTGGCTGCTAGTGTGCCAGCATGTACAGTGTGCGTGTCGTATGTGTGCTCATGTGTGCTTGTGTGTGGAGAGTTCAGTGTTCTGTGGCACTCAGTGTTCAGTGTTCAAGGCTCTGATGGCCTCGGGGAAGAAGCTGAGCCGAAGCCTCTCTGTCCTAGTAGCTGGGGTTCGCAGGCGTCTGCCTGACCTCAGCAGCTGGAACAGGCTGTTGATGGGGTGGTGAGGGTCTTTCATTATTCTGCAGGCTCTGGATTTGCACCTCTTGTTGTATAGAACCTGCAGGGGAGGTAGTGCAATACCCTTGGTACGCTCGGCTGAGCGCACCACTCTCTAGGGCCTTCTTGTCCTGTGCCGTGCTGTTTCCATACCAGGCAGTGATGTTTCCAGTCGAGATGCTCTCTACAGCTCCGGAGTAGAAGGACTGGAGTATCTTCCCAGATACTCTGAACTTCCTTAACTGTCTCAGGTGGTAGAGGCGCTGCTTCGCCTTTTTTACGACTGAGTCTATGTGTGTTGACCATGTCAGATCCTCTGAGATGTGGATCCCCAGGTACATAAAGCTGCTCACCCTGTCCACGGTAGCCCCGTTTATCCTCAGTGGTGTGTGTGTGTCTCCTGCTGTCCTCTCCTATAATCCACAATCAGCTCCTTGGTTTTACCAATGTTCAGGAGCAGGCTGTTGTCCTGGCACCAGCGTTCCAGTACCTCAACCTCCTTCCGGTAGGCCTTCTCGTCGTTGTCCGAGATCAGCCCCACCACCACCGTGTCGTCTGCAAACTTCACTATGGAGTTGGAGCTGAACTTGGCCACACAATCGTGTGTGTAGAGTGAGTGCAGCAGGGGGCTCAGAACACAGCCCTGGGGGGACCCGATGCTCAGGGTGATGGTGTTGGAGGTCTGACCCCCCACCCTGACCGCCTGGGGTCTTTCACTCAAAGTCCAGTACCCAGGCGCTCAGACCCAGCTCGATCAGCTTGTCCACCAGTCTGGTGGGGACTATGGTGTTGAACGCTGAGCTGTAGTCAATGAACAACAGTCTCACATAGCCCCCCTTCTGGTGGTCAAGGTGAGAGAGGGTGCTCTGCAGTACCTGGGAGACCGCGTCGTCAGTGGACCTGGTATGCAAATTGCATACGGTCCATATCACTGGGGAGGGAGGCACAAATGTGATCCTTGACCAGCCTCTCGAAACATTTCATGACCACAGAGGTGAGTGCCACCGGTCTGTAGTCATTGAGACATGTTGGGGAGGGTTTCTTTGGTACAGGGATGATGGTAGACATCTTGAAGCAGGCAGGGACCACTGACTCCGCCAGGGATTGATTAAATATGGCGGTGAACACACTTAAAGTATGCGTCCTGTTATACCATCTGGGCCAGCCGCTTTCCTGGTGTTCACCTGCATAAATGCTCTTCTCACACTGTTCCGACAACAAGAGAGCGTCCCCGCCCCCCCGCAGTTGCCCCCCCCCCCCTCCACAACAGCCGGCGCGCCAGTGACGTCACTAGCCGTTGAGCTAGCGGCGCCACTGTCTACACCAAACCGAGCGTAGAAAGAGTTGAGTTTGTCCGCGAGAGAGGCGTCGTCGCTCCCCATTGAGGGGGCGCTGACTTTGTAGTCAGTTATTGTCCTCAGTCCCCGCCATAAGCCTCTTGTGTCGTTTTGTGCCATTTGTGTCTCCAGTTTATCAGCATATGTCCGTTTTGCAAGTTTTACAGCCTTGCGCAGAGTATAGACTGTAGCCTTGTACTCCTCCATGTTTCCTGACTCTCTGCCCAGGTTGTAAGCAGTGATGCGAGAGTTCAGAGCTGTTAAGTGTCTCCAAACTCCTCTTTGAGTCCGGAGTTTAGGTCCATAAGTGTCTGGCGGTCGTGTGACGTACCCGCCAGGGATGTTTTAATAAAAAAAGTAGAAAAAAACAAACATAATAGCTAAAAGTGTGCACAATCGTCGCGGAGCTAAACCAGAGGAGACTGACCGGGGTCGCGCCATGTTACATGTTGATACGATAGTAAAGGGCTACCACGATTGATTGATTGAAAAGTTTATTAACAGATTGCAGTTGAAGATTGCAGTTTATTAACAGATTGCAGTTGAAGCACTTGATGTCGAGTCCTGTAGTCCTCTCTCTCCCTCACCCGTCGGATGCTCTCGCTCTCATCACGTTGTCCTCAGTGTCAGCACGATATTTCTCGGTGTCCCCGAAACTTCTGAGCTTTGTTTTAAACTCGGCAAAAGCCAAATTATCGTCGCCTTGAGTAATGTGAATACTGAATAGCTGAAAATAGTCGGGTAGTCCTTTTAAAATCATCGCTATCAACAGTTCATCACTGAACTTCTCGTCAGCCTTCCGAAGTGCTGTAATTATCGTTTCTGCCCTGATAATGTAGTCCGTCACACTTTCAGTTGCAGACTTCTTTAAAGACGTTAGCTCTGTGTACAGGCTGATTACTCTGGGTTTTCCCTTTCCCGCCTAATAGTCCCTCAGCATCTGGAAAGCCTTTCTCCCGTTGTCTGTTGCTTCTCGCATTATTATGGATAGGCTTTTGTCGTCCAAAAACTGGATCAGTTCTGCGTACACCTGTTAATTTTTATCGAGATCCGCGGCGTCTCTCTCCTCATCCGACTCTTGATCGGGGTCAGGGTTGTTTATGATCGTATCCTTCAGTCCCATCAGACGTAGGTGACCCAAAAACTTTGTTTCCCATAATTCGTAATTTCTTTCGTCTCCATCAAAGCACAATCTAGAGTAGACCATCTGCTTCCTCCTGTTTCACGCCTGGGCCCATAACCTGTTGGCGGTGGTGCAGCCATAACTGCTAGCTAGATTAATTGTCTTTGGTAATAAAGAATACACATGACTGCTCGCATCGGTTCACTTGCCGGAAAGAGAGGTTTATTTGGTGCTCTTACATTTATATGGAACGTGAATGTAACATACGTAAACAAGCATATGACATCACACAGCGTGAATATGCAAATGAGATCCAACACTCAACAGACGTGATGTCATCTGCGGTCCTCCGGCGGACCGCACGGGCGGAAGAGGTTAAACATGCTGTTATTATTATTTAAGGTTGTACACCGGCTGCACTGGTCTAAAGACACTCTCTAAAATATATGCCGACATAGATCCTACGTGTGATCGATGCAGACAGGCTACAGCCACTCTGCTCCACATGTTCTGGACGTGTCCAAAGCTACACACCTACTGGCAAACCATCTTTGAGACTTTCTCTAAGATACTTGGAAAGGCAGTGGAGCCATCTCCATTTATTGCGTTATTCGGGGTAGCCCCAGTGGACACCTCTCTTAGATGGTGCGAATCTAGAATGCTGGCCTTCTGCTCACACTTGGCCAGGAGACTGATATTGTTTAAATGGAAGGACCCAAATCCGCCTGCATACAGTCACTGGATGAGGGAGGTCATGTATCATATTAAACTGGAAAAAATCAGGTACTGTATACTGTCAGAGGATGTACAGAAAAATTCCATACTATTTGGCAACCTTTCTTAACCTTTTTTGAAGGCATGGAAGCTGACAGCATGACAAGGACGATGTAACCAGCCTTTTTACCACTTCATTGTTGTTTTTTTATCTGCAAAATGCAAGATGTATCTATCTCCTAATGTTTGGCGATTTAAAAGTGTTTATATGTCTGGTATTGGGGTGGGGGGAGGGTGAGGAGGGAGGGAGGGCTTTGACCCAATTTATTTTACTTTATTTCTGTTGCTCCTTGTTTGGACCTATGGCTGTAAAACACAGACTTGAAATAAAATAAAAACCTTGATCAAAAAGAAAATGTGGAATTATTGAACTGCATGGATGCTACACGCTACGCAATTACCTTGGATCATACTGCTGGCTGTGAGAACCTTTTATTGCTTTTGACGATTTGGACTTAGCTGCACGGGCATCATTCTTCAGCTTTGTATAACAGGATGTGTGATAATGCACATCTCCAGCCTCTGCATCGATGGCAGTGTTCAACCGTGCACGAACCACCCAGGACAGACAGACACAGACACTCTGCCCCTCCCTCACTGTAGGAGAGAGAGAGAGTCACTCGGCCCCTCCCTCACTGTAGGAGAGAGAGAGAGAGACTCACTCTGCCCCTCCCTCACTGTAGGAGAGAGAGACTCACTCGGCCCCTCCCTCACTGTAGGAGAGGGAGAGACTCACTCGGCCCCTCCCTCACTGTAGGAGAGAGAGGCTCACTCGGCCCCTCCCTCCCTCACTGTAGGAGAGAGTCACTCGGCCCCTCCCTCACTGTAGGAGAGAGAGAGTCACTCGCTCTGCCTCTCCCTCACTGTAGGAGAGAGAGACTCACTCGCCCCCTCCCTCACTGTAGGAGAGAGAGACTCACTCGGCCCCTCCCTCACTGTAGGAGAGAGAGAGAGACTCACTCAGCCCCTCCCTCACTGTAGGAGAGAGAGAGAGACTCACTCAGCCCCTCCCTCACTGTAGGAGAAAGAAACCACTCCACTGAGCAGCTCCAGGATTAGTTATAATTGTTTGGAACAAGCTTGGTTGACATTAGCAGCTAACATTAGTTTAGGACAGGTCATGGAACTATCACATGTGCTCCTAAAGAATTTTCCCGGTTTGCTATTTTAGTTGCAAATGCGAGTGAAACGCTTGCACTGCGCATAGGGGTGGGAATCACCAGAGGCCTCACGATACGATATTATCACAATACTTAAGTCACGATACGATAGTATTGCGATTCAAAATATATTGCGATATGCTGAGTATTGCGATTTCTTACCTTTTTTCAACTGCAAAGTAAACTTTGTCAACATATTTTATCTAATCAAATAAAGTTTTCAGTCTGTTCATCGCACTTCAATTATTTTTATTGCAGCAAATTGGACCACCCAGAGAATACATTTGTTGAAACATCTGTGTTGGCAGACGGCTCCTGCTATCTTAACATTAGCAAGCTAAGCATTCATAGCGCGACCTGTGTGACGTTAAGTAACTTGTGTTTTGCTGGGAAAGACCCTTCATCACTGCATACAACTTTGTTTAATCCAAACGTCCATTCAGAAACTTTGTATTATGAAATAAGACATTCAGCAATATCTGACTTACTATTTTCCATTTGCTCAGTCGACACTGTTGACTTGCCCACTACGCAAAGCTCCGGTCATTCATCCACTCAACCCATGGTAAATACAGCATCAGTCTATTGTTCTAAAAGTATCGATACTAATCAAATGGAGTATTGAACCGTTTTTAACAGCTGGGTATCGCGATACTTTTCTAGTATCGGTGTATCGTGCAACACTAGGCTATAGAGCGACTGAGAACATGGTGTACAGACTATGTTCATGTAAGGATGTGTGAAAAATGTTTCCTCCTTACAGTTACCGAGCCAGGTGAGCTAATAATAAGCAATAACTGGACCTGGGGGTGTGATTAACTGTTATGAGAAAGTTGGTGGTTAGGAGTTGTTTCAGACAAAACATGTTCTCTGTACACTAGTGGAAAGTCCCCATGGCTTAGGTTTCCTTTACTCGTAAGCTAGCTGGTTTCTCGTGAATGGAGTAAAGGGATAGTATGAGAAATATTGACAGTGAATGACAATTGACAATACCGATGTATTGTTTAGCCCAAGAGTATTGTTTAGCCCAAGAGTAGCCTATTGATAATTTGTTTGTAATATATTTATCAGATCAACATAAGCATAATAGATCTAAAGAATTTATTTAGTTCACACCTTATTTCACATTTATGGACACAGAGGTAACTACTATGACAGATGGATATGACCAAATCAACAGAAAAAGGTCTTTCCTCCTTTGCCTTTCAGCCATGGGCCACAACAGGATTAACAAGCAGCATCAAGGCTGCAATGCCAACAGTTGTCTTGGTGCTGGGCAGACTGAAATGTTATAGGGTGGAAATATGCTGGATGCTATAAGCCTGATTGATCCGATAAACGTATTACAAATGGGTAATTCCTGGGAGGCTAGTAATAGCCTGCGACTTTTATTATACTCAATCCATTGGCATTTTGTCCCTATACACGCTACAATAAAGAATTCAAATACATATGATCGGTATATAATGTTCCATCATGAATGCATGAAGGGGGGGGGCGTCGTTTCTGATTAATTGATTGTCAATAACGGCATTCGTTAGTACAACAATAATAATAATAATAATAGATTCAATTTGTACCGCACTTTATATTGTGAGAATCTCAAAGTGCTACAGGAGAGAAAGATAAAAAGTTCAATGAATAAAACAATTAAAATGAATAAAACAACCAATGAAATGGAAGAATAAAATAATAATAAGATGAATAGAAGTAAAAATAAAAAATTCAGGCAAAAGCCTAGTTAAAAAGATGTTTTTAGGCCCCTTTTAAAAGCCTCGACGGATTGTGATGCTCTCAGGTGGATGGGGAGAGCATTCCATAGTCTGGGAGCGGCAGAGCAGAAGGCTCGATCGCCCATGCTGTGCAGCTTAGTCCTGGGGGCTTTGAGGAGGTAGGCTGTGCCAGAGCGGAGGGAGCCTGAGGAGGACGTACACGGATCAGGGCGATGGCTATGTAAACAAGGCACAATCTAGCTGAAATTGACGTTAAATTGCTCTTACCTGTACGAATGCAAAACACACACAAAATCTGAACTCTTCATTGGTGTACTTCTCTCTTCTCCAGGTACAATTGCTGCATTGCTCCCCAACAACAAGCAGAGATATGAATGAGTCAAGGCACCAGCGCATTCATACAGGAGAGAAGCCCTTCCACTGTGACCAGTGTGAGAAGAGCTTCAATAGATATTACAGTTTAAAGAATCACCAGCGCATTCATACTGGTGAGAAGCCTTACCACTGTGACCAGTGTGAGAAGAGATTCCGTCAGTCTGGATTCTTAAAGATACACAAGCGCATTCATACTGGTGAGAAGCCTTACCACTGTGACCAGTGTGAGAAGAGCTTCAGTCAGTCTGGAGACTTAAAGAAACACCAGCGCATTCATACAGGAGAGAAACCCTACCACTGTGACCAGTGTGAGAAGAGCTTCAGTAAGGCTGGATGCTTAAAGATACACCAGCGTATTCATACAGGAGAGAAGCCCTACCACTGTGACCAGTGTGAGAAGAGCTTCACTGAGTCTGGAACATTAATGTTACACCAGCGCATTCATACAGGAGAGAAGCCCTACCACTGTGACCAGTGTGAGAAGAGCTTCACTGAGTCTGGAAAATTAACGAGACACCAGCGCATTCATACAGGAGATAAGCCCTACCACTGTGACCAGTGTGAGAAGAGATTTATTACCTCTGGACATTTAAAGGTACACCAGCGCAGTCATACAGGAGAGAAGCCCTACCAATGTGACCAGTGTGAGAAGAGCTTCAGTCAGTCTGGACTCTTAAAGATACACAAGCGCATTCATACTGGTGAGAAGCCTTACCACTGTGACCAGTGTGAGAAGAGCTTCCGTCAGTCTGGAGACTTAAAGAAACACCAGCGCATTCATACAGGAGAGAAGCCCTACCACTGTGACCAGTGTGAGAAGAGCTTCAGTCTACTTAATCACTTAAAGCAACACCAGCGCAGTCATACAGGAGAGAAGCCCTACCACTGTGACCAGTGTGAGAAGAGCTTCAGTAACACTGGAGGCTTAAAGCAACACCAGCGCAGTCATACAGGAGAGAAGCCCTACCACTGTGACCAGTGTGAGAAGAGCTTCAGTAACACTGGACGCTTAAAAATACACCAACGCAGTCATACAGGAGAGAAGCCCTACCACTGTGACCAGTGTGAGAAGAGTTTCACTGACACTGGAGGTTTAAAGCAACACCAGCGCAGTCATACAGGAGAGAAGCCCTACCACTGTGACCAGTGTGAGAAGAGTTTCATGAACACTGGAGGCTTAAAGATACACCAGCGCATTCATACAGGAGAGAAGCCCTACCACTGTAACCAGTGTGAGAAGAGCTTCCGTGCGTCAGCAAAATTAAAAATACACCAGCGCATTCATACTGGTCAGAAGCCTTAACTCATTCTGTCCCAAAAACTACTTATTACGTTTCTGGGTCATTTTTCCTTTTTTTAAATATTTGTATTCATTATCCACCCAGGGACCCTGGTGGCATCATAGGGAATGAGTCTGAGATCGCCAATACCGGCCGCATCCAGCTAGTCTGCGGTATTGAGCACCCTTTGAAATCGGCCTGTGCGTCGATTATATGTCTCTGGGTCTTCTTTTTTTCCCCTGGCAAGACGAGCGGTTATAACGGTCGGATTGAGAAGAATCAAATGCTCCCGATGCATGATGTGTGGTGGATTATGTTGGCGACACGATGGACATCAATACTTGGAATTGCGATCAGACAATTGGAATATTTTTTTTGGGGTACATCCTAGTCAAGGTAAGGGCTATATGATATCAATCTTGCGTTGATCCAAGCATTTCTTCACTGCGATCCGAATGTGTGTGTGTAACATTAGTCCACAATGTATGCCGTTGGTGACGATCAAAGCATACAAAAATGACCCCCCCCCCCCCCCCCCTTTCATGCAATCATGATGAAACATAATACCTATGATATAGATTTGATTTGAGAATAATAGCAGGTCCAGGCAAGAAACGGCAATAGTTATAGTATAATACACGCATAAAGCTATTGCTCAGCATTTCAGGAATTACCCCAGAACGATCTAAAAACACTTATATTCACCACGGTATAATGCGCAAATGTATGCATGGAACATTTGTCTCTTTTTTGCATCTTGACCGGAAGAAAGTCACTGTCAAATGACCATAGTATTGTATCCATAGCTATAATATAGAATATAGTTATAGCTCTACAAACAAGGTGACAGACTCCTATCTTTTAAAGCGTGGCAGTGCATAGATTGAGCCCGAAAACAGCGTGGCAGTCAATGTGTTAACCTCTTCTACATGTGCAGTCCGGTACCAGACCGCAAATGACATCACGTCATAAATCATTCTCTAGAGACTGTATATATAATGTTGATTTTTATTTAAATTTTTTATGTATCCAACAGTAAACATCCTAACCATGTCACAACAGCAGTCATAGTGTATATTTTCAGCAATATGTTTGTTTACCAATAGGTTAAAGTGTTATTAACACTTTGGGCGCCAGCCATTATCCATATCCCGTTCTCACGGTGCCATGCTAAAAGACAGTCACTCACTGTGCGTCACAATGTTTGCAGAGCTATATCTATATTCTATATAATAGCTATGGGGTCAATACTATGGTCATTTGAGATGAACTATCTCCCGTCCAACTTGCAAAAAAGAGTAAATTTTCTTCATGTATACGTTCGCGCGTTATCCCGTGGTGAGTATTGTATAGTTTCTTAGTGATCCTGGCTAAGTTATAGGGCGCTATGTGAATTTGACTAAAGTTGTTGGCGTTTCTCGCCTGGACACGCTACTATTTCCAAATCTAATGTATATAATAGGTATTATGTATAATCATGAATGCATTAACACATCAAGTGCCAGTCAGCAGGGGGCACTGTGGGACATCAGGGCCAGTGTTATGTTCAAAAAGTTATGAGAATGCCGTGTTTGCAGTGCTAAAAACTATTAAATATTATAGCTATGGATCTAATAACGTTGTCGATTGTCAGTGAGTTTCTTCCAGTCAACATGCAAAAAAACAGAATTTTTTCATCCGTACATTTCCGTTTTATACTGTGGCGAATATGAGTATAGTTTGAGTGATTCTGAGTAATCCCAGGAAAAGACGCGAAAACAGCGTTTTATTGGAATTCACTAAACACGTTGCCATTCCTCGCTTGGATCAACAATCAATCTGAAATTAACGCTAGATTATCGGTACTATCTTTCATCATGCATGCATGAAAGGTGGTTTGGAGCGGGGCGCCCATCCGTGCCGTGATGTGACCGGGACACAGCACACACACATACCACACAGACACGCTTCGATCGCGGGGTGGAAAATATCAGATCAGCGCAAGATTGGTAATATATAGTTCTTACCTTGTCTCATGTACTGCAAAAAGAATAATCCAATTATCTGATCCCCATTCCAGATATCCACAGCGAGCCTGTCTCCTACGTTATCCAGCATTGCACATGAATGGGCGGGCGGTGTCAGTTGTCCATGCCATCCCTATAAGTGCTTCTTTTGCCGGAGTGTTTAGAACCCGCCCCCCACACCGCAGCTCGCCCGAGAAAACAAACTACATAGTTTCAAATGGAGTACAATAGCGGCTGCAAGGCGTTATGCGGCGGTATTGGCCGTCTGCGATCTCAGACACATTCAGGACAGCATGCACAAGGTGCCTCGATGGATTATGAATGGCAATAGCGAATAAAAGAAATAACGAAACAGAAACGTAGATCTATGTTTTTTGGCACTCAGCGGTCGGGCCACAGAAACGTAGATCTACGTGAACGGCAGTCAATGTGTTAAAGGGGGTGGGGGGGGGGCATTCGTTTTGAACACCACACGCTGATCAGCTGAATCGATATGAAATCATTGTAGGATCAAGGTGGAATTGACGTCAGATAGTCCTTACCTTTGATCGGGGTTATTCCAAAAAGAATATTCCAATTGTCTGATCGCGATTTCAAGTATTGATGTCCATCTGGTCCCGGACATAATTTGGCACAATTTATGGATTGAGTGTGCTAGAAGCGTTTCAAGTTGCTTGGGTGAAGTGTTAGACTTGGCTAGACCAGAATTCTCCGCCCGGAGGACATTAGATGTGACACACAGTCTGGAACAGGGTTTCAAAGGGTGGGCGATACTGCCACCTAGCAGGATCTGGCTGGTACTGCACTCTGCATCTCAGTATGGCTTTCAGCTGTAACATATAGGTCTGTGAGTGTAATATTGATATTAAAATCGAATAAAAGAAAAAACAATCTAAACGCGAGTTAACTCGTCTTTGGCGCTCAACGCATGGCAGCCAATAACGACTTAACTTGTTTTTGGCGCCCAATGTGTTAATGAGATATGAGTTTAGGAATTGAATTCAAAAGATCGCGAATTTCGACCAGAAATAAATCCGAGTTTTTTCAAAATGGCAGAGCTGTCTCAAAAATTAAAAGCTGACTGTAAATACAGTAGATTTCATTCTCTGTTCTTCATGCACGCCTGGTGATACTAAATCCAAATTGAACTCTGCCATTGGAATGAGTAGATTTGGCCCGATCCATAGATGTGCAACATAGCTATAATAAGGTCATTTATAGGCCTCATATTCTATATTCTATAATAATATTTCAAATTGCATGGGTCCGGATGGCAGAATTCAGTACTGTATCTACAAAACCTTCTGTTTAATCATCTTCCCTTTATTAATTTTCTTAGATTTTTTGTACACGTGATCTCAAGAAGCTACTGTCTGTTCATTTTTAGCATGGTGTTCACTGTCAAAGATGCAAAGAAAAATCATAATTCATATTCTCCTTTTTCATCACAATTTAAGCAAGCCTAGTAATAGACACAGTATTTTTGACACTGGGAATACATTCATTGAGGTCCATAGATGTCCCTAGATACCATGAACATACAAATGGACCTTGTAGAAGCGGAGCAATCTCCCATTTACTTAGGTATGTATTTTAGGTGGATTTTCAAAAAGAAAATAGGGCTCCGGGCTTTAGAGGTTAAAGACGGTGGGGGAAACATTTAATTTGATCATTCAATTTAAAGACACCAGCACATTCATACCGGAGAGAAGCCTTACCACTGTGACCAGCATGGGGAAAGCTTCAGACAATCTCAAGACTTTTTTTTTTTTTTTTTTTTTTTTAACTTACATTTTTATTTAACACTTATGGACATACAACATAACATTTATATTGACATCCATAACTTAACGACATACATATATGGGTACTTTCATGAAATTAAAATTAAACATATCATAAAACAACACTGTTCAACAGACCTAAATAATACAGTACAAAAATCATAAAATAATTGTCATACCCAACATAAATAATAATAGAAAAAACTAACTAAAGCAAAGGTGTGTGACACGGGTTCAGAGACCCCCCTTGAGCTTCTTTCCTCCTTTATCCTTCGCCCTCTTGTGTTGTATTTGGTTCCTCCTCTGTGATGTCGTTTTCGTTCCCCTTGTAATCCTCCCACTTTCCCCATCTTTCTCCAAATTTCTCTTCCTGTAACCTCAGCATGTGTGTTATCCTCTCCATATCCTGTATCTCCTCTACTATTCCTACCCATTGTGCTATTGTCGGTGGGTCTTCTTTGTACCACAGTCTTGTTATTGCTTTTCTGGCCGCTATCAACATTATCTTTATTAAATATTTGTCCCCCCCTTGTATTCCCTCGTGTGTCAGGTCCCCTAAGTAAAGCACCAGTCCCGTTTGTGGTAACCCGTATCCTAATATTCTGATCATTGCCTCCCCTATCTCCTCCCAATACCCCTTCAGCTTCTGACATCCCCAGAATATGTGCGTGTGATTTGCCCCCTCCTTCCCACACATCCTCCAGCATGCTCTTTGTGTTGGTGCATATTTTCCCTTCAACTCTGGGGTTATAAAGAATCTGATTATGTTTTTCCATCCAAACTCTTTCCATATCCTCGATCCTGTTGTTGAATGTTGCACCTCGCATATGTTACCCCATTCCTTCCCTGTTATTCCTATCTCTAGTTCTCTCTCCCATTTGACAATCTCAAGACTTATACCAATATATTCCAGTATATTCATTCAGGTGTCAAACCCTAACATTCTGTAGAAATCTGCTTAAAAACTCAACATACTTAACACATTCATCCTGGACTGCAATCCAACTAATGTGATCTGCATCAGAACTTCTGATGATCGGTGCGGCTGGGTGGCGCAGCGGACATTGCGCTCGTCACCAACGCACGAGACACTGGTATCGACTCCAGCTGTCAGCGTTGCCTCCGGCTTGGGCCGGCCGTCATACTAACTCAATTGGCAGAGTTAGCGAGAGGGAAGTCGATGGGGTGGTAATCTGGACGTTGTGGACAGCGACTCCTACAGGTCGGACAGGGCGCCTGCACGCGTCTAGTTTTTTACCAACGGATTTCCAGTTTTGCGTTCTGCGATCTGATTGGCCACTGACGTTGCTGGTGCGATCTGATTGGCCACTGACGTTTCTGGTCATGTGACATGTGCGCCCAATCGCGTGACGCGCCCATTTCCGCCTCGAACAGCAGCAAACGACCTAACGCCTAGTTTATCACTGGTTAAGCTTAGGCGAGTCTTTCGAAGTATCGAATCAGGGCTGGTGTTCTATCGCCCTGCTCTAACACAAACTCTAACCTTAACCAACTTCGAAAGAGTGCCTAAGCTTAACCGGTGAAAGAAACGGGCGTCACACGATTGGCGCGACCAGAAACGTCAGTGGCCAATCAGAACGCGAACGCGGAACTGGAAATCCGTTGGTAAAAGTAATCAGGCCGCCTGCACAGCAAAAGACAGGAGAGGGCGGGGGCAGTGTGAGCCTCCTACACGTTACTCCTCGCCAATGAGAGTCCGCACTGGCAGGTGAAAAGAGAGGCTGGCTGTCTCCATATGTCAGCGTTTCCGTTAGCCGGTAATTACCGGTATTTGACCGGCAAAATCTGTTGAAGTCCGACATATTTAATCTCTCCGGTCTTAATGTCCGGTGAAAATAATTCCCTGAGTCTAAGCACAATTTGATTATTTGAATTGTATTAAAATAGGCTAAAATTAAATAGCCTATGCGATGAACGAAACAATCATTACATTTGTTTCATCGTTGCTTCTAATAATGACAACGACGTTGTCAGCGAGAGCTTAGTGCTGGGTGTGCGAACTTTTGTGAAGCTGCAGAGCCGGAGCAGCAGCAGCACAATGCAGTACTCCAGCAGTACTCCAATTCAGCCATTTTCAATTCAATGTTGGGTGGGGGGCGCTGCTGTGCGGTCCCCAGAAAAGAGCCAATAACAGCTGAATCTGCTGCTCTGCATCGACATGCTCTCGCAAATAAGTCATTGGGAGGTGGAGAGAGAGAGAGTCGTCACGCAAACCCACGATAATGTTTCCGTCTCTCTCTGCCAAATTTCTCAGTTCTTCGCTTGATATAATTAATACAAATGTCCAATATAACGGAATTCGTTAGCTCAGAAAAATGTGATTATAACAGACTGTTGTTTATTAATGTCGGATAACTCCACTATTTTGGGAAATTAGCTTATTTAACATCTTCCCTGGAGTTAGACAAGAAGATGCATACCTTTTTTGTCTCTGTGCGTGCATTTTAGCTTTGGGAATAGATGCTCCGTTAGCATAGCTTAGCTTCATCACTGGAAGTGGGGGAGGACAGTAGCCTTACAGTGCCTTACAGTGTATTGCAAGGTCTGACATTGACCAAACTTGATATGCATGACCTTGGTGGGCTCTAGGTCAACTCCTGAAAAGGGGGTCAATGTCAGACTTTGCAATCAAAAGTTAGGGGGCTAATAACCCTTGCCATAATTTCAGTGCGCCCCTAACTTTTGATTGCAAGGTCTGACATTGACCCCCTTTTCAGGAGTTGACCTAGAGCCCACCAAGGTCATGCATATCAAGTTTGGTCAATGTCAGACCTTGCAATACACTGTAAGGCACTGTAAGGCTACTGTCCTCCCCCACTTCCAGTGATGAAGCTAAGCTATGCTAACGGAGCATCTATTCCCAAAGCTAAAATGCACGCACAGAGACAAAAAAGGTATGCATCTTCTTGTCTAACTCCAGGGAAGATGTTAAATAAGCTAATTTCCCAAAATAGTGGAGTTATCCTTTAAAGTCGGCAGCAGCACGAGTCTCTGGACTTATTTTATTTGGAATATAATGACTTTATACGCAAAAGTAGCCTAGTTTTAAGTAAAAATATTATAAATCTACATGCCTTGATGATGTCATTCTTTTGTTTTGTTGTCATTCTTTTGCCTATCAATTGTTTTTAAGCTCAATAAACTCTGACCGGAATTTCTCTCATTTGACCGGTAGATTGAAATCTACCGGACACTGAGGCCGGCAACATTTTTTTCTAACGGAAACCCTGCCATATGTATCGGAGGAAGCATGTGATAGACCTCAGGGCTCCCTAGAACGACCAGTAGGGGGCACATGCGCGCAAAGACCAGGTAGGGGAGGGGGGAATTGGCATAATGACTAAATTGGGATGGGAGGAAAAACACAGAAAAATCAGGAGGAGAAAAAGAGAAAAAAAAAAAGAACTTCTGACGATCATCTTCAAACACCAGTTTCATGGTTTGAATAGAGGCCTTGCTCTCTAGTCCTCTCTTCCAACACTAGTTGTCTCTCTTCCAACATGGCTGCCTGTAACCAGACACACATAGGGCCCAAGGGGTGCTTGAGCACCTGCCCTTTTTCCTGAAGAGTCAAAAAATTCCCTTTGCTGGCTGGTGGTAATTGTATTTTACTTAATTTTTTTTTTCGATAGAAAAATAAACAATGTGTGCGTGCTGTAGAGGAATATAACCATGAGTAAGAATGTACTCAGACAAAAGTAGACAGTTAACCAGGTTTATTCAGCTTACAATCTAGGAGAATTGGCTTGAGAGACCCGGCGAAACCCCTGGCCATAAACGGGCTCCACGAGACGAGGGAAATGCTTCTCTATATTATAGTAAGAGAAGATGGGCTGTGCCCAGGTGAAAGGAGTAGGGTATATCTGCAGAGCCCAATGTCTGGTCAGGGCCTGTACTGTGTGTGGGCGGGGCCTGTACTGTGCGGTGCACTACTGCGCATGCGATGTTGGGCGGGCCTTCATAGTGCGCATGCGTGTGGAGCTTATGTTTGTATGATTTTCTAGCTCTGGTTTAACATTCATTCTAATTTGTTGAAAAATAACCAAATATGTCTTTCACCTTCGCTATTTTGGACATTAGGGCCTATTTTCCGTCTGTAATTTGCTTTAGTGGTGAGCAAACACACGCTCCAGGATTGCAGCTGGGGGCTAGTTCTGCACTAACCTAACGTTAGCTAGCTAACGCACGTTAGCTAATATTCCCTGTAAACACCCAACTAATGCTATGTGAATGTGAAGTTGCTATTATTTTGGCCCACGTTTTGACTACTTTATTAATGTTAAAGCTATGTTAAACATGAACCATTCTCACAAGGTGTTCAACTTCACATTCTCTGTTATTGTCCACCGCAATACACATTGTCAACGTCATTGTAAAAAACACGTGTTGCTTATTCAATCAAATCCCGGTTCATAGTGCGCACAACTGCGTTTTATAACCTTGAGCAACATTCCTCTATTTTAGTCCAAAATGATAAACATGACTTGATGCTTTTTTCTTACATAGTACTGTATATTTGTATGTCTCTAAATGTCTTGATGAATTGAACATTAATTTAAGTACCTGTATTATTCAGTACATTAAAACATTAAACTTCTTCAACTTGAACCTGTGTGGAATGTGTATCTGGTCATCTGTGTGTGATGGAGGAGATATGGTCAGCTGCCCGACAGAGCCTTTATCCTCTCCTCTGACGGAGGCTGTGTATGTTTGAACTGTAAAACCCCACAGTCAGAGCTACTGTACCAGATCGGTCTGAACTGTAAAACACCACAGTCGGTTGCAGGGAGGAAACCCACAAAGACACAGGGAGAACATACCAACTCCACACAGAAAGTACCTGGATTCGAATAGAAAATATTTGCATCTCTGTGGGGTCCTTATCAAAACAATCGCTTATCAAACCCATTGTGTTTACTGAAACCATTAACACATTGGTCGCCAAGAACGAGTTACGCCGTTTTTGCCCGCCATGCGTTGAACGGCAAGATCGACTTACGCCGTTTTTGGGATCGATATTAAATTTTTTCGCCATGGCATTCATAATTCATCCAGCCAACCTCCGGACTGCAGTGGGACCCTGTATGACAGGGGTCGGCAATTAGGTTTGCCCGCGGGCCAATTTTTCCCCAAGCCATTGTATGGCGGGCCAAGACTAAAAACAATGGCTAATTTAATATAATGATAGTGAAAAATGTTTAACTCTGTCAAAATAAACAAGCTGCATAGGTTTTATTTTATTTTATTGATGGATTAAAAACACAACAAGGATCCAAAGGATAACATGAGAGAGTAAAACCCTTATTTCCGTCATGGTCCCAGGGCTGTTAGGCCACAACAAAAACACGACAATAACACAAAACACATACATTTAAAACATTAGAAGACTAACTTATAGCTAAAATTGTATACCCCACTATTAAAGGAGCTCCCGTCTTATACGGAGCTACTGAGAAATCTTGATCCGTAGTTAGACTGGCTGACGCGCCGTTATATTCCTGGTCTCATACCAAACAGTCCTTGTCCCAATGACACAATGCAGGCAGCTTACTTGGAAAATGATATTTATTTGCTTCACCGTGCAAACAGAATATCCTTGTTTTTGTTCCTTAAACTGATTAAATGATAATGAATACGATATCTAATTGGATACAAACATTTCGACCTGAGACCTGCGTCGTACGTGCGGTCAAAAAACCATTGCCCTTTTCCGGGTCAAAACTCCTCCTACAGGTTTACCTGACGCTTAAATAAAAGAAGCGCCACCTTCTGGTCACATAAATCCACTGCACATTAATCCATTTTGGCCGTCACACACCGGCCCCTAATTGTTAAGGCAGGCAGACATAACAATTCAAAAAATAAATAAACAAAACAAATAAGAGCCAAAACATGTCACGGATTAAGTGCATCTACATTTCATGAACCAAACACAGTTTGGTCACCGGCCTTACAATGGTGCTACTTTTAGTCTGCAATTTCACAGACCGCACCAGACCTTGTTTGTCTGGAAAGACCTCCAGAACCCTGCCAAGTGGCCAGGACCCACGAGGAGCTGAAGAGTCCATGACGACTACAATATCTCCAGCTGCCAAACTCCTTTTCCTCTTGTCCCAGAGAAAGCACAGAAAATCACTGTCTTCCTCAGCGACCTTCACCTGGTGGAACATGGCTTGAATGTCACCCACCGGTTCCTCTCTGAAGCGAGTTAGCACTCCTGGCTCCTCCTCCTTTCCTGGTTCTTCGACTTCCTGTTCCTCCTCCTTTCCTGTTTCCTCTTCCTTTATCCACCCCTGTGTTGGTAAAAGGTGGTAGGTCAGGAAGGATTCTGTCTGCTGGAAGATCCGCCATCTTTTGCTCTACTGCACTGTCACTGTAGTGTTTGCAAAAGCTGCATTCAGCGATGATCTTCTCAGCTGCATGGGCGTTGGTGATCCAACATTTCTTCCTCACTTTGGACATTGTGTGAGTCCTTCCACCATGTCTCCGATTCTGGTGTACATGCTTGAGAATGAGCATTGAAACATGCTGGTCCTTGGAGAGAATGAGTGGAGGTTTAGCTTCCTCTGGTGTTGATCCTCTGCTCAATGTTCCTACAACTCAAGAGTCCATCCTCAAACGCTGTATCCAGCCTAGTCACTCCCACATTGTTGGGCAGACAGACCTCCTTGTTAAAAGGTAATTTCAAGCAGTACCTCTCCTGCTGAAGCACTGCTGAACTTTCAAATTTTTCCAGATGGCTTAGGTCTTCTCTGGACACTTCCTTCTCCTTCACAGCTACTTCTTTGAAGTTGTGTTTGTCCTGATCGGCCAGCATTTCTTCCCGTCTGCACACAGAGATCCTGTTCACTGTAGCAGAGGGAAACTCTGACTCCACAACACCACCGTTTCCATTCAGTGGACCATTAACGACCCATCCCAGCACTGTCCTTATAGCATACGGGCCATTCCCGTGACTGTTGATGACCTCCCAAGGTTCCAATATCTTGGGAGTGTTGGTTCCAATCAACAGGTCGACATTTGCTTTTAGGCGTGGGATGTTTACGTTGGACAAATATGACCATTTAGACCAGTGGTTCTCAAACTGTGGTACGCGTACCACTAGTGGTACTTGGTGGTACTGCTGGTGGTACTTGAAAATATTTACAAAAAAGCACGTTTTTTTTTTTTTTTTTTTTTTTAACATAACATCAAATTAGACACACAGGCATTAACAGTAAACATCCAGTAAAAAAAATGTTGCAGTCAGGCCACTGAACTTAGAAGCAGGCCAGGCCAGTGTTTCTGGTTGCGGTGGCGCGATAGTTAGATAACCTAAGTGGGGAACAACCAGGAGATCACTGTGAGAGTAATGCAGTCTAAACTGTCATAAATCTTTAATTCAACTTCAGCCCTGATCATAACCATTTATCTTTAGATTTTTTTGTAATGTCAGATAAAAAATCTGACATTACAAAAAATCCATCAAAATCTGTGTTGCTGCTAATCATTGACACATGCCTAGCCTGTAACAATCCCCCCCAGAAAAATGTACTTTGCATTTGATATATTGAAAATATTTTACTTTTTGTGTGTTTTTTTTAACAATAATTTGTGATGCCATCACACAAACTGGCATTTAAAGGGTAAACATTAAAAAATTTATTAAATATGTGTTTTCTTTTCTTTTTTACAATAATTTGTGATGCCCATCACAAACACTGGCATTTAAAGGGTAAAAATTCAAAAATTCCTGCACCAGAATGCAGGAAATTAAGTTTTTGTAACAAAATAATTGTGTGTGTGTGTGTGTGTGAGTGAGAGAGAGAATGATGGACAATCGCTTGCTGTGTGAGAGAGAGAGAGAATTAAGTACATTTGCTGAAATACAGTTCTTAATTTTCTCACTTGCTATGTGAGAATGTTAGTTATTATGTTCTCAATGCCCCTTGCATTGTATGAGTTGTGTGGAAGCGTTTGCTAGTTCTAGTGCTATCCCTTTGTACATTGTGGCTATGTCTGACAAAAGTTAACAATGCATAATGGTATTAGGAATACATTTGCCTCCTGCGTGAACTGCGCATAGCTGAATAGACTGTATTTTAACGCCGGTCATATGGTGGTACTTGGAGAGCCAGCTACGTTCTCAGGTGGTACTTGGTGTAAAAAGTTTGAGAACCACTGATTTAGACAGTTCTTCAGGTGTCGCCATGTTCTCAGCCGTGACTGGCATTTTCTTCTATGTGAGAACTTCCGGAAGAACATAAAAGTCATCGCTGTCCAAACCAGCTACCTCCAACCCAGTCAAGGAGTGAGCTGGAACACCCGTCTCTTGCCCCATGGTGCTCAGTAGGAAGGTGGTTCCTCTGCCTGTGATATTCAGCCTCTGCATTAGGCGTTCAGAGCAGAATGTGGCTGAGCTACCAGGGTCTAAGAAGGCGTATGTTTGTACTATGTTTCCGTTTGCTGCTTTCACATTCACAGGGAGAATGGCTAATACACACCGGTCCTTACCGGCCCCTGTATGTCCACATGTTTGCAGTGAAGTTGGTTGCTTTAACTGTTCTGGAGAAGATGGTTGCCTTTTGATGTGAAGCAGGGTGGGGTGAGTTTGACCACAGACTTTGCATACCAAGCGCCTTTCGCAGTCTCTGCTCATGTGACCAACACATAAGCATGCAAAGCAAACTCCCTTTTCCCTCAGAAAGTACATTTTCTCCTTGTGCCTCTTCTCCTGCAGTTGTTTGCACTCCTCCAACGAGTGACTGCGAGCACAACAAAGGCATCCAGCTCTCCTAGCATTCACTGTACCTGGTGTTGGTGATGTCAGCTCCTTGGCTCTCTCAGATATTACTGTGGTGGCGACAATGTTTCTTTTCACTCTGTTGGGATATGATTCAAACCTGGTGAGAGATGTTGTGCCAACCACACCAGAATTTGGATCCTGTATGTCACCAAACAGAGGGTCAGAAAGAATACTGACGCGTCGCTCCACAAACCTGATCATATCACCGAAGTGAGCTCTTTCCTGTGTATTTTCCATTATGCCATGAGCCGTACTCCTCCATTGCTCCCTCATCTTGAATGGCAGTTTTGATATAATGGCCCTCGTGTTGACAGGCATGTCCAACTCCTGCATGTACTGAAGCTCCTCCATTGCATTGCAGCAGCCACGCAAGAATAAGGAGTAGGCTTGAAGTGCCTTGACATCCTCAGATTTTATTGTTTGCCATGCCAAGGCCTTTTGCATGTAGGCATTTCCTATTTTGTACTGGTTTCCAAAGTGTTCTTTAAGAAGACCCTTTGCCACTGCGTAACCACGCTCAGGAGCCATATGCTGGCAGCTACGCACCAATTCCTGTGGCTGTCCTCTTGTGAACTGCTCCAGATAATACAAAGCATCAGCTTCTGTTGCCTTTTCCTCCACTCCTTGTTCAAATGCTTTGATGAATGTTCTGTATTGGAGAGGGTCACCTTCAAAGGTTGGGATATTTCGTGGTGGCAGAGACCTGGAATGCTGTTGCTGCACCAGAGCAGCAGTTATCTCATTTTGCCTCTCCATGATGGTAAGCATGTTTGCAGGTTGGTTTGAATTGATTTGAACATTATCAGTTGCTCCCATTCTGCTTTCCTGTTCCTTGTGGTTGTGGTTATATTGGCGGTTAGTAGCAGTGCTATGCCATTGACCACGTTCCTTTGGTCTCACATCCACAGGCTTGTTTGGTGGTATTGACAATTGTGTCAATTTACTTTGTTGTGTTAATGTCCCAGGTTGGTATTCTCTTGCAACAGGATTTAAGACCTTGTGGTGTTCCTTTTCAAAATAGGAACTCATTGCATTTGAAGGTGCACGAGATGAACGTTTACTTTCAGAGGAGTGCAACACAGCCAACCTTGCAGTGGTTGCAGCCAATTCAGTGTCCACCTCCAGTTGTTCCTTTTTTCTCTTTAACTGTAGTTCCTGCTCCTTCAACTTTAGTTCCTGCTCCTCCAAAGCATGTTTTTCTTTTAGAGAATCAGCACGCGTGAGAAGTGCAGCTCTATCGGCTTCAGCTAAGATCCTGGCAGATGACCTGCTACTTGTTTTTGAATATTTGCTCACAATGTTTGACACACTGTCATTTGGAGCAATACCATCATCAATTAAATGCAAATCACCTTCAGTTGTTTTACCATCATTTTCATCATGTACATTCGTTATACCTTCAATATTTGAAACCCACAGTTTTGCATTTGAAATACACTCATTGATTGACAACATTTTTGCTTTAAACCAGATGTCTTGTTCTTCTTTTTCGTCATGTAACGTATAACCCAACAGATTGTCATGTATGCATTTCGCCTCATAACACACCTGACTCAAATCTGTAAGAGCATTCTCTACTTTTTCCTTCTCATTATTTAACATGAAACCAAGAATTGCATCTTTTATCTTGGCTGCCATGTTAAATTTACGTTTTCTGCTGGCATCCAATTTGCCACAATGTTCTGCAACAGCCTTGGCAGTCATTTTAACGACACGTTTCCCAGTGACGTCACCGCTAACAGCGGAGCGCGCTGTGGTCTCCATGGAAACGTTTGACGCCGTTTTGCGCGTCGCCATGTTATTAGATTGTCTGAATTAAAACGAGACGGCTGGTGACGAGTCGCGCAACATAGTCACTATAAAAAAGGTCTGCGTAGTCAAGTGTTATTCCTCTTCAGCAACCATGGATTTATGCTCAACCCCAAGTTATGTGTGCACACAATTTTACATGGCCATGTATTTATATAGCGCTATACTCCTACCTCCTTGCGTTGGATACCATGATGTCGCTCACGAATCAGTACTCGCGGTCCAGTACTGTTCCTCAGCCAAACTTCGGGTCAGCACCGGTGTCTTCCTCGTCCACGAACGGCTGTAGGCGGATCCTCTTCCTCCACACAACAACAGCAGCAGCTCCTCACCTTCCTCCGGTGGAGATTCTCCGACGTCCCCTAACGCAGCGAATCTTCCCCAGTCTCCAAGCAAGAGTCCAAACTGGTGCGAGGTTTTTGACTAATATTAAAGGAGCTCCCGTCTTATACGGAGCTACTGAGAAATCTTGATCCGTAGTTAGACTGGCTGACGCGCCGTTATATTCCTGGTCGCATACCACAGCTTACTTGGAAAATGATATTTATTTACTTCACCGTGCAAACAGAATATCCTTGTTTTTGTTCCTTAAACTGATTGGATAATAATGAATACGATATCTAATTGGATACAAACATTTCGACCTGAGACCTGCATCGTACGCGCGGTCAAAAAACCATTGCCCTTTTCCGGGTCAAAACTCCTCCTCCTACAGGTTTACCTGACGCTTAAATAAAAGAAGCGCCACCTTCTGGTCACATAAATCCACTGCACATTAATCCATTTTGGCCGTTACACCCACAATAACTAAAAACTTATTGGAAACCCATTCAAACTATTCCTCTATTCTGTCCATGAGCCACTTCCTGACGCTTCTCTTGAAGCTGTGGAGGTTCGAGCTCTGCTTGATGGGGATAGGCAGCTTGTTCCAATCCTGGGCTCCAGAGAAAGTAAGGGAGCACTGGCCCAGTTTGGATCGGAAAGAAGCAGGCTTCAGGTTTGCTATGCTTGCTCTAGTTCTGTGGTTGTGGGATTCGTTGACCGGGGTGAAGTAGTTCTGGAGGTATCTAGGGGACCTTTGGTTTATAATATTGTGCACTATGTTCAGTCTGAGCTGGGTAACTGGCCTCCACAGGAAGCCAGTTTAGCTCCTGAAAGTGACTCCCTATGTGGGTGCGAGGGCCAAGACCCATTAACACCCTTACCAGCTTATTTTGGGAAACCTGAAACTTCTTTTTTATGGTCACTGTCAGGCCCTCGAACCAAGACACGCTACCATAGTCAAAGTGGCAGAGTACTAGGCTATTTGCTAGTAGCCTGAGGCTATCTCTGCCAAGGAGGTTTGCTTTCCTAGCTAGGTACCTGGTGCGGGCATTGACTTTGCCCAGTACTTGGGAGGTCATAGCCTCCCCATCTAGGCTCCCGTCTATCATACAGCCTAGATACTTCGCTTTTTTTTGCTGTTTTAGGGTTACAGCTCCTAACTGGATGTTAAACTCCCGTGCTTTCCTTTTTTTTTTTTTTTTTTTGTCTTTTTCCCCCTCCATTTTCCTCCGATTTTCTCCCATCCCAATGTTAGTCGTATGCCAATTCCCAGTCCCTTCCTGGTCGCTGCGCTTTACCCCCCACAGTCAGATCATTTGGGAGAGTGGAGGCTACCACGTGCTTCCTCCGACACACGTCCAGCCAATCACCGCTTCTTTTTCACCTGGCAGCGCGGATTCTCATTGAGAGGGCGTAGCGTGTGGGAGGACCACACTATCCCCCTCACGTCCAATCCGCGCTTAGCAGGCGCCCCGACCGAACTGTAGGAGTCGCTGTTTACAACGACCCGGACCCACCCCGCCAGCTTCTCCCACCCTCTGATACAGCCAATTGTATCAGTGCAGACGGCCAGCCAAGCTGGTGACAACCCCGGAGCTGTGAGCTGGATTCGAACAGGCGAATCAAGCTCACAGCTCCGGGGCTGGTGACGAACGCAATCTCCGCTCGACCACCTAACCGCCAACTCCCGTGCTTTCCTGAGCTTGGGCTTGGAGCCCAATAGTACTGCCTCTGTCTTACCTAGGTGAAGAGAAAGCCTGTTGTCCGAAAGCCAACTACTGACCCCTGCAAGTTCTTCTCCTAGCATCTGTTCTAGTGTGTTCTGATCCTTGTGTGAGACTAGCAGGGCTGAGTCGTCTGCAAATAAAAACAAGTTACATGAGCATGCTGCTGACATGTCATTTATGTACAGTAAAAAAAGGAGCGGTCCTAGCACGCTTCCTTGTGGGACCCCACATACAATGGGCTTGGCCTCTGACATAGGGTGCAGTGGGTTGAGGTCAGTGGCACTATCAGAAAGGTAGGAAGAGAACCATCTGACCACTGTCTCAGACATACCCAAGGCCTTAAGCTTGGAGAGCAGTAGGTCATGGTTCACTGTGTCGAAAGCCTTCTGTAGGTCTAGAAGAACTAGCCCACACAGCTTACCTGAATCTATCTCCCTCCTGATACTGTCTGTAAGATAAAGAAGACATGTTTCAGTAGAGGTGGCATAATAAACTGTAAACGACATACATGTTTGCACTGAACATTATACCTTTGTCTTTTTTCTATTATAAAGTGCCTCTCGGGTGCATAACACATGAACAGATCAGTAGGATGGGCATTTGATTTTCATGCAGCACCGCGGCGGGTGCTGAATGAATGAATGAATGAAAACTTTATTTAACAGATTGCAGAATGGTATGCTAGTGCATTATAAATCGAATGTATTATTATTATTATAACACATGAACAGAATAGAGTGCATGAAAAACACAACTCACCATAATGCAGCACTGCCCTGGGCTTATCGTTTTTGTTTCCTTCAAAATCCCTGCTAAGGGAGGGGCGCATATAGCGCTGGCCCTGGGTGCTTTCCATGTGGAACCACTTTATGGCTGGCGCGCCTTGGTTGCCCAATTCATAGGAACGGCGTTTTCTATGCGGGAGGCTGGGAAGGAGATTTTATCTCTACCGAGCGCCAGTGCACTAGGTTAGACTCGACGGCTCACGTGCATCCAGTGGTGCAGTCATAATATGGGCCAAGGCCAAACGCCACGTACACGCGCGCTCCCGCGCACGCGCATACATGTCTCTCTCCTCTTTCATGAGGCGGAGCTGGGGACGAGACGGGCGGTCTTTTGTCACATAACACACGCCCAACACTCCACGCACACACACACACACACACACACACACACACAGTCTAGGTGATAAGTGCCGGCTGGGGTATACAGCGCGACGAGTAATTTTTGTGTCGTCGCGCCGTATAGGCATCCCGGCCGGCACTTATCACCTAGACTTTGCATAATAATAGGATGCGCGCACTTCTGCCTCAGTAACGTAGCCTAAACGTCGTTTGACCGCGTATGCCCACCACTGCATCGCTGCGTGCATCTCCGGGGGGAGATGACGGAGTAGATCAAAACATTGGCGGAGGGGTCTCACGCCCATGAGGTGGGCCACCAGGAGCAGTGCATTCGCGTACTGACCGTCTTGGTGGCGCCCTCTGTGATGTTTTGGATCGTACCTACCCCCCTCTTAGGACTGGGGATGGCGGCGTGACTAGGACGCTGGACTGGTTCTGGTCGCGCCGGACCAGGTCAGTTAACCCGTTGTCCGCCGGGGCGCTGATCTGCTGTTCTGGTACCCCGAAGGACTTTGTGCTTTTCCGGGGGGGAAATGCCGGGTCGGGCCGGGCGTCGTGGGGATTGATGTTGTGGATGTGTGTGTCATATGTATGCCACCACGGGTTGCCCTTAACAGTGACGTGCTTGGTCCATACTGTGTTGTACCTTGAGCTGTGTTAGGGGGCTTGGTCCCTCTCCATTTGTTTCACCCCTCCATCCCTGTTAGGATGGGGCTGGGAGGGGGCTCTCAGGGAGGTTGTTGTCAACTCCTCTAGGCATCCCTGTGTAGGTCCCGGTCCGCCAGGCCCAGGTCCGAACTCGTTCTCGTCGACCTGTTGGCCTGGGTTAACCCTTTGAAAACTGAAACACTTGTGCTGCTTGTATAGCCTGTGTATACACGCAGTTATGTTTCTGAGTTTTCTTTGTGGGTTAAGGGAACAACCGCCTCCTGTTAAACTAAACATAGGGGGGTGGTTGGTTCTCCGGTGTGTTGGTAGCAAGAGTCTGCCCGAGAGTATGCCCCCGCATCTTTCATGACGTCTGCCAATTGTGTCAGCCTCTTCTTTGAACCTCGACCCTGCTGGATTGGGGGGTCGGGTTTGTGGAGGTTATGACATGGTGCACAGCATACCGAACACCCCTTCCGCCGGGATACTGTTCTCACAGACTAGTAGACCCTTTAGTCTAGTCCGCAGTGCTCCAGGCACAGGTCGAGTTCTGCTCTTGGGGCCTGTTGCCTGGATTGAGGGATCAACCTCCTTGGGGGTTGTCTCCCCGGCACGCCGACTGGCCCCGCAGTGTTGTGGGGGGGGGTAGCCTCTTGAAGAGTGCTTCAGAGCGGTGTGCCAAGGGGGGAAGGGCT
Organism: Notolepis coatsorum; assembly: GCF_963971535.1. NCBI lineage: Eukaryota > Metazoa > Chordata > Actinopteri > Aulopiformes > Paralepididae > Notolepis > Notolepis coatsorum. The sequence continues at coordinate 25,829,712 of NC_140179.1, read as the reverse complement.
GCTCTTGATTTGGGCCCTGTCTGATATGCTGGCGATGTGGGGGGTGATGTCACCAGTGACCGTCTGGTGGGGTCCCGATGCTGCGGCCTCGTTGGCCTCACCAGGCCCCTTTTTTCAGGGGGTCCTAGCCCTCAGGTTGTCCTAGGGCTGGGACCTCCTCCACTCTCCGCTGCTGCAGCCTTGCCACGGGGTTGGGTTCTTTTTTTTTTTATCTACTTTTTCTCCCCATTTTTCTATTTTTCTCCCTTCCCCAATTTCGTATTGTCCAATTCTACCCTCCCCTGTCTCGAACACTGTTGGCCATGCCTCCCACAAGCCGGCTGCAATGTGGACGAAGCCTTGCATCACGTGTCCCCTCCGGTACTCGAGGAGGCAGCCGTCGCATCTTTTCACCTGCACAGCGCGATCTCTCAGCGGCGAGGGTCTGCGTGGGAGGGACACGCCGCCCCCGTCGCTTCCTGATTCTACTGCGCAGGCGCACCAACCGACCTGTAGGAGTCGCTGTCCACAACGTCCGTTCCCCACCCACCAGCTTCCCACCCCCTAATCCTGCCAATTGTATTACTATGGACGACCAGCCAAGCTGGTAGCAACGCCGAGAGCTGGGCTCGAACCCAGCATCTCTTGCGTTGGTGGCGAGCGCCTTGCCCACTGCGCCACCTAGCCGCCCACTGGGGGGTTGGGTTCTTGACCTTTGACCCTGTGATGTTGGGGGCTGTGACAGGGGTTTTTTGGCTTCCCGTCCGTTCCCTGGTGGCATGTGGGATATGCGCCCGAGTGGTTGCGGGTCCTTCTGAATGAAGGTAAGTCCTGCGGTCTGCTCACCCTGTGCGTTTGAGGTGCTAAACCCTCTTCGCACAGTCTGATCCGATCTCCCTCCCGTCCTCCACTAGGGAGGACCGGGGGGCTCGGGTCCTCCCCGGTTCTGATGGTTGTAGGGGGCCTCAGTGGGTACATCTGTCGAGCTTTTCGCTCTGCTCAGCTCCTGTGTTCCAATAGAGCAGAGCGTAAAGCTATACGATCTATAACGTAAGGTTATCCTATAACCCTAGTTATATGAGTATAGCGAGCACTCTGCTCTGACTCACTGAGGACCCCATGGTCTTTGCCTTCGGTGGTGAAAGACTTGGGAAGGAGCTGATTGTGTGGCCACGACCCGCTTATATAGGAGCGGATGTGGGTGTGGCCGGGCGGAGGTGAATAGGGGTGCGTACATGTGAACGTTTTTTTCATTATTAGAATGTAGAAGACACTGTACATAATAAGTGTCTTTTTGCACCAGCTGCAAAAAGAGGCACACAGGTTTATGTAAAGTATAAATATTTCTCATAAACAAAATAAGACTACACACTAGTCTCTCATTGACTCTCATCCATGACAGTTCCTTGTGCATTTTCTCAACACTGTTTCTAATTGAGCTATGCAATGCAAGTCTTGCAGCTCTATTTTGAGTAAGCTGTATTTTATTTAAGTCTTGTTTGGATGCATTTGACCAGATTGCTGGACAGTAGTCCAGATGTGACAAAACTAGTGATTGTATGACTTGCTTGGTAGCTGTGTCTGTTAAAAAATAGGCATTCCGTCTAATAATTGAAATACTTCTGCTCATTTTTGTTACAATATTGTTAATGTGAGTTGACCAAGAGAGTGTTTCATCTATTATAACTCCAAGCAATCTGGCCTCCTGAAGAAGTGTCTATTCAGCTCATGACAATACACTTTTGCTATTTATTTATTATTTATTTATTTAGCTAATAAAAGTGTGTTTATTTGAACTCTGCAGAGGAAGGATGGCAAAATGTTGGGGTCCTTAATTCCAGTTTCTGAGTCCTTATTGGGTTGTCAGTCATCATGCCTGCAAGAAAAAAAATTTAAATTAAAATGTACAATCTCAGGAGGAAGCTCATACATTCAGATGTTCATTCATATGCTACACGTCAGTCCAGGGACCTGAATATACCTTATTGTGGTACTTCACTTAGGCAGTTCTCAGTGAGGTATAGAGGGTCCAATCTTTGGAATGCAGCTGATCCTATGCTGAGGAAATCTCCATCTCTGCTTATTTTTAAAGCAAACTATAAAAAAAAAGGCCAAGGATCAGATATGTGACTCTACAATTACCAAAGGAGAAAGGAGGGATGGCAGTACCCAGTTTAGAAAGCTATTACTATGCAGCACAGCTTAGAACAGTAGCATGCTGGTGCAATGTGAACTATGAGGCCAAATGGAAAGATATAGAAACCAAAAGAGAGGGATTCAAAGTGCAGGCACTGATAGGTGATAGGGAGCTGTTCAGAAGACAGGAACAACTACTAGATCCAATTACCAGATTCACTATAAACATATGGAACACAATAGTAAAGAAATACAAGCTAGAAAAAGAATCTAAGATACTGAGATGGATAGCACACAACAACAAATTCAGACCAGGGATAGAAGACCATGGGTTCAAGAGGTGGGAACGGGGGGGTATAACAGCAATGTGCACGATGACAGAAGGAGGGGAGATGCAGACTCTACAAAAATTGAAAGAAAGATACGGACTAGAGAATAGGGACCACTTTAGATATTTACAGATTAGGGACTACTATAACAAGGAAATAAAGCAAGATAGAGACAAAGAACAGAATGGGGTAATTAAGATAATGGTAAAGTCATACGAAGGACGGAAGGGGAGGGTGATATCAGCACTATATCAGGCAATAATGGACAGTAAGGGAAATACAACATTGTATGTGAAAGAAAAGTGGGAAAGAGAGTTGGAAATAGAGATAACAGAGGAGGAATGGTATGACACATGTAAGACACAACAAACAACCACAGGATCAAGGATATGGAGGGAGTTTGGGTGGAAAAATATAATTAGATACTTTATAACACCAGAAATACAGGGCAAGTACACACCAGCAAAGAAAACATGTTGGAGGGAGTGTGGACAGGAAGGGGCGAACCATACACACATATTCTGGGGATGTCAGAAGATAAGGCACTACTGGGAAGAGATAGGAGGGATAATAAATGATATAATAGGATACGAAATACCCCAGGGAGGCCAAGTGTTGTATTTGGGGAATCTGTCACAGGAAGGAATCCAAGGGGAAGACAAATATTTGATTAAGATATTGATAGTGGCAGCCAAGAAAGCTTTAACTAAACTGTGGTACAAGGTAGAAGTGCCGACAAAGGATCAATGGATAGAGTTGGTAGAGGGGATACAGGAAATGGAGAGAATCACACATCTGCTGAGGCTGCAAGAAGAAAAATTTGAATGGAAATGGGGAAAATGGGAAGAATACAGGAGGGGAAGTAACGACATCACAGAGGTTTGAAAAGGATACAAGGAAATGAATAAAAATGTAAATAAATAATGCAAATGTAGAATGGACCGAAGGACCCATGTCACACTTTTTCTTTACTCATTTTTTGTCTATTTGTTTTAATTTATGTACTGTGTATTGTCTATGAATGTTGTCTATGTATGTTGTTGAAAAAATGAAAATAAAAATTTAAGTTTAAAAAAAAATAAAAGTAGGTAAGGGATGTACAGATATACAGATATAGTAGTATCTACAGATATGTAAATGTCATTAACAGATTGCAGAATGGGTACAATACAGTACAGCTCAATACACACAATTGATTGATTGATTGATTGATTGAAAACTTTATTAACAGATTGCAGAATGGGTACAGTACAGTACAGCTCAATACATACAATTGTTAAGGGGATGCAGACCAGAGAAAGACTTTCGTCTTGTTTACATCAGGGTCCCCCATTTTCAATTCATCGTAACATATATGACATACATGACATACAGATAGACAGTACTGCTACATCTATATATTTATGACATACCAGATTTGCAAATACAGTACTGTTTGTGATACAAAAAGAGTCCAGAAAAAAAGTATATACATTTGACGTATTGTTAAGGGGATGCAGACCAGAGAAAGACTTTCGTCTTGTTTACATCAGGGTCCCCCATTTTCAATTCATAGTGATATTTGATGTATTTGATGATGATGATGTTTGATGTATTCAGGGCCATTTCACGTTGATTAAACGTTACACATTACATCCTGCTAAATGAACGTTAGCTAATGTTACAGTACGGCCAGCCTTGCGGTTGCATTCATAACGATAACGTTAACTTGACAGCAAATGTGAATATGCATTTGAGCAGTTGCAAGTGTTAGTTGATTAGTTGATTGTCGTTCTGACATAACTGCAGTAATAACGTTAAACCTAAGTTAACTTACCAGTTAATTCAGTACATGATGCACAGGACGTGATAAAAATAGTCGACGGGTCCATCCAGTTACATTTTCCCCCAACTAGAGAGGCAGAGTAGGGGCGGGTCTTCGGTGCCAGCAGTTCGGTTGTCTCAACGTAAAGAATAATACTGTACAGGCGGTTAGGTGGCCGAGCGGAGATTGCGTTCGTCACCAGCCCCGGAGCTGTGAGCTGGATTCGCCTGTTCGAATCCAGCTCACAGCTCCGGGGTTGTCACCAGCTTGGCTGGCCGTCTGCACTAATACAATTGGCTGTATTAGAGGGTGGGAGAAGCTGGCGGGGTGGGTCCGGGTCGTTGTAAACAGCGACTCCTACAGTTCGGTCGGGGCGCCTGCTAAGCGCGGATTGGACTTGAGGGGGATAGTGTGGTCCTCCCACACGCTACGCCCTCTCAATGAGAATCCGCGCTGCCAGGTGAAAAGAAGCGGTGATTGGCTGGACGTGTGTCGGAGGAAGCACGTGGTAGCCTCCACTCTCCCAGATGATCTGACTGTGGGGGGTAAGTGCGCAGCGACCAGGAAGGGACTGGGAATTGGCATACGACTAACATTGGGATGGGAGAAAAATCGGAGGAAAATGGAGGGGGAAAAAGACCAATAATAAAAAAAAAAAAGAGAATAATACTGTACAGCTTAGCTGATTATCCATAAAAAACGCACGTTAATCGAAAATCGAATCGAATACCACACCATTACTGTACCAATGACAGTCAAATAATCTACAGAAAAGCATTACATTTGCAGAATAATATGTCCAGACTGTAGGATAGCTCCCTCTCTCCACCGTGTAACTCGACTCCCCCTACTGGTTGAACCAGGCAGAGCAGCGTCAGCAGACGTCAACTTGCGTCAACCAACGGCATCTAGCTGGATACCGGCGGGAGAGTCCTCGTTTTTCAGTCCCACATCTGTAGCTTCCTCTCGCCGTTGGGAGATGAGCGTGGAACAGAATTTTTCTATTATGGGATGTCGAAATATCCGATCCATTTCCAGGTTGTATAATAGTATATACGTACAAATCATGTTGTTTATCGAGTTATTGGTAACGGATCACTATCCGTCGTGATAAGCTCGAGTCCTGGGACTATTACCGAGTGATCGGACCAAATTGAAATGAGCACCAGCTTCCACTTCCTGTTTCTTCCCTGGGCGATCCGCCGATCGGCCACCAGATGGCGCTCTTGAACCGTTAGAGAGTTGATAGGGGCTCACCAGTACATCTCATGTCTCCGGGGGAGAAATATGATTTCGATCACAGATTTTTGAAATATTGATATCAAAGACGCTGTCCAGCATCTTCGGCAGAATGAGCATGGCGGGGAATGACGTGTTCCAGCGTCAACGGCGATTAAAGTGTTAAGGGCAACCCGTGGTGGCATACATATGACACACACATCCACAACATCAATCCCTGCGACGCCCGGCCCGACCCAGCATTTTCCTCCCGGAAAAGCACAAAGTCCTTCGGGGTACCAGAACAGCAGATCTGCGCCCCCGGCTGACAACAGGTTAACTGATCACAGAGGGCGCCACCAAAACGGTCAGTACACGAACGCACTGCTCCTGGTGGCCCACCTCATGGCCGTGAGACCCCTCCGCCAATGTTTTGATCTACTCACGTCATCTCCCCCAGAGATGTACGTGAGCCGTTGAGTCTAACCTAGTGCGCTGGCGCTCGGTAGAGATAAAAATCTCCTTCCCAGCCGCCGCATAAAAAACACAGTTTCTATGAATTGGGCAACCAAGGCGCGCCAGCCCATAAAGTGGTTCCACATTGAAAGCACCCAGGGCCAGCGCTATATGAACGTCAAGAACCCGAAACACATCAACGGCGTATTCTAATAAGAAACACCAGACAACGTTTCCTCCATGCTGTCTGGGATGAGCAGCAGGAAGCCGGCCTATAAGACACAGACACGGGTCTCATATGACGCGTCTGAGGGTAAACCCTGTCAATTCTGCTCTTTATATAAGAGGGGAAGACAGAAGTTCCCCCAGAGAGACCTCTATGTGAGTAACAATTGAAAAAGATATATGTAATAATTGGGCCAAGTGACCAACGGCCCAATACACACTTTAACTCTTTCAGTGCCACTCACGAGATTTCTCGTGTTTTTTTATAGGTGGTTGCTAGCCACTCACGAGATTTCTCGGATTTTTTATTTTTTTTTTGCGATCTGAAAAATTATTGCATCACCCGAGCCTACCCGAGTATAGCCGAGGGGCGCCGACGATCACTGTGGAAAAAAGCGCCCCCTGTCGTCTCCCAGATGACATAAGTGATTTTGGAATGGACTCAATGAAAATGAATGGGGAAAAAAATCCGGTACTCCACATTTTCCAGTTCACTGATCCAGCCGGGGTTACCAGAGTTCATTCTGGAGCCTCAGATCCCTGCGGATCATAGAGATCTACTGTGTCGCGTTGGATCCATACACGTATCGATTTTTTCGAATGGTGATCAGGAATTGGAATATACCAGTTGGATACCATCTGATGTCAGGTAAGGACTCTATGTTATCAGTGGTAGGATAATCGGAGTAAGTTTGATGAAGTTATAAGCTGTTTTGTGAAATGTCTTCTTTCGGTTTCACTGTAAAACTCTGTGAGGTAATCAACGGAGCGATTATCAGTGCGCGGCCGTAATGTGCTTGCGTGTGCACGTATAATATTGATCATCTAGCGTTTATTTGAAAACGATTCATAAAAAGGCCGACGAATATCAACGTTGTGGAATATTCCACTAAAAGACGATTTTCATAGAATGCTCCAGAATGAGCTGTTTTTTATATCAAAACGGGGGCTTTTCTAACTGCTCTGAAATGGAAACGACGCGATAAAAAAACAATCTGTCTTCACAGCACTGACTGGAAAATAGTCTTTGATAATGCGATGGGCAGATTAGACACATAGCCATAATTTAAAACATAGATTAGGCGATATTAACGTTAACATTGGCGCCGATGGTGGCATTCAAGCGGTAAAACGGAAAACCAGGCGTGGCACTGAAAGAGAGAGCAGAGCAGAAAACAAACAGTCTTCAAATGCATCGCATCATCCAACTTTGACAATGACAGCGGTCTGCAGCACAGACCCTGAAAACTCATGGATATGTCTCATGGCCAATAGGAAAAACGCGCCTAGTGACGTATTCCATGGCCGGGGAAATCCCATGACCCACCCATCCTAATATAGAGTGGAACCAGGGAACCCCCCCTTCCCCTTCCCTGTGACGCGCTGACCCCTCAGCCCGACAGGGAGAGTGACAGGCAGGAGGCCCAACCTCCTGGCCAATCAGTGTCGCAAAGGATACAACAATATCCGAAAGGGGGGAGGGGTTTATTAGTCCACCCCTCACCCCTAATACGATGCAACAACAAAGCAGAGCCATAACACCAGTTGTAGCGCGCTACATGAAAGTGCATACCTGTTAGGGTAATAGCTTCACATTCTGCACGCCAGCCACAGACGATAACCTCGTTTGTGCAAAAAACTGGCTTTATACACGGCTCAGGCTTATGTGTGAAACTTGCCACCTCAAATGTATACCTTTACCCTAAAGTAAAGAAGAAACAACAGACCAAAGAGAGGGGCCAAAGGACCTTGGTACAAGAGCTAAATATGTACAACTTCTGTAGGCTAACACCCAACCCAGTTGTGGACTCAATGCCACGTTTACTTAAACGTAAAACACGAACACACACAACCCTCTTTACACAATAAAAAAGGCAAAAGTTCACTCTTACTACTGCAAGAAGAACGCCGTCTTTTATGACGAGAGAAGACATAAGTCCTCGACCAAGTGCTAGCTACAGGCCTTGCTAAGTCATACATAATAGCGACCAAAGATTTTTTCAGAGAAAACTGCACCACTCCCTAAGCAAGAGCGCAACCCCAGCAGTAGCTGAGGGTTTGCACCATATCCCCAAAAATATAGTGAATCAACACACGTTTTGTAAACAAAATCATATTTTGATACGACGCCAAAAGAAAGCAGAGCCGTGACACCAGGCGCATGGCGCGCCAGATGAAGCACATACTCACCTGTAGAGTAAAAGCTGTACAACATGCACACCAGCCACAGCCGATAACCTCGTTTGTGTAAAAACAGGTTTTATCCACGGCTCTGGCTTATGTGTGAAAACTTGCCACCCGTTATTTTTATCATTACCCATAACACAATGGCGCCCGTCCACGGAGATGTCCGTGTTTAGAATCCAACGGTTGAGGACCAACCACGGACATGTCCGTGGCAAGGTTGTTTTGGCCGTTATTCCATTGTAATAACCTACTCGATGTCACTGAGCAGCACTGCAGAAGTACCCTACTCTTTGAATTCGAAAAAGTGCATTACCGGCCAGATCCTCTTAGGGGCGCTATCTCGATAATGCAGTGTTCCCTGTGGCAGAAGTTGTCTTGTTTTTTCTGGATCTCCAATGTAGTTTTCTGCTAACATTAAGCGATGCCTATAGCCTGTTACACGGAATACGTTTTGGGACGCGGATTTCAGTGTGCAGTAAAGGAATATATCATCAGCCAATGGACATATCGATCTACCAGATGGCGATCGATAACTGGGAAATCCTTTGGGGGATCCAACCGGCCCATGGTAAGATCTTTTTACGTAAATTACATGCTGATCAGACCTTGTTATGATAACCATCCACCCGATCAGCAAATGTGGCTACTGAGGCTAACACGGTTATTGGTAATCAATAATCAGAAACGAGGTCCCCCAACCCCCCCCTTTCATGCATTCATGGTGGACCATCATATCGATCATATGCAGTTTTTTTTTTTTTTTTTTTTGATCCACTTTTTCTCCCATTTTTCTATATTTTTCTCCCATCCCAATTTCGTATCATCCAATTCAACCCTCCCCTGTCACGAACGCTGTTTCTTGCCTCCCACAAGCCGGCTGCAATGTGGACTAAGTCATACATAGCACAAGTCCCCTCCGGTACTTGAGGTAACAGCAGTCGCATCTTTTCACCTGCGCAGCTCGATCTCTCAGTGTCGAGGAGTAACGCGTGGGAGGCTCACGCTGCCCCCGACACTTCCTGATTCTACTGCGCAGGCGCACCAACCGACTTGTATGAGTCGCTTGTTCACAACGCCCGATCCCCACCCTTCAGTTTCCCTCCCCGTAATACGGCCAATGTGTATTACTGCGGACGACCAGCTAAACTGAAAACAATGTGGAGAGCTGGATTCGAACACGCGAATCCTAGCGTCTCCACACTGGTGGCGAGTGCCTTGCCCACTACACCACCTAGCCGCCCTTGCAGTTTGATTTTTAACTCTAGCTTCTGTATAGCCGAAATGCCATTGGATTGAACGTTACTAGCTTAGCAGCCTGTATCTCGCCTAACAGGAAATATCCCAGCCGAAATCCCTTATAACGCTTATATTCAAGATGCTATAAAATGAGAACGTATTGATGAAAAAATTCTTTCTTTAAGCCATTTTGAAGGGACGGTTTATGATGTCAATTGACAATGAGAATGGACAGATAGCAATACTATAAAGTATAGATTTAGCTCTACAAACAGCCCCACAGACTATGCAAGTCTGTTTAGAAATGCTGGCCGTCTAGAGTGATTTTAGACGGATCCAAATGGCCCCGAAAGTGTTAAGCAAAGAAAAAATAACAAGCTAAGAGAGGGACTCAAGACCTTGATCACATGCCACTATGTAAAACTCTGTAGGTTAACACCCAGTCAGTTGTGGACTCAAGCCACGTTGTCTAAACGTTACATGAACACACACACAACTTCTCATCATACAACAAAAAAACCCAGTTAATTTTTACTCACGTAAAAATAATGCTGCTTTTAAGTAGAGAGAAAGACATAAGCCTTGGCCAAATGCTAGAACCTAAGCTATACAAAATAGCGACCAACACAATTTTCACACAGCACACGTTGTATCTCCCAATGCAGTGAAGTAACATATGTTTTGTTAAACAAAGACATCGTTATTAACCAAAAACATTCGGGAGGGGGAGGAAGGAAGAGTGGGGTAATGTCCTACGGACACCTACCTGCACCCCCGTACGCAGGACGAATGGCCGCAAACACAGGTTGGTCTACCACGTTGACGAGGCCTCTCGCTGGTGGGGCCAGATGCGGCGACGGTGGAGCCTCGCCAGAGATGACGCCGTAGTCAGAGTGCCAGGGCCTGCTACTTCCTCACGGCTAGCGCCAATGGTTGTAGCACAAGCTAACAGCTAACTCCAGGCTGACTGATAGCATCAAGCTAACGTTTCTAGCCGAACGTATTAGCCAGCTAACGACTTAGCCTGACAGCTAACTGGCTAACAGTTAGCTTTTACCGGCTATCGATAGCCACCAGCTAACGCAGTAGCAAGCTAAGCGGCTACTACTGAAGTTGTATAACGTGAGGAATAGCGATACAGGCCAACACTTCAGACAGCCGCTGTCTCTTCCTCTTTTTATCCAAAAGAAAAAGGGAAAAAGGCAACACACGTCCCTCTCACAGAACGGTGTTTACCAGACACAGCGGCATCGGCAGCAAGCCCCGTTGTACGCGGGCTGCAGCCTCCTGAGCTCGCAGATATTCTCATAATGAAACACCAAGCTTGCATCCTCCGTGCCGGGTGTTTTCGTCTTGAAAAGCGGGGCCAGCGCGGTGTCAGAGGGTATCCGTTTTTCAGAGACCCGGGGATTTGAACCGCAGACTCGAAATCACGGCCCCAGGAAAACAAAGCTACGACTTCACTGAGGAGGAGCAGCACTGTGTTATCGTGGGGCATCAAACTAGAACCCCCTCCACGCCGCTATGGAGAGGCAACGAAGGGATTCTAGCCTGGAGCCGACCTTACGCAAGCTGCGCAGTTGTCCCCTCACAACTGACACACCCGAGGCTTGCGTCGCAAAACATCACCCACCCAGAGAGACCGTCAGCTCTCACACAGCCGACCGCCTTTCGAGGCATAGTATCCATCGATTTCACAGACGCTGTGGTGTCATTCATAACAACACTGGCTGATAGTATCGTCCCCACAAAGAAGGCGAGGGTGTTCCCAAACCAGAAACCATGGGTGGACAGTACTATCAGAGCAGCCCTGAACTCTCGCACCACTGCTTATAACTGGGGCAGAGAGTCAGGAAACATGGAAGAGTACAAGACAACAGTCTACACTCTGCGCAAGGCTGTCAAACTTGCTAAGAGGACGTATGCCGACAAGATGGAGGCACAAATGGCACAGAATGACACAAGAGGATTATGGCAGGGACTGAGGGCTATAACTGACTACAAAGTCAGCGCCCCCTCAATGGGGAGCGACGACGCCTCCCTTGCGGACCAGCTCAACATCTTCTACGCGCGGTTTTGTGCAAACAGTGGCACTGCTAGCCCAACGGCTAGTGACGTCACTGGTGCGCCGGCTGCTGTGGAGGGGGGGGGGGCATCCGCGGGGGGGCGGGGACGCTCTCTGGTTGACGGTACACAGTGTGAGAAGAGCATTTATGCAGGTGAACACCAGGAAGGCTGCTGGCCCAGATGGAATAACAGGACGCATACTTAAGTCCTGTGCCAACCAGCTTGCCCCGGTGTTCACCGCCATATTTAATCAATCCCTGGCGAAGTCGGTGGTCCCTGCCTGCTTCAAGATGTCTACCATCATCCCTGTACCGAAGAAACCCTCCCCAACATGTCCAAATGACTACAGACCGGTGGCACTCACCTCTGTGGTCATGAAATGTTTTGAGAGGCTGGTCAAGGACCACATTTGTGCCTCCCTCCCCAGTGATATGGACCCTATGCAATTTGCATACAGGACAAACAGGTCCACTGACGACGCGGTCTCCCAGGTACTGCACAGCACCCTCTCCCACCTTGACCGTCAGAAGGGGGGCTATGTGAGACTGTTCATTGACTACAGCTCAGCGTTCAACACCATAGTCCCCACCAGACTGGTGGACAAGCTGATCGAGCTGGGTCTGAGCTCCGCCCTGAGCGCCTGGGTACTGGACTTTCTGAGTGAAAGACCCCAGGCGGTCAGGGTGGGGGGTCAGACCTCCAACACCATCACCCTGAGCATCGGGTCCCCCCAGGGCTGTGTTCTAAGCCCCCTGCTGTACTCACTCTACACACACGACTGTGTGGCCAAGTTCAGCTCCAACTCCATAGTGAAGTTCGCAGACGACACGGTGGTGGTGGGGCTGATCTTGGACAACGACGAGAAGGCCTACCGGGAGGAGGTTGAGGTACTGGAACGCTGGTGCCAGGACAACAGCCTGCTCCTGAACATTGGTAAAACCAAGGAGCTGATCGTGGATTATAGGAGAGGACAGCAGGAGACACACACACCACTGATGATTAACGGGGCTACCGTGGACAGGGTGAGCAGCTTTAAGTACCTGGGGGTCCACATCTCAGAGGATCTGACATGGTCAACACACATAGACACAGTAGTAAAGAAGGCGAAACAGCGCCTCTACCACCTGAGACAGTTAAGGAAGTTCAGAGTATCGGGGAAGATACTCCAGTCCTTCTACTCAGGAGCTGTAGAGAGCATCTTGACCGGGAACATCACTGCCTTGTATGGAAACAGCACGGCACAAGACAAGAAGGCCCTACAGAGAGTGGTGCGCTCAGCCGAGCGTACCACGGGTATTGCACTACCTCCCCTGCAGGTTCTATACAACAAGAGGTGCAAATCCAGAGCCTGCAGGATAATGAAAGACCCTCACCACCCCAATAACAGCCTGTTCCAGCTGCTGAGGTCAGGCAGACGCCTGCGAACCCCAGCTACTAGGACAGAGCGGCTTAGGCTCAGCTTCTTCCCCCAGGCCATCAGAGCCCTGAACAATGAACATTGAGTGCCACAGAACACTGAACTATCCACAGACAAGCACACATGAACACACACACGACACGCACGCTGTGCACGCTCACACACTAGCAGCCACTTAACACTTTAACATGAGCGGGCACACACTCATGCCGCACACTTATGGCCAAAAGGAAAGGCCACTTTAAATTAGAATAACAGGAACAGTGTATTGCACTACCAAAGCTACCTAGCATGTCCTATATGCTCTGTAAATAACTATGTACATATACCGAGATGTCACACCATGTTACCTGTTACCTGTTTATTGCACAATGTTGTTTTTTTATTGGATTCTATTATATGTTGTAACACTGTATTGCACATCGTTGCGGGCAAGACCACCCGCATTTCATTGTATACTTGTATGCCGTGACAATTAAAACTCTTGACTTGACTCTTGACTTGATCCAGCTGCAGAGCCGGAGACAATGCCGGCGGGGATTGCTCAGCGACGCGCGCCCCAATGCGAAGCGCCGGTGGAGGTCAGAATGATCAGAATGACTCTCCGGTGGTGAAGACATTATCGCTTTATTTTCTCGAAAATTAGTGAGAGAGAAAAAACAAAGATACAATGTCAACGCAGCTCCTTTACTAACTAACTACTTCAGCACTAAACTAAAGCGGTGTATACACTTCTCGTGGTGAAAGTAGGGAAGGAGCTGATTGTGTGGCCACGACCCCGCTTATATAGGAGCGGATGTGGGTGTGGCCAGGCGGAGGTGAATAGGGGTGTACAGGTGGAGAATTTTTTCATTATTAGAATGGATTAAAGGGATCGTTCCACTAAGAGCAGAGCGTAAAGCTATACGATTTATAACACCAGCTTACTTTGGCTGGCTGGGAAGATAACCTTGCTAGGAGAGGAAAAGATTAGGTCAAAAGTCATCCTCTCCCCACATTAAAGGGACAGTAGTGTCTGCCAGTGTCTGATCTCATTATACTAGCTGACCATATTGAACCAGTCAAGCTGTACAAAGATAAAATGATATCTCAACACAGATCTATAATGACATGATAATATTTCCCCACGACAATATGGTGTGTAGGAAATTGTTAATGTATTGTATCATATGTATACCCCCCCCCTAACCCGCCTACCCAACCCCGCCCCTCCCCCACCCAACCACCTCCAATGTACAGTTACCACCCCCCCCACACCTACCCAACCTCCTCCAATGTACAGTTTCTTCCCCCTCAAATATATATATCTCTTTTTAGACAATTTTTATATCATAAACAGCACTGTATATTTGTAGATCTGTATGTCATAAATGTCTAGATGCAACAGTACTGTCTACCTGTATGTCATGTATGTCATATATGTTATGATGAATTGAAAATGGGGGACGCTGATGTAAACAAGACGAAAGTCTTTCTTTGGTCTGCATCACTTAACAATTGTGTGTATTGTAGGGCGGCTACGTGGTGCAGTGGGCAAGGCGCTCACCACGAATACTGGAGGCTGGGCTCAAACAGATCATCTCCCTGTTCGAGCCCAGCGCTCCACATTGCTTTCAGTTTAGCTGGTCGTCCGCACTAATACACATTGGCAGTATTAGGGGGTGGGAAACTGATGGGTGGGGATCGGGCGTTGTGGACAGCGACTCTTACAGGTCGGTTGGTGCGCCTGCACAGTAGAATCAGGAAGCGACGGGGGCGGGGCCCCTCCAAAGGCCAGACGCCTGTAGCTGTTCCGCAACCGTTCCTATTTCCGGGGTAGGCCTGATTGGCCCCGACAGGCACGTGACCCGCCGCGGCCACGCCCCGCGGCAGCCCCAGGACGCGGCAACGATGCTGCTGTGGTTCACAGGCGCTTTCCGCCTTCAACGCCGCCCGCAGCATTAAGAAGGAGTTCGCGGCGCCTTTCACATCGCAGTGCAATAATATATATACTAATATATACTAATATACAATACGGCTCACTTTTCCCACTTCAATGACAGAGCCGCTGTTTAATAATATTGTCGCGGCGGAGCTCCGTCGCGGCAGCATTATGTAGCAGTAATCCCCCCTTTTTTACCATCAACTAACTAGCTCAATTGGTAACGCTGCTTGGCTGTGGATCCTATGGTCCGTTTGTGACAAGTTCGATTCCCTTAAATCTTTTTTTTTTTTTTTTTTTTAACATGGATTGCACTATAGCGTATTGTATATTGTATATTCAAACTGTACCTGAGCACCACAGACTGTTCTACCTCAAACTGGACCTGAGAACCACAGACTGTTCTACCTCAAACTGGACCTGAGCACCACAGACTGTTCTACCTCAAACTGGACCTGAGCACCACAGACTGTTCTACCTCAAACTGGACCTGAGCACCACAGACTGTTCTACCTCAAACTGGACCTGAGCACCACAGGCGCGATGGATCTGCTCTACGTCGTCCTCAGTTGACCAGTGTCTAACCTGCTCGCTCTACTTCAACTGGATCCGAGTGGTTCTCCTGCCCCCTGGGGAGTGTGGTTCTCCTGCCCCCTGGGGAGTGTGGTTCTCCTGCCCCCTGGGGAGTGTGACGTTGAGCCTTCATCTTATTTTTCATACCAGCGCTTGTATTCCTATGCTTTTTTGTACTTAGCTCTATTTTTTTTTAAATGTTCTTATGTACTTAAGATACTATTGCTACCAATTATGTATGTGTTTTACTTTTATTACATGTATATATACATACCAATTATTTCCTTGTTCTATTCTCCACCCATCTATCCATCTATCATTCATAGCAACACTATAATATCACTGACATCCTGATGGGGGATCCCCTTTGAATTGCCCATCTGAGGTTTCTCTCCACCACCTTGGCCTTTTCTCTCTCTCTCTCGCTCTCGCTCTCTCTCTCTCTCTCTCTCTCTCTCTCTCTCTCTCTCTCTCTCTCGCTCTCGCTCTCGCTCTCTCTCTCAGAACGACTGCAGCTCCTCCTGTTCCTGGTGGTTCAGCCGCTGTGGCTCCGCATATCTGAACGGCGACTGGCCCCCTGCCGGGGAGTGTCTATGCCTTCTACAACGCTGTTCGGTTTCCGGGTTCCTCTGATTGGCACGCCCCCCGAGTGACGCGCGAACAGCCAGCCTCCACCGAACTCTAGTTCTAACCAACTCGATGGAGATTGTAACTGAGGGGTACAATTCCCTGACTGTATTGTTAGATATGGTATTATTAAACCACTACCTCTTGTACTTTAACTTCTGGCCATCCAGTACATGATATAAATATGATGAACACTTTCCCACCTGATGAAACGAAGTCCACACAAATGTACAAATCGAATATTTAATATAGCAAAAGGTATATACAACGTTCACTTGTTTACACTTATGATTTGAAATGCACTTGTATGGCAAATGAGTATTCGTAGGTAAATCAACATTGAATGTCCAATCTCTGGTTACGCAGGGAGTAAGTATACAACCTGGTTCTCTAGGAAACTATAGCGATGGTACTTAAATGATTATAGCTGGATACACTAAGGGGGGGGGGTCCCGCTGGTTGTAAGACAGTAGGAGGGGGGGGGTTAGAGAAGCCGCTGGCGGTATCCCATCTGGCCGACGATTTCTTGGGAGAATTCAAAGTCTTGAACACGGTGCCCACAGAACCTCGGTCCGCAGACGAATACAGCTGGACCCTCTGGTGGACGGTAGCTGCCGGTCCACAACGGAGAGACGTGAGGCGACCTCACTGGTGTAGAGCGCCGTCTCACCTGGAGTCCTCTCCGGGGGGTAGTTCCAACACTCCGCAGTGTTGGCCGTTATCCATGGAATAATCAAAGCACCCAAAGCATAATCCAAGCCGTGGAAGGCTCGCCGTCGTCCGGGTAGAGTAATCCAATATACAGGTCCAGTCGCCCTGGCCCGGAGCTCCTCGGATGCAAGCACCACTAGTGGTCTGCCCAGCCTGGTTAAGACTCCAGATAACGTCAGGAACGATGGGGGTACTGATAACTTTATAACTCTAATCGAACGATGCACCATACATAAATAGACTATTATTAGCTTAATAGAATACGTCCAACTCGACGGTATAGTGCCAAACTATGACTATTCAACTATTAATCCACACGATATCTCAATGCCTATTCTGAGGCCAAGTAGGCCTTACAGCACCACACGTGCGTCGTGGGTGAGGCTTCGCGTCTGTTACTCGGTTGGAGGGTAAAGAACTGGACTAAAAGAAAGTTCTACTTTACTTGCGCCATATATATATGCGCTGTGAACAAATAGTACCATTCGTATTTCGCCAGACGTATTCCTACGCGGAACCGGGCTTGCCACGACATGTTGGGCGGCACGATTGAACTTGAACCTAGGGGTATGGCTGCTGGCGCCAGGTTCTCGTCCAATGGTAGAATGGAACTATTATGGGCTGTTTAGTAGACTAAAGGGATATTCAGTGCATATTGTACAAGGAATATACAGGGGATATCAAACGATATACAAATACTATTTAATATATATATATATAAATAAATATATATATTCGGTTTAATCTGATCCTTCACAACAGCCACCCCCTAATTAGTCCCACCTAATTAGCTAAGCAGAGACAGATTAACCGCACTGTCTACCACTCAAGGTCCGCTGTAAGGGTCAGTCAACTCACAAAGTCATGGGGTCATGGTCATCATCGATAGTGTCTGGGAGTTGGGGCAGTTCTATTAGCCTCGCCACGGGTCGTGTGTAAGTGCGCCCTTGGACGAGTACTTCCGCTGCTCGGACCTTGCCATCGGCACCGGTGATCACTTTGCTTACGCGGCCAGCCGGCCACATAGCTCTGGGTAGTGACTGGTCGATAATTATGACGATTGTTCCTTCTGTCAAATTGTCTCTCTCTTTTACCCACTTCTGGCGGGTCTGTAGAGACGGTAGGTAGTGGAGTAGGAAGCCGCTCCAAAACTTGTCAGCTAGTACTTGACTGTACCTCCACATTCTTCGGCCGTTCGCTTCTTCAGGCCTGTACATTGTCTGGGGTAGCGCGGGGTCCAGCCGCACCATTAGGAGTGTGTTGGGGGTGACTGGGTCGACATCTGCTACATCACTGGAGACGTAACCGAGGGGCTTTGAGTTCAATACTCCCTCGATCTCCGTGAGGACTGTCATTAGGACTTCTTCCGCCACAGTCTGGGCCCCAAGCACGGCGTACAGGGCTGTCTTTATAGAACGTACTTCTCGTTCCCAGGTTCCACCGAAGTGGGGTGCGTTCGGGGGATTAAACTGGAAGTCAATCTGGGATGGAGCGAGGTGGGTCTTAAGTTCTGGGCCCATAGCTTGGAAGCTCTCTCTCAGCTCTCTTTCTCCGCCTTTGAAGTTTGTCCCGTGATCAGACAACAATGTAGACGATTTTCCTTTCCGTGATGTGAATCTTCGGAAGGCCATAAGGAATGAGTCTGTGCTCATGGTCGGAAGGAGCTCGATATGTATCGCTCTGGTGGTCATGCATTTGAATACAATACCCCACCGCTTCTCGGTTCCTCTTCCTCTCTTTATATACAACGGGCCAAAACAGTCCATGCCTGTGGAGTGGAATGGCTTGTCGCCGAGTCGGAGGCGACAGGGAGGTATGTCAGCCATCCGTGGTATGCTGGGCTGCGCGCGCCACTTACGGCAGAGTAGACAGGTTCGCTGGAAGCGCCGCACTGCTTCTCTCCCTTGCAGTATCCAATAACAACGTCTGATCTCCGCAAAGACTCTCTCTGCTCCTGCGTGGTGTACATCCTCGTCGTATTTCTTTATGATCAGCTCTGTGACCTTGTGTCGGCTGTTCAAGACTATCGGGTACTTAATGTCATCCGGTAGATCGGGGGCTCTCCGCAGGCGACCACCCACTCTGATGAGATTATGGGCGTCACTCTCGGGTGCCAGGTGGAGCAGTCTGCTGTCTGATGGGACGGGCTTTCCTCCCTGTAGACAGTCTAACTCATCGGGGAACGAGTCTCTCTGGGCTCGTTGTAGTAGAAGAAGTTCTGCTTCTTCGTAGTCAGCTGCTGACATGTCAGTGGTGGACTGAATCTCTGGGTGGTGCCACAGGAATGTCTTCTGCTGCGCACTCTCTAGGGTAATGCAGTCATCTATGTTGGGGTCTGTGGAGGCGACTGTGCTCAGGCCACAGAACATAGGTTTCTTGTTCTCAGCCTCCTCGTTACTTGCTTCCCGTAGGGTGGGCGTAGGCCACTCTCCTTCCGGGAGCTTGAGGAATTCTGGTCCGTCACTGTAGATGTTGCGACGGGTGAGGTCATCCAGAGACATTCACCGGGTGATGACGTCAGCTGGGTTGTGTTTGGTGTCCACATACCGCCAGCTCGCTGCTTCTGTTAACTCTTGAATCTCGGTGACTCTGACTCCCACGAAGACTTTGTATCTGCATGAATCAGACTTGATCCATGTGAGTACTGTCGTGGAATCTGACCACAAGATTGTTCTGTGCACCGGAATGGTGAGTTCACGTTGGATTAACGTGGCTAGATGCGCTCCTGCTAGGGCTGCGCAGAGCTCTAGACGTGGGATAGATTGTTGCTTACGTGGGGCTATTCTTGAGCGGGCCAGGATGAAAGCAGTGTGTATCTTTCCTCCCTTCTCTTGGGCACGCAAGTAGGCCACCGATCCATAGGCTACTTCGGAGGCGTCGCTGAAGACGTGTAGATCAATCTCGCATGTCTCTGGCCTCACTGTGGATGGGAAGTAGCTGCGGCGTATATTGACGCCTGGGAGTGAGCGGAGTTCCGTCTCCCACTCTCTCCATGTTGAGGCAAGGTGTGCGGGTATTGGGTCGTCCTAGCCCTGGTCCTTGTCCCATAGTGCTCGTACAATCATCTTTGCCCTGGTGGTGTAAGGTAGAATACATCCCAACGGGTCATATTGTCTGGCGAGTGTTCTGTACACACTCCGTCTGGTGGTCGGTGTAGCCGTCGACCTTCCCTGCTCTGGAGTCAAGGGTTTGTGTCTATAGTGGAGCGAGTCTGTTTTGAAGCGCCAGACTAGTCCTAGTGTCATTTCTTGGGCTTCTCCTGGGATGGTCGCCATCCAGGTCTCGCTGCTGGCAGCCTTGTCCGCGGGGGAGAGGCTGCGCAATACGTGCGGGTCACTGCTGGCCCACTGCCTGAGATCAAAGCCGCCCCCGATCAGGGAGGCGCGTAGCTTGATTAGGAGAGCCTCGGCTTCTTGTTGAGTCGAAACGCTTTGTAAACAGTTGTCCATGTAGAAACTGTTCTTCACACTGTGTCGAACCTCTTCATCTGCTGTTGGGTCCTCTGCGACGTGTTTCTGTAGTGCAAATGTAGCACAGCACGGGCTGCATGTGGTTCCGAAGGGGAGTACTTCCCACTGGTAGATGGCTGGGTTCTCATCTCCGATCCTCTCTCTCCATAGGAACCGCAGCAGGGGCTTGTCCTCCTCTACTAGTCTCACCTGCAGGAACATCCCTTTGATATCCCCGCTGATAGCCACCTTGTCCTGGCGGAAGCGCAGCAGCACGCCTAGTAGGGAGGGGCCGAGTGTAGGGCCGGGCAAGAGCTCTTTATTCAGATTTTGGGATCCGATCTGGTAGCTGCAGTTAAACACAATGCGATCCTTGCCGTTGTGGTGGACCTTGTGATGCGGCACGTACCATGATTCGGTCGTCTGATCGGCCTCTTTAATGTCAATCTTTGTCACGTGTCCCGCTGTGATTAGCTTCTCAATCTCAGCGCGGTACACACCCTCTTGAGCGGGGTCTTTGGCTAGGCGCCGCTCCGTGTTCAATAGATAGCGCTCCGTGGCGTCTTTCTTTGCGTGAAAGGTGGGCATTCCCTCTCGCCTCAGGAGTGGAGTTGCGTATCTCATCACTCCGCCGACTGTGACTCTCTTTGTCCCTTGCTCGAGTAGGTTGATGGCGTAAATGTCTTCTTTAGAACGAATATCTTTCTTTTCGTTCTTAAAGGGCATTGTCTCTAGTGTCCATAGCCTCTCGACATGCTGCAGGAGAGTGGTGTCTTCTTCTGTCGTTCTGGAGTGGAGGCAGCTAGTGGCTGCTGTTCGGTTGAGAGATTTAGCGAGGAGGCCTTGTAGTGTCCACCCTAGGCGGGTCTCGACTGCTGCAGGACAGCCTCGGGGTCCTGTATGGACCCGGTCAATCGGGACTATGAGTTCTGCATGGTCGGAGCCTATCAGCAGGGTCGGGGTAGCGCCGTCTATGAGCGGGATAGGTAGTTGTCGCAGGTGCACATATTTATCCATCAACTTGGCGATAGGGTAGGTGTACTGCGATAGTCCTATTTCTTGGCTGGTGAAAGCATTTGTAATCTTATACCGTCGCTCTGGCTGCCCGTTTGCTGCGATAGTGAAGGAGACATTCTCGCCCTTTATCGTCTTTAAATCTCTTCTTATTGTCCGAATCGTCATTTCGTTCTCGCTCCCCCGCAGTCCCAGCTGGGCCGCAGCGGACGCGAGCAGCAGGGTCTTCTCTGACCCGTCATCAAGGACGGCGTAAGTGTCCATGACTTTATCTTGGTAGCTCAATGTCACACGGACTACCTTTAAGAGCACTTGGGCGCCGCTGCTGCTGGCGGGGTCAATGTACATGACACTTGCCTTGGTGCCGCTCGATGGTGCAGGTGGAGGCCGTCTTCTGTTACTTTCGTGTAGTATATCTAGATGGGCTCCGTCGCACCGACTGCACCTTTTCTTTAGGCGGCATTCGGCTGCCATGTGTGGTCGCGCACATCGGTAACAGCGCCTGTTGGACTTTATCCATTGACTCACTTCTTCTGCATTCATCTTTGTGAATAGGTCACATTGTGACAGCCAGTGTTCTTTCTCACAGTAGGGACACACTATCTTCCACTTCTCTTTTCTCGAGGGGGTACTGTGGCTCTTACTGCTCGGTACTGACTCTGATTGGTGCATGACAGTCACCGATCTTCTTCCATCATTTATTCTCCTGGGTCCCTCTCTGGAGCTTGGCGTGCTCCGCCCGAATGTATCCAGTCGTAAGCTGCTGACTTCTCTCGCCAGGAAGTCGGCTAGATCAAGGAGGGATGGTTCGGGGCCGTTGGGATCCCGGTAGTCTCTCTGCCGCCTAAAACGCTCCTGTCTTGCGGGTGGCAGCTTCTCCAAAATCCTCTCGACGTTAGAGTTGGCGTATAGCTCATGCATGCCCTTTTCCCGTTGCGCTCCCAGCATCCCTACCAGGGACTGCACTTTGATTGACAGGTCGTCTAGTGAGCGATTGTCTGTTGCTGGGGGTAGGCGATCAATATGCCTTATCTCTTGGATTACGTAATCCCATATACGTCCATATCTCTGGTCCAGCGCCGCTAGGGCCGCTGTGTATGGTGTCGAAGAGGTGGCATAGGCCAGCGCTATATTGTGCGCTCGCGGTACTTTCAGGTGCTTCAGTAATATTGCATACTTGTGGCGTTCATCAGCGACATCCACCATCATTGTCTCTAAGCACATCCGGAGCTCCGTGTACTGTGCTCGACTCTCATAGGCGAAGTCTGGAAATGACAGCGTGGCAATGTATGACGCCGTGGATGGCTGATACATCGGCGAGCGTTGGGGGAGAGACCTCCTAGGCGAGTCCCCTCTTGCGCCTCTCTGTGGGCTGGTACTGACAGGGTACCATGGCCCGCTGGTCCAGGTGCTATTCCTCGGGGCTGGTCGTGCGTCGTGCTCACCCGTGAATAGAGTCGGGGGTCTGTAGCGCAGCGCCGCGGGGGTATAGCCTGGGCTGTACTGGACCTCCTGGTCCGGTGGAGTACTGTGCTGTCGTCGGGCTTGGTTCTCCTCCTCTTCCTCTTCTTCCTCTATCAGATCTTCCAGATCCTGTAATCGTTTATTTAGCTTCTCCGCAGTGTATGCCGCTCCTTCCTTGTAGCTGGGTCTCGCTTGGACCGGTCTGGGAAGGGGGTCTGCGGGGGGTATAGGCTCGGTCTGTTGGTCAAGTTCAGGGTCGCTTGCTCGGTGAGGAGACGCTGCCCTTGACTGTTGTCTCGACGAGTTCCTTGAACCCCTGGCGGAGGGAGAGGGTGTTGCCTTGCGGATCAGCTGCTCCATTAGCTGCGCTTGTAACTTGTCGCGCTCGACTTCGCGCTTGGTGAGATCTGCTTCTCTTTGGGCACCGGCAGCGGCGCGCTGGGCGTCGGCCCGGTCTCTTGCCATATTCTCTTCCGTCTGAAGGCGTCTCATCTCCAGGCGTGTGCGCTCTTCTTCGCTGGTCGTTGTTGCGCTTGGAGTTGTTCGCGCTCGCTAAGCGCCTGTGCTTGGAGACGATCGCGTTCACCCTGAAGTCGATCGCGTTCGGTAGAGGCTGTCAGGCTGACGAGGAACGCCTGTTGTAGCATCCTCTCCGCTTCGCTGGGGGAAGGCGGTTGTGGAGGTGAGCCGCTCCTGCGTGAGCCGCTCCTGGGTGTACTCGTTGGGGAGTCCTGGAGCTCTATTTCCTCGGCGCTCTCCTCTTCTTCTTCCGTGCAGAGTTCTCTCTCTGTAGGGTTGTCTTCCTCCCGGGGCTGGTCTGGGACTACTTCTTCGGTAGTGGCGGGGGGTAAAGGCATGTCAGCTCCCTCCTGGTCCCCACCGTGAGCTTGGTCAGTTACATTAGAACCTACTAGGGTCTCTGTGGTCGGGGAAACCTGGTCGTTAAGGTCAGACATAATTTTACTTTCTACTTTTACCGCGTTTACCGTTTGTCGAAGGCTAGGTAGTTGACTGACAGCGTAAGCCTCTAAGTACTGAGGTGTCTGTCGTCTGCGCCGCGGGCGTTCTAGGTTAGGAGGACCGTTTCGTGGAGTGTTCATCATAGGCCATTTCAATATTAATAACACTATATTAATATTACACTAGTTACCCTCCGGCTCGAAGGACCAATTGTAACTGAGGGGTACAATTCCCTGACTGTATTGTTAGATATGGTATTATTAAACCACTACCTCTTGTACTTTAACTTCTGGCCATCCAGTACATGATATAAATATGATGAACACTTTCCCACCTGATGAAACGAAGTCCACACAAATGTACAAATCGAATATTTAATATAGCAAAAGGTATATACAACGTTCACTTGTTTACACTTATGATTTGAAATGCACTTGTATGGCAAATGAGTATTCGTAGGTAAATCAACATTGAATGTCCAATCTCTGGTTACGCAGGGAGTAAGTATACAACCTGGTTCTCTAGGAAACTATAGCGATGGTACTTAAATGATTATAGCTGGATACACTAAGGGGGGGGGGGTCCCGCTGGTTGTAAGACAGTAGGAGGGGGGGGGTTAGAGAAGCCGCTGGCGGTATCCCATCTGGCCGACGATTTCTTGGGAGAATTCAAAGTCTTGAACACGGTGCCCACAGAACCTCGGTCCGCAGACGAATACAGCTGGACCCTCTGGTGGACGGTAGCTGCCGGTCCACAACGGAGAGACGTGAGGCGACCTCACTGGTGTAGAGCGCCGTCTCACCTGGAGTCCTCTCCGGGGGGTAGTTCCAACACTCCGCAGTGTTGGCCGTTATCCATGGAATAATCAAAGCATCCAAAGCATAATCCAAGCCGTGGAAGGCTCGCCGTCGTCCGGGTAGAGTAATCCAATATACAGGTCCAGTCGCCCTGGCCCAGAGCTCCTCGGATGCAAGCACCACTAGTGGTCTGCCCAGCCTGGTTAAGACTCCAGATAACGTCAGGAACGATGGGGGTACTGATAACTTTATAACTCTAACCGAACAATGCACCATACATAAATAGACTATTATTAGCTTAATAGAATACGTCCAACTCGACGGTATAGTGCCAAACTATGACTATTCAACTATTAATCCACACGATATCTCAATGCCTATTCTGAGGCCAAGTAGGCCTTACTGCACCACACGTGCGTCGTGGGTGAGGCTTCGCGTCTGTTACTCGGTTGGAGGGTAAAGAACTGGACTAAAAGAAAGTTCTACTTTACTTGCGCCATATATATATGCGCTGTGAACAAATAGTACCATTCGTATTTCGCCAGACGTATTCCTACGCGGAACCGGGCTTGCCACGACATGTTGGGCGGCACGATTGAACTTGAACCTAGGGGTATGGCTGCTGGCGCCAGGTTCTCGTCCAATGGTAGAATGGAACTATTATGGGCTGTTTAGTAGACTAAAGGGATATTCAGTGCATATTGTACAAGGAATATACAGGGGATATCAAACGATATACAAATACTATTTAATATATATATATAAATAAATATATATATTCGGTTTAATCTGATCCTTCACAACAGAGATCAACCCCGAGGTTGGAAAATCACTTAGATTTCGTAAATATTTACCCGTTTCTCATACGGTTAACGATTCAGAAACAATCATTGCTCATCTCCGTGTGTTTATGTCGTTGCAGATGCTCAACAAGGTGGGTTTGATACGCAGTCATGGCGGCGAAAGTGTCTTTATTATTTAGTTAACGTTATCATTAGCAGGTAAGTTATGCAGTCATTGTTTATCATAAAACCAACAGCATGACTGGCTCGTCTATTCTGTGCTAGATCAAGACACTATTTCAATAATGGATGACTGTGCAGAATTATCTTTTTAAAGCAGAGTAGGAGTAGAAAACAATTCATGAAAGTAGAAGATATAGGTGTGCAACCTCGCTAGCTGACGTTATATCTACAGAGTACTAACTGTTCTCGGTGGCGTGTATGCTTTCACCGTCATCCATTATTGAAATAGTGTCTTGATCTAGCACAGAATAGACGAGCCAGTCATGCTGTTGGTTTTATGATAAACAATGACTTCATAACTTACCTGCTAATGATAACGTTAACTAATCAAAATAATAAAGACACTTTCGCCGCCATGACTGTGTATCAAACCCACCTTGTTGAGCATCTGCAACGACATAAACACACAGAGATGAGCAATGATTGTTTCTGAATCGTTAACCGTATGAGAAACGGGTAAATATTTACGAAATCTAAGTGATTTTCCAACCTCGGGGTTGATCTCCATCGAGTTGGTTAGAACTAGAGTTCGGTGGAGGCTGGCTGTTCGCGCGTCACTCGGGGGGCGTGCTTCAGCGGCCAATCAGAGCAACCCGGAAACCGAACAGCGTTGTAGAAGGCATAGACGCTGCCGGGGAGCACCTGGGCTGGGTGTCCGGCCACCACTGGCTGACGTGTTAGAGCCCGGCTCTATCTAGGGACATATATGAACCTCAGGGAATATCTATCTCTCTCTCTCTCTCTCTCTCTCTCTCTCTCTCTCTCTCTCTCTCTCTCTCTCTCTCTCTCTCTCTCTCTCTCTCTCTCTTGACAACAGAGGTTTAAAGATAACTTCATATTTATTGGTTATTCGTTTCTTGCATCCAGTTTCAATCTCCGTGTGTTCAACTTCCTGTTTACATTCGAGTGTGACATCATCGCCTACGGCAGCTTATACGCTCAAAACGCAATCTCTCTCTCTCTCTCTCTCTCTCTCTCTCTCTCTCTCTCTCTCTCTCTCTCTCTCTGGTTTGCTGTTGGTCTGATGTGTTTGTGTAACTCAGTTAGCCAACTCTGTAATTGTGTGTGTTGGGAATTGGAGCAGGTAAGGGGCCCAATACATTTTGTGATACACGTAGTAGTATATTGTGGTCAGGTCAGGAGGTTAGGATAGGTCAGGAGTGTTGCCAACCTTTGTATGTTTTGGGCATGTTTGGGTAGTTAGTGTAGGTAGCCAGGAGTTGGTTTTTATTTGACTTTTGTGTTATTGTACAGTTAGATAAAGTTTATTCCCTACTGAGTTTGTTTTGTTTTACTCCTTCATTCCTTTGGCATCATTCAAGCTTGGTCGTGTGTCTCCAGAATCCACCATTTTCATTGTTGCGTATTTAGTCTGTGTCTTTGGTTTATTGTAAACACCGAAGTACATCAACATCATCAGAGGATCATATGACGGGATGACAAGTAGGGTACTGCACAGAGGGGAGCCCTCAAACCCGTTCGAGATAAAGACCGGAGTGAGACAAGGCTGCCTGCTGTCCCCCTTCTTGTTCCTGCTGGCCATTGATTGGACCATGAAGAAGACAACAGAAGGAGCCAGAAACGGCATCCAGTGGACACTGATGCACCAGCTTGAAGACCTCGTTTTTGCAGATGACCTAGCTCTCTTATCACACAGTCACCAGCAAATGCAACAAAAGACCAACAAACTAAAGGAAACAGCCTCAACTCTAGGTGTGACATCCTCGGGCACGACGCAAAACACAAGTTGATTTCTTGGACTGATTTTAATGAAGAAGCTTGATCCAACCTCATCCAAACCGTAAAATCTGTATGAGTACAAATGCATACAAAAGATACTATTACTATCACAAGTCCATCACCAATGGTTGGAACATCACTAAAACATATACCACAATTATTATCTCCATCAATCAATACCTTATTGGCTGCGTGCCAGTACATGAGAACATCGATGCGTTACTGTAGTGTTTCTTCTGTCAGTTTCTTGAAAGATTGTCTTGATACGTTGGCTTGATGGATTGTTCTTTAGTTATTAGAACGGCAGGTCATTTCGTTACCACTCAAGTTCAACGCAAGAGAAAGAAGGCGGAAACACGTCACCGGATACCAGAGGTGTCAACTCTCGTGAGATGTGGTAATTGCACAAATAAAATAGAAAACACAGTGCGCCACTAATATATATCTTATATAAAACAAATAAGAAATACATTGAAAAGCAATTGAGTGTATTATTACTATTATACAAAATAAGCATATAAATTGTAAACATAAATAACTATATTAACCAACTGTTAACCATAGCTGCAGTTACACTCCCACCAATTACACATACCAATAAATGTGGAATGTCTTATTGCACATACTTATAGAATGTGGAATTTCTTATTGTGGATACTTCAAAGAATATGTCTCTAGGATCAATTGGATTCAACCAGGTAAGTATCTCTTTTTAGTGCAAAACAAAACAAAAACAAAACTCCTATTTTTAGAGTAAAGGCAAGCAGAAAATGGGTAAGTGCCAAAACAACTTAATGTTATATATCGTATTTGCTTCGCGTCCCGCTCTGAGCCTTATGAGATACCCCTTATCTCCTATGATACCTACTGTATCTCCCACGAACAAAAATACATGCACCCCACCTGTATGGGGCCCCGCCCCCATGGTGGCACCGCCCATATAACCGTGACTCTGGTCACCAAACACTCTTCCTCTATTTTCGTCCCAGCGTAATGGATGCGTGCACCATACGATAACTAGCAGGATGAAAAGATCAGAGTCATAATGTTGAAAGCTTACCGGAGGTTGCTGGCCCCTGGCATCTTCGACGCATGTTTCGGCGACACGACGGGCCTATGTTGATGTTCCTCGTTTGATGACAGCACATCGAGGTTCAGCTGTACAAGACTGGCTGTCGGGCCAGCTTGTACTCAGGTAGGCCCTGTGTCTTCAGGCATGGGTATTAGTGTTAGTAATGCTGGTTTGTTTTGTTACACAACCATGTTGTGTGTTGGCGCCGGGGGCAGGATGGTTTGGTGAGCGTTCACTGCAGGGAACGGTTTCCAAGCTGTCTTGGGCGTGCTGCTAAAACATCTAATGCTATGCTACATGCTATCGCTAATGCCGCATGCTATTACTACTGCTAATTGCTACGCTGTTCTAATGTCTCCGCCGTGAGATGTTGTCACTCTCCCTCCTCTTGCCCGGTTCATCAATGAAGGTCAGTCGGTAGCTGTTGTGGGTTTTTTTGCTGAGTCCTATTTACCTTTTTCGGGTAAATGGGTTGACAACAGGGTAGGCCGTGGCTAGGTTGCCTAGCCAGGTATGTTACCTTGTGTTCCGGCGGGGTTTGTTGAACGGTGTTCCCATCTGGGTTGGCGTCGGGTAGTGGGGCTATGGGTCCAGCCGACATGGTAAACATGTTGCGTGTCTGTGCGCAGGCAATTGTTGTTCTGGGTCCCACATCGCCTCGCGCTAGGCTGCAGGAGTATAAGGGCAGGGCCGCCTGGGAGAAATGTGAGGCCCTGTGCGTTTTTAGACGCGAGGCCCCCCACCCCCTGTGTAGTGGGCTATTGTTTCGTTTTGTCACTCTGCTATGAGAAGGTCTGTCTTGCTACAGTTTTCTCTCCTCTCAACCATTCATACTGACGGTCAATCGGTATACTGGGGGAGTAGTGCGGGGGGGGGCTTTGTTTACCTTTTTTGGTAAATGGGCTAAACTAGGGCTGGTGTCCTGTTGTGAATTTTCTATTAAAAAAATGGTGTCTGGTGGAGGGGCCTTGAGGGCCAGCCGACGTCGACACATCGCGCAAGGTTGTTGACGTTATTAGCTTTGACCCAGCCGCAAGCTATAACCGCTCAGGGTTCCTCTCTCCGCAGGGGATTTTTGGTCTTCTGCTGGAGCGCGGGCGGTATTGTCCTAGGCCCTACGCCGCCTCACACCGCGCAGCCAGAAGAAGAGAGAGCACGGCCTCGTCAGCGGCGATGACGAGGCCCTCGACAGGCGGCCATGTTTTTCCCCGCCGGAGGTATCCTGGGCGTTGATTCGACAGGTGTCCACAAGGCCGACAGCCTTGGCGGCCGAGGGATCGGCCATGTAGGATGGGTTCGGCTTGAACAAACAAGCCGTCACCGTCCTGCCGCGAGCAGCCCGCTCTCCGATCACTCCCTTCCCCAACACCAGCGGAAGAAGTGGGCTCTGATTGTTTCCTTTGGCTGCGGGCCGCGTGCCTTCGTTGATGCGCGGGCGGCCCCCCTTTTCGCTTCTCATGGGGACAGGGGCTGACACCCAGTTGATGGCTGAGCCTGGGTCTGTCCGTGAGAATGTTGTGCTGTCAAGCGGCTCCCACACCTTGAACTGTGTTGGTTGAGCCTGGTGTTACGTCTGTCAACTTAAGTGTTGTCAGCAGGGGGGCTCGAAACCTTTTGAGGCACACAGTGCGGGCTTCCCCGGCCTCGCCTTCGCCAGGCCAGGTATCATGTTGGTGCCTCCCACTCCTGAAAAGTGGTCGCAGCTCACATGATTTGGGGTGGTAGTAATATCACTGCAGGGCTACGGTGTGTAGGAACCCATGGGGGCCTTACACCTTGCATGTCCGGCTGCAGAACAACTCCTTCAGCGTGTTCTGGAGGGGTGTTCAGTGGGGGGGCTTTTTTCATCGGAAGCACCCCGTATCAGACCGGCCCTTTCTGTCGGGGTTCCCCCTTGGGTGCGATTGCCTCGTGGGTGGTGTCAGGGTCAGGTGTTCCGACACGGAACGTGCTCCTCGCACGGTTCCAGGTTTGGCTACGCACAGCGGGGGGACCGGGCCAACTATCTACAGTTCCTGGCGGACCTGCGCCACGTGACGGCGGGTGCGTTGGGAGTGTCGTCACATATGACTACGGCAGTACCATATGTCGAGGTGGATGGAGAGAACGCTGTGGCGGGGACTTGTGTTTACACAACCCCACCCGTTTTCAGGTTTGGTACAGACCCTGTTGTCAGGGTCTCCAGCAGTGACAGCTCTGGTCAACGAGATCCAATCTCTGTGGACGAAGCAAGCCATCGTCGTGGCGTTCTCCTCCCGGTGTTCTCTGCCCGAGAAGTCGGGAGGGAGGGGTGTAAGACCCAGGCTGGACCTGTCCCATGGGAAGGTTCAGCATTTTTTGGATCGTCTCCTACCTGTTGAACACTGTCAGGTGGGGGTCTGGTTCTCCTCCATAGACCTGTAGGATGCGTATGCGCATCCCCGATCTTCCATCCTAGGGCTTACCTACGCTTCCTTTGCAGGGTTAGCGTATGAGTACCAGAGGCTGCCGTTCGGTTTTCTCTGGCTCCCCGCATCTTCACCAAGTGCGTGGAGGCCGCACTGGGGCCTCTGCGTCGTCCGGGGTTACGGAGTGTTCTGCCCTGATGACGTTCTGGTCCTTCGCGGTCAAGGTGGATCGTCAGGTCTCGTACCAGGCAGGTCTCTACCAGCCTGGGGTTGCTGTAGACTGGATGTAGAGTATTCCTCTTCCCAGTCAACGGTTGGAGGGCTATGGGCATCCATCTCAGAGCGTGTTGTCAACACGCTCGGGAGGTTCCGTCCTAGGACGGTTACGGCGCTGTCTCACGTCACGTTTTCACCGACACCTCCCTCGCTGGTGACGCGTCGGGCCAACGCAGTAGGGGGCAGCTGGCAAACCATGCTGCCCGGTCTGCGCTACGTTCAATGTGTTGGTGTTGAAAGCGGTCCTTCTGGTCCACAAATGGTGTTGATCAGGACGGACGATACGACGTCAGTGTCGTGTATCGACAGACAGGGAGGAGTACGCTCCCTCTGTCTGCACCAGGCGGCGGGCGGCTGGCTATGGGCGTCCTCCATCTGCGCGGCCTGAGGGCTCCCCACATCCCCGGCAGGGAGAATGTGGGTGCAGGTGTACTGTCGCGGGGCGGTCCTCATCCTGACGGGTGAGGATTACGTCTGGACATGGCCAGGCAGGTCTGGGACCGATGCCGTGCCGCCAGGGATTCTTCCCCATACATCTGTTAGGTCAGTTGTTGGGACGGGTACGTTGAGGGGCGCAGATTCTTGATCCTGATGGTGTTACCATCTGGAATGCGCATGCTCCCTCCACTGTCGCGCTTACGCGGGCAGATGACGTATGTTCCAAGTGTGGTGTAAGGCGGGGGGCCGGGACTCAGTCTCCTGCCCCCTGGATGCTGTCCTTAGTTACCTCCAGTCTCTCCTTGATAGACTGTCGGCTTCGACGGTGAGGGTATATGCAGCAGCTATATCCTCCTATCATGAGGGGTTTGAGGGGATGTCTTGTTCAGCCACCCTCTTGTGAAGCGTTTCCTGCTTGGCGCTCGACGCGTTAAGCCGGTGCAACGCTCCTTGGCTCCGACTTGGGATCTTCAATTGGTCCTCGGTCGGTTGTCCTTGGCCCCGTTTGAGCCACTCGAGCAGGCGCCGTTGGGACAGCTGTCCTTCAAGACCGCGTTCCTACTGGCTGTCACTTCCGCTAAACGCGTAGGTGAGCTCTGTGCTCTCTCGGTACGTCCAGAGTGCCTGTCTTTTCGGACCGATTGCGGTGTCACTCTGCGACCTAATCCTGCTTTCGTGCCTAAGAATATCCGGAGTTCCTTCCGCTCCCGGGATATTGTGGTTCAGGCGTTTCGTCCTCCTCCTCACACTAGTGAGTTAGATGCGGGCCTTCACCTGTCATGTCCAGTCCGTGCTTGGGGATTTACCTCAGCCGTACTCAGGACTTCAGGGTTACCGACCAGCTTTTTGTCTGTTACGGTGGGGCTCGTGCTGGTAAGGCACTGTCGGAGCAGCGCCTGTCCCATTGGTTGTGCGAGGGTATTACCCTCTGCTACACGTTGGCTGGGCAGGATCCCCCTGGGGGCATCAGGGCGCACTCCACTCGTGGGGTGGCTGCCTCTGCCGCTCTCCTGGGTGGGGCCTCTGGAGGACATCTGTGCTGCAGCTTCATGGTCCTCCCCGGGCCCCTTTGTAAGGTTTTACCGCATGGACATGACCGGGGGTTCTGTCTCCCAGGCGGTTCTGGGGTCTGTGGCCTTTCCTGCTTCCCGTCCTTTGGTCGGGTAGCAGGAGTGTATGGGTATGGGCCACAGTGTGTTGAGTCACACGTTGTTCCGCCTGTACGGTGTGTTCAAGGGGTTCTAGTTCCCTCTTGTTCGCATTCAGGTGGAGTTGACTGCGCCCCCCCTTCATTAGGAAGGATGGGGTGACAGGGCTCCCCGCACCCCTTGATGTGGGCTTACGGGTCCTCAGGGGGTACATTTGTCGGGCCTCGCGTCCGCTCTTCCCCATATCTCATAAGGCTCAGAGCGGGAAGCGAAGCAAATACGATATATAACGATAGGTTATGTAGATAACCTAGTTATATTAGTATTGGCTGAGCGTCCCGCTCTGCGCGGCCCTGAGTTCCCTCTTGAGGGATCTTTTCCTGGGACGGGATTTGGCGAGGAAGAGTGTTTGGTGACCAGAGTCACGGTTATATGGGCGGTGCCACCATGGGGGCGGGGCCCCATACAGGTGGGGTGCATGTATTTTTGTTCGTGGGAGATACAGTAGGTATCATAGGAGATAAGGGGTATCTCATAAGGCTCAGAGCGGGACGCTCAGCCAATACTAATATAACTAGGTTATCTACATAACCTATCGTTAAATGACTCACTAGTGCTCTAGTCTGCTTCTATTAATGTAATGATCTTGTGTATTGGTCTCTCTAAATACACCGTACTGGTTGTAGCTTTCCCTTTGCATGTGGTGTGGCTTACTAGCAGCTTCAACTTTCTGACTCTACCATCTTGTCCTGGGTAGACTTCAGTGACTCTTGCTAGTCGCCATTCGTTGCGTGGTGTCAATTCATCTTGGAGAAGGACGATGTCATCGACTTTGGAGTTCCTTCTGGTTTTACACCACTTCTGTCTCTGTTGTAAGTTGAGAAGATATTCTTTCCTCCATCTTGTCCAAAACTCGTTGGCCAAATACTGAACTCGGCGCCACCTCTTTTGTAGGTACAAATCTTCTTTGATGAATTGTCCAGGTGGGGGCAGAATTAGGGGTGCACCGATATGAAAATTGGCCACCGATACCGATACCGATTGTTCAACTAACACAATCGGCCGATACCGATACCGATACCGATAATTGTGGCAAAAAATAAGTATTTTTATTTTTTTTTAATATTTTTTTTAATATTTTTTTTTTATTTTTTTTAATTTTTTTAATGAAACTACTGTATATTTGTATGTGTGTTTGTATTTGTAGGCCTCTTTACTTACTTAAAAAAGGAAACATCAAGAAATATGTTTATGGTATCACTGATCCCTCTCCCAGTATCGTCTGGCGGCCTGCAGAGGGATACTATTTTCTCAACCAGAGCTTTCAACCAATGCAATGGAACCATTCTGGCGGCCTGCAGCGGGATACTATTCTCTCAACCAGAGCTTTCAACCAATGCAATGGAACCATTTTGATTGACAGTCGATTCGGCCAATTACGCCACACCGCTAGCACCCACCTCCTGCTTACCACCAAGCGTTTATTCATTTTTCTACTTCGGGGCATGCCGCCATTGATCTGCTTGCGAGAATGCGAGTCAAACTCAGAACCGCAACAAGCTAATACGTTAGCTGCCCGGCAGTGCCCGCCGACCAGCGCGCTCCACAGGATGGCCAAACGAGACACAATGATTTTACTGCAACAAATGTTATAATAAAACAAAGCCTTTCTATACATTTGTCTGGTTGAAAACTTTATTAACAGATTGCAGAATGTGTAGTTGGGTACGGAATGAGCAACGGAATGTAACCGAGCTATGCACGGCTTGCTTGCTATCTTCGGGTAAATACTATGCTGATGTAATTGAACGTGTAACTAACTATAATAACGTTAATGCCACAAAACGAATGTTTGTGTCATTTTAACAGCAGATACTTTCTTAAATGCCATCCTCCCGACAGAGCGGTGTTGATGGGGAGCTCTGATGGATTCGCTTCGTTGTGTTATTAGCATTGAACAGCTAACCGAAAGCTAGGGTTAACTAATGTTAAAGGTTTAGCCATAACGTTACGTTGGCTAAAGTTGGGGCTATTCTTAATCCAGTAATAATGGCTGCAGACCTGCAAGCAAAGTACAGCAACTTGGCAAAGGAGTATTCCAACGTAAATCACATTTTCACCAGTAACGTTAGTCTTCTGCCTCCCGGCTATGAACGGACTCGGAGTAATGCCTTGCTGCTATGGGTAATAATAATATGCTGATGTTATTGTCCGTGTAACACTAACTATATAACGTTAATGCCACAAAACGAATGCCTTGTTAATCATAAATAGTAACTTTGATGCAGTAGCTTGTGTGTGTGTGGGGGGGACGGCGGGCGTTGTGCAGGTGGGTCGCGAGTGAACTTTTTTTTTTTGCCTTTTGACGCTACACAAATGGATGGTTAGTTATCGGCGACTGCTATCGGCACATTTGAGCTTATCGGCCGATAGGCCGATAGCAGTCAACAAGGCACTTATCGGCCGATACCGATACCCGACCGATATATCGGTGCACCCCTAGGCAGAATGATTGTAGATTTCATCGTTAGAATGTGATTTGGGGTCAAAGGGTCAGGTCCGGATGGGTCATTCAGAAACTCAGCGGAGAGCGGCCTGCTATTGATTATGCACATGACCTCGTACAGGTACGTCCGGAGAGAGGTGCTGTCAAGCCTTTGTGAGGACTGGTCCAGTATGGTAGTCAATATGCTTCTTATCGTTCTTATTTGCTTCTCCCATACACCGCCCATGTGGCTTGCCGCTGGAGGATTCATGAGAAACTCACATCCCAGAGCCTTCAGTCTTTCTTCACTCATTCCTTTCATGAGTTCTGTAAATTCTCTTCTTGCGCCAACAAAATTGGTTCCTTGATCGCATTTGAGTTGGCGAACGTTTCCTCTGATCGCAATGAATGATCTGAGTCTGAATCTGTAGTCATATCGTCAATCACTTCTATGTGAACGGATCTTGAGCATAGACAAGTGAGTATAAGTCCATATCTTTTTAGTTCTTTTCTTCCTTTTTTTACGCAGATTGGGCCGAAGCAATCTATCCCTGTGTAGGTGAAAGGTGTAGTTGCTTCCATCCGATCTTGAGGTAGGTCGCCCATTCTCTGTTCTTTGTGGGGTCGTCTATACATTCGGCACTTGACACATCTGTAGAGGTGCGACGAGACAGCGCTGTTGCATCCCATAATCCACCATCCATTAGCTCTGAGTGCGTTTGTGGTCATTCCACGCCCTTGGTGTTGGATCTTTTCGTGGTACTGTTTGATGATTAGGGATGAGATGTGGCCTTTCTGTGGAAGTATCGCCGGATGTTTTATGTGTGGGTGTAGCTCCGCTTGGCCTAAACGCCCTCCCACCCTGAGGATCCCGTTTTCGTCCAGGAAGGGGCTTAGCCTTTGTAGCTTACTTCCTTTTGTCTTGACAAGTTCCTGCCTTTGCTTGAGTTCTTTTATCTCAGCCAGGAAGACCTCTTCTTGAGCAAGCTTAATGATAGCAAGCTCAGCTTCCTTTCTTTCTTCGATACTTGTATTTTCGTTGGTGCGTTCTTTCAGACCTTTATGTTCTTTGGCCATTCGCTTTAATCTTGCCACTGCCTTTACAGCTCTTGTCCAGTCAGAGAACTTCTTCAGGTTGTCTAGTAAAGATCTCTCTTCCTTTGTCTCAGTGTTACACACGAGAGCCGAAGTTCTGGGTCATCTTCGTTGACCTCTCCCTTCTTGCATTCTCTGAGGAGTGGACCCTTTTGCCAAAGAAACTTTGGTCCGGTGAACCAGTTTGAGGACTTAAGTTGATCTGCAGTCAAACCTCGAGAAGCGTGATCCGCGGGGTTGTCCTCAGAAGCAACATAGAACCACTGTTTAGGTTTTGTACTTGACTTAATTCTTTCGATGCGGTTGGCTACGAAGGTTTGAAATCTTCTAGCGTCATTGTTTATGTAGCCAAGAACAACTTGGGAATCCGTCCAGAAGGATTCTTGTAGATCTCGGATTTCGAGCTCATTCCGGAGCATGTCGCTGGTTGTGAACAACTGCTGCAGCGAGTTCGAGTCTTGGTATTGTTGTAACTTTCGTTGGAGTAACTCTTGCCTTTCCCATTACTAGACAGCAACGGACTTCATCCGACTCGTAGATTGTTCGAAGGTAGGAACATCCGCCGTATCCTGTGACGCTTGCATCTGCAAAGTGGTGAAGTTCGTAGCCTTTGACATCGCCGAAATCTGGAGGTACATACCATCTTTGTACGTGTGTCTCGGACAAGTTGGGGAGGTCTCTGAGCCATGACTCCCACTGAGGTCTTAGGGCTTCTGGTAGTTCATCGTCCCAGTCGACTTTGTCTCTGCACATCTGCTGGAGAACTTGCTTCCCGAGGAGGACGAAGGGCGCCACGAACCCCAAGGGGTCATATATGGAGGCTACGGTAGAGAGCACGCCTCGTCTTGTCAGTGGATGGGGCTTTACTTGGACTCTGAACTGGAAGGTGTCGGATGTAACACACCACTCTACTCCAAGAGCTCTTTCCACATGTAGTTCTCCTAAGTCCATGTCTTGTTCCTTAACTACAGCACATACTTCTTCTGGGATGCTTGCCATGACGTTTTTGTTGTTAGAGACAAACTTGTGCAGTCTCAACCTCCCAGTGCTGCAGAGTTTTCTTGACTCTTGGACAAGTCTTATAGCCTTGTCTTCACGTTCCACGCTTGCCAGACCATCGTCCACGTAGAAATCCCTTTGGATGAAGCGTCTGGTTTCCTTGTTGAACTGGCCTTTTCCATGCGCTGCCAGATGTTTTAGGCCGAAGTTGGCACAGCCTGGGGACGAGGCTGCCCCAAACAGGTGGACCTTCATTCTGTAGACTGATGGTGCTGTATCCATTTTGCCATTCTCCCACCATAAGAAGCGTAGATAATCTTGATCCTCTTTTCTTACTAGAAACTGGTGGAACATTTTCTCGATGTCGCACATGACTGCGACAGAGCCCTTTCGGAAGCGGCACAAGACACCAACCAGTGCATTTGTTAGGTCGGGACCAGTGAGCAGATGGTCGTTGAGGGAAGTCTCTCGGAAGCGAGCAGAACAGTCAAATACGACGCATATTTTTCCTGGTTTCTGCGGATGATACACCCCGTGATGAGGTATGTACCAGGCCGGGCTGTTGTCTATCTCTTCCTCAGGGACTCTTTCTGCGTCACCACGGGAGATGATATTCTCCATAAAGGTACAGTAGTCTTTGTAATAGTTTTCATCTTTGTTCAGTCTTCTTTCGAGACCTTTCAGTCGGTGGATAGCGCTGATCTTGTTGTTAGGTAACTCTGGTCGTTCTTTTTTGAACGGCAAGGGCATCTCAAAGTGACCGTTTTCCTTCTGTGTGATGTTCTCTTTCAGCTTTGATAAGAACTTCAGGTCATCTTGTGAGATGGGATTATCTTCTTTGAACCTTTCTGAGAAGTCGGACTCTAGGGCCTTTAGTATTTCTGTAGGAGTCACTTCTTTCACTTTGAGCCGATTTACATAGTGTACTTCTGTTCGAAGGTTGATTGAAGACTCAAAATCCAGTGTCACTTGTTTTACTTCTATATGATGACTCGTTCCGATGGCATCTCCGAAATCAACACAGGGACTTCCACATCCCACGATGCTCCATCCTAGGTCCGTCCGTTGTGCGTAGGGCTGGTTTGATTTGCCGGATACAACTTCCCTTGGTAGAAGCGCTTGGGAGCAGTTGTACCCGATGAGCAGGCCTACTTCGCAGTCCAACAGAGGTGCTATGTCTTTCTGAAGGTGCTCCAGGTGAGACCAGGACTTTGCTTTTTCTCTCGTTGGAATGTGAGCTCTGTTGACTGGGATGAACTCTCTTGTATAGGCTGGTGGCAGTCATC
Source organism: Notolepis coatsorum (assembly GCF_963971535.1). Lineage (NCBI taxonomy): Eukaryota > Metazoa > Chordata > Actinopteri > Aulopiformes > Paralepididae > Notolepis > Notolepis coatsorum. Next base: position 25,791,191 of record NC_140179.1, on the reverse strand, counting down.
GTGGTGAGTCGTAACTTGATCTGGTCTTTGTTGGCTTTCAACGTGTCGGCGACTTCCCTTAGAATGAAGGTTGAGTCGCTCTGGGAGTCCAGCAGCGCGTACACAAGGACTTCTTCTGCTGGGCAGGTTGTTGATGATAGCCAGACTGGGATGATTGCAGAGGTGATCGCGCCAACATTACCAACGATAGCTCTGTGAGTCGTAGCCGCTGTAATGGGTATTTCAGGAGGCGTCGATTTAGTTTCCTCTTTATCTTGGTACTCCCTTTCTCTGACGTGTGTAGGTTTCCTGTATTCCTTGGCTCTATCCGAGTGCAGTGATGTAGGGTGTCGCTTGTGGCACACGTCGCATTCACTCTTTTTGTTACACTCCTTTGAGAGATGGCCAGGTTTAAGGCAACCGAAACACAGCCTGTTCTCTTTAATGAAAGAGGTTTTTTCTTGTTCTCCTTCTTTCATGAACCTTCTGCATTTGAGCAAGGTGTGTCCATCCCTCTTGCAGAAGATACATGTCATGACCGTCTTCTCGTTGGAGCTTGTAGCCAGTACCTTTGCTCCGACGGTCCTATTTCTTCTTTCTTTTGGGTGCTCTGCTTCGCCTTGTTTGATTGAATGCATGGAGGTAATTGGGTGACAGGCGATCCGTACTTCGTAATTCAGGAACACGATGAACTGGCTGAAAGTTGGGAAATGGCCATTCCGATCTTCCATTTCAACAGACTTTCTACTCCACCTGGCCATCAACCAGTCTGGAAGCTTGGAGATAATCTTCCTATTCTCATTACAGTCGTTCAGGATTTCCAGGGCCTTTATGTGAATCATAGCCGCCTCACAACTGCGGAGAAAATCAACAAAACTTCTGAGCTCGAGGCTGTCTTTGTGTCCGATCTTGGGCCACTCGTTGAGCTTCTCTCTATAGGACTGTGCGATAGTGAATGGGTTTCCATATCTCTCGTTCAAAAGCTTCCACGCTGCAACATAAGCGTTCTCTGTGCCGAGTAGGAAATAGCCATCGATCGCCTTTCTTGCATCTCCATCTACATACTTGCGGAGTTAGTAGATCTTTTTTTTTTCTTTCTTTTTTTTTTCATTTCCCTTGATGTTCTTCTGATCTATCAGAGTTTTAAATGATAGTTTCCAGTCACTGTATAGTAATGGATCCCCTTTGAATACTACAGGTTCAGGAATGGGGATTCTGTTTGAACTCACTGCGTCAGCTAGGATCCTGACGAGCTCTGAAGTACTTTCACCCAGGAGGGGGGCTACAGTTCTTGGCGCAGAGAGCACATACGGGGAAGGAGGAGTTGTAGGAGCAGGTATTTGGTTGATTGCTCTCCTCTCGCTATCCACTTCGATGCTTAGCTTCTCTTCTTCTTCTTCTTCTGTAGTCGCCACTTGGTTGTACACTTGGATTCTTGCTTGGGCTGCATTTATACTTTTCCTTTCCTCCAATTGCTGTACCCTTCTTCTCCTTTCCTCTAGGGCTATATGTTGCGATACCAATTGAGCTTTGATTGTAGCTTCCTCTTCCTCCAGCCTTCTTTCAAGTCAAGTCAAGTCAAGAGTTTTATTTGTCACGGCATGCAAGTATACAATGAAATGCGGGTGGTCTTGCCCGCAACGATGTGCAATACAGTGGTACAACATGTAATAGAATCCAATAAAAAACAACATTGTGCAATAAACAGGTAACAGGTAACAGGTAACATGGTGGGACATCTCGGTATCTGTACATAGTTATTTACAGGGCATATAGGACATGCTAGGTAGCTTAGGTAGTGCAATACACTGTTACTGTTGTTATACTAATATTAAAGTGACCTTTCCTTTTTGGCCATAAGTGTGGGCGTGTGCGGCATGAGTGTGTGTCTGCTCATGTTAAAGTGTTAAAGTGGCTGCTGGTGTGTGAGCGTGCACAGCGTGCGTGTCGTGTGTGTGCTCATGTGTGCTTGTGTGTGGATAGATCAGTGTTCTGTGGCACTCAGTGTTCATTGTTCAAGGCTCTGATGGCCTGGGGGAAGAAGCTGAGCCTAAGCCTCTCTGTCCTAGTAGCTGGGATTCGCAGGCGTCTGCCTGACCTCAGCAGCTGGAACAGGCTGTTATTGGGGTGGTGGGGGTCTTTCATTATTCTGCAGGCTCTGGATTTGCACCTCTTGTTGTATAGAACCTGCAGGGGAGGTAGTGCAATACCCGCGGTACGCTCGGCTGAGCGCACCACTCTCTGTAGGGCCTTCTTGTCCTGTGCCGTGCTGTTTCCATACCAGGCAGTGATGTTTCCAGTCAAGATGCTCTCTACAGCTCCGGAGTAGAAGGACTGGAGTATCTTCCCCGATACTCTGAACTTCCTTAACTGTCTCAGGTGGTAGAGGCGCTGCTTCGCCTTTTTTACAACTGTGTCTATGTGTGTTGACCATGTCAGATCCTCTGAGATGTGGACCCCCAGGTACTTAAAGCTGCTCACCCTGTCCACGGTAGCCCCGTTTATCATCAGTGGTGTGTGTGTCTCCTGCTGTCCTCTCCTATAATCCACGATCAGCTCCTTGGTTTTACCAATGTTCAGGAGCAGGCTGTTGTCCTGGCACCAGCGTTCCAGTACCTCAACCTCCTCCCGGTAGGCCTTCTCGTCGTTGTCCGAGATCAGCCCCACCACCACTGTGTCGTCTGCAAACTTCACTATGGAGTTGGAGCTGAACTTGGCCACACAATCGTGTGTGTAGAGTGAGTACAGCAGGGGGCTCAGAACACAGCCCTGGGGGGACCCGATGCTCAGGGTGATGGTGTTGGAGGTCTGACCCCCCCACCCTGACCGCCTGGGGTCTTTCACTCAGAAAGTCCAGTACCCAGGCGCTCAGGGCGGAGCTCAGACCCAGCTCGATCAGCTTGTCCACCAGTCTGGTGGGGACTATGGTGTTGAACGCTGAGCTGTAGTCAATGAACAACAGTCTCACATAGCGAATGAGGAGGCTGAGCGATCATGGAGTAGACGTGTTTCACATGAGCTCCCTTCTACCGTGCTGAATATACGTTTCTCCCCATTAGTCTTTATTTAATTTTTATTTGTTTTTTATCTGTTTGCTAGGTCGTCGTGTTTAGTATACATTCATCAACTTTTTTCGACTTTCTACGATGGCGGGGGTGGAAACCAGAGCCATGAAAGAATTAGGCACGACACCGGCACCGCCGAGCATGGCCGCACCGTCTCCCGCTGTCGGGGAGTTAAGCGAAGCTGTGCTCTTGGTCATGACCAAGCTACACGCAGACTCTGAGACACGCATCGCTGAAGCACAGAAGAAAGTACACGCAGACTCTGAGGCACGCATCGCTGAAGCACAGAAGAAAGCGTTGGCGGATTTCTGTATCAGCCTCCGTCGTGAGATATCAGAAGAAATACGGCTGGCGGTAGTCCCGCTGACAGACAAGATGGAGACGATTCACGCTGCCTCATCGGCTAATGCTAACGAACTAGCCATGCTAACGACGGAGGTATCATCACAGTGTGAGAAGATGGCGGGTCTTGAATCCGCCCTGCTGGCTAGGCAGGCTGAAGTCAACAAACTACAGTCGGCGATGGAGGAGATGCAGTCCCGGGATAGACGCCACAACGTCAGGATTGTTGGAGTACCGGAGACCAGCGGTGAAGGCCGTCTCTCTGAGACCATGCCCGAACTGCTGCAGAAGATACTAGGGACGGACGTCCTCCCCTCGCCTCCTATCTGTGAGTCGGCCTACAGAGCGGGCAGGTTTTCTCCCGGCGTGAACAAAGAACCGAGGCCCATCATAGTCAAGCTGAACAGACTCCAACAGAGAGAAATCATCATGCGGTCGGCTCGTACCAGAAGGGGTACTCTGAGGCTTGGCGATCACAAAGTGGCCATTTTCGAGGACTTTACACCGGAGGTTCAAGCTCAGAGAGCCGAGTACAAGATGGTCCTGACTAAGCTATGGAAACTAGGCCTGAGGCCCACGTTATTCGCTCCCGCGAAACTATCTGTGTTGGAGAAGGTCGGTGGTCAGCGTTTGTTTTGGTCGTTGGCTAAAGCGAAGGAATATCTCGCGGAGACACCTGAATCTGTTGCTTGATATCTATGGAGGGTGAGTGACTTGGCGGTTTGGGCCTATATACATTGATTAGGTCGACTATTCACAAACACTTGCTGTCATGCCCAGACATGCTAACTGTCCTCTGCCCATCCAACTAGCGGGGCTTCCCAATGACTTCTGTTACTTGCTAAAGCTGACCTCATGGTCGTACTTGTGTATCGCCTCTTTGGAAGCTAACGAGCTAGCTGAACAATGTACATAGTAGGCTAACGTGCTATCCGGATTCGTCACTAGCTTACGCGCTAGCCTCGGGCTAGCCAGCGGGCTTCGACTATGGTCTGCGCTGAGACATTCGAGACCCGTTAATGGTTACGTTGCTGTTCAAAGGGACATTGGTTTGCACAGTTCAAGAGTGACCGAGTCCCTAACTAACTTCTGGTATGCTTTTTATTTTTATATCCAGGTTGTTTTGAGCTTTGGTGATCCAAAGTAGATGCCAAGGTCGGTTGAATATGCATATACAATATTTGATAAACGGTTGGGTCGGGTATGGCTTGCACTTCATGGCTATATGGTTATATGGCTTGCACTCTAGCCATTACCCTCTTTTCCTTTCTTGTTTCTTTCCTATTGTCGCTGTTTTTATGTCATCTATATGCGCGATTTAAATGTGATCCGGTTCTACCTTGGACTAACTGCTGACTCGCCTTAATTTTGTTTTGAATTTTCCGTGAGGCACTTATGCTATAACGTTGCGACATTAATATGCAGACTCCAAGGTAGATGGTTACAGGTTGATGCTGAGTAATTATATAATAATTATTGTCGCTGTTTTAATGGCATTTGAATGAGCAATTTAACTGTGATCCGATCCTACCTTGGACTAACTGCTAATCTGCCTTAAATGTGTTTTGAATTTTCCGTGATCCACTTATGCTATAACGTTGCGACATTAATATGCAGACTCCAAGGTAGTTGGTTACAGGGTTGATGCTGAGTAATTATATAATAATTAGTGTCGCTGTTTTAAGGGCATTTGAATGAGCAATTTAACTGTGATTCGATCCTACCTTGGACTAACTGCTCCGACCGATATCTTTATTGAAACAATGTATGATGACAGGTGGTGTCAGGTGTTGCCTATTACCATCCCCGGATTGATTAATGAATGATTGTGTTTAATTCTATTCTTACATAGGTTAGGTCATTTCAGCCGTTGTGCCTGATCAGAGGGACGGCAAAAGGGGTGCACTTTGACCATAACCTTTTTTTTTTTTCCCTTCCTCCTTTTTTTTTGTCATTGTTTAATTGACACTGTTCACACAATTTTGCACAATTAACCTGTGACCCGAACCTGCCTTAGACTATCGGCTGGGATGCTTTAATTTAATTTTGTTTTGAATTTTCCTATACCTTTTTGGGCTATAACAATGTGATGTTGAAGCGCAGATTCGGAAATAGAGGGCTGCAGGTTGATGCGGAGTTATTATTTAATAATGGCTATTTTTACCATTATGGTTGTCTCATGTTGGGGCCAGGGCTCAGGTGGGTCTCGACCGATATCTTTATTGAATTTTATTCTATTATTATTTGTGTTTATTGGACTAGTGGGGGTTTACTCAGGGGTTTATCTAGAGGGGGGTGGGAGTGGGAAGCGTCTTATTGATCCATGTCTCTAGTGGGAAGTGATAGGAAGATGACCATCCTCAGTGGATGGGGCATAGGGTGGGGATTGGAGAGTGGGTATAGAGGAACTTATAGTAGGACGGGTGGGTTAGGGTTTAGAGTAGAAGGAGGGGGGGCTGTAGCTGGGGTGGTATTTTTATGTGTTCTATGTACTGTTGTCTTATATATGTGTAAGTGTTCCTCCTCTGAACTCCTGGGATTGACCGTCCGGGCCCGCCGGGATCGGCACCTCTGTACTCAGCCTGGCTGCACGGGTATGTTCTCTACGCACTTATACAAGCTCGACCATGGCTAAATTGAATATTTTAATTTGGAACGCAGGAGGGCTTAACGCCCCACACAAGCGTGCCAGTGTCCTTTGGCTATTGAAGAGGAGAAATATTGACCTTGCTCTCCTTAGTGAGACGCATTTAATGGTAGGTGACGTGTCAAGACTGGCAAATCGGCAATATCACGTTATCTCCTCATCCTCAGCCGATGATAAGACGAAAGGAGTAGTCATAGTTACAAGACGTAACCTTGATATCAAAATCTTGGATGTATGGTCGGACACGGAGGGAAGGATTACTATAGCAAAAGTTGAATTCTTGCATAGGAAGATGGCTATAATAGCATTGTATGCTCCTAACACATTTGATTCAGCGTTCTATAATACAATCACGAAGAATATGTTGGAACTTAATGGATACGCTCTCATTGTGGGTGGCGATTTTAATGCGTGCTGGGATGCGGAGATAGATAGGTCCGGGCCCTCTGAAACGAGCGACCAGAAACGGGCCTCTAAGGCCCTCAGGATGTGGGCCAAAGACACGGGGCTCACAGACCTCTGGCGCTTATGCAACCCCACCCTCAGAGATTACTCTCACCTGTCAGCCAGACACAAAAGCTTCTCTCGAATTGACTATGCATTCGCGTCCCCTAATATGTTTGATAGTTTCGATGTCTCATTGGTTCCCTTGGCTCTCTCAGACCACAAGGGGATTTTCCTTACGGCAACCTTTGGCAGGCTCTCCGCAAGAGCTCCCAGATGGCGTTTTAATTCGACCTTGCTAAAGAACGATGACTTCTGTTCTGAGTTCAGGAGTAAACTAGCTGAATTTTTGCAGATCAACGTTGGCACAGTAGAAGACCCTAGGGTCCTGTGGAACGCATTGAAAGGATTCATCAGGGGTCATGTCACACTATTTGCCTCCAATTTGCGAAAATCCCGGTCAAAAAAGCTAGAAGGACTGGAATCATTATATGCGGACCTATACGCATCCTTGCAAACTGACTATAATGAACGACTAAACACACAACGTAAGATAGTCAAAAAAGAAATAAACTCCATACTTAAACAACAGTCTGAGTTTTTGATACATAGGACAAGACAAAATTACTATTTTCACGGCTCCAGACCTAGCCATCTATTGGCAATGAAAATACGATCAAATGATCATTTCTCAGATATCCCCTCGATTAGGACGAGCCAGGGTGCAGTCACTACTGATTCGAAAAAGATCAATGACACTTTTAAAGAGTTTTACTCACAGTTATATAGCTCAGAGGGTAATCTGGATGACTCTAGATTTGAATCGTTCATTGGCGGGCTTGAGATACCCCACATTTCTGAGGAAGAGGCCAAGGAACTGGGGAGACCGATTACTCTCGTAGAATTGAGGGAGACTATTGTTGAAATGCAGAGGGGTAAGGCGCCAGGCTGGGATGGTATTCCACCCGAAGTGTATTTAGCTTTCTGGGACCAACTGGGTCCATTGATGCTCGATATGATCAATTACGCTATCGAACAAGGGGAGTTCTCAAGAGATGTCAATATGGCGTTGATTTCTTTACTTCTCAAAAAGGACAAAGATCCCAATGATTGTGGTAGCTATAGACCCTTGAGTCTTCTCGGGGCCGATTTAAAGGTGTTTGCCAAGGTGCTGGCCCGTCGCCTGCAGAGATTTATGTCTGTATTGGTACACTGCGATCAAACTGGTTTTATCCCGGGGCGTCTGGCTGCAGATAATCTTAGGAGGCTGTTGCATGTAATCGATAACAGTAAAGACAATACAACTCCATCCACAGTTCTGTCTTTGGATGCCATGAAGGCGTTTGACAGACTTGAGTGGTCATATCTGTGGAAGGTACTTGAGGTCATGGGTCTTGGAAAGAGTTTTATTCATATGATTAAAGTCCTGTATGCCTCGCCGTCTGCGATGATACTGACAGGCAAAAACTGTTCCACACTCTTTCCAGTCTCCAGATCTTCTAGACAGGGTTGCCCTCTGAGCCCGGGACTGTTCGCGCTTTCCCTCGAACCTTTGGCCCAATTTATTAGGCAATCGGAGGACATCGTCCCCATAATGGTCAACAATACTCCACACAAAATTGCTCTCTATGCGGATGACCTGCTGATTTTCATGGACGACCCCTCCCGGTCGGCCACAAAATTATTGAGGATAATCGACGACTTTGGTAAATTGTCAGGTTTTAAGATTAACTGGAATAAATCAGCCTGCCTACCTCTTAATGAACTGGCCAAGGCGGTACGACTACCAGCTGATATCCCCATAGTAGAACATTTTAAATACCTGGGCATAGAGATATTCCCCACGCTGAACCAAACTACTAAGTACAACTTCACGGGTACTTATGATAAAATACGCCAGGATCTAGACAGGTGGTCGTCCCTTCCTAACTCCTTACAAGCCCGGGCTTCCATAATCAAAATGAACATCCTGCCTAGGATAAATTTTATTAGCTCAATGCTCCCCCTGCCCCCTCCAATAGACCACTGGCGCAAGGTACAATCGATGGTATCTAAGTTTGTCTGGAATAACAAACGCCCGAGAATCAAAAGGGCTACTACTCAACGTAGGAAACAAGATGGGGGCCTCGCAATCCCTGATTTTAAACTGTATTTCTGGTCCTTTTCACTGAGACCTTTGATGTGCTGGCTAGACCCTGTAGAGGCTGTATCGTGGCGCTCCTTAGAAGCGGCGGCGGTGTCTCCGCTAAGATTGCAGGATGTAGTGTACTCCACTGTCTCTATTGCGAAATGCCGGCTGAGGTATGGACCGATCATAACTCACGTGATCCAAACGTGGCGTAATGTACAGAGGTCGTGTGGGGTTAAATGCCCTTGGCACCTGGACTCTCCAATTTTTAATAACCAGCAATTACTTGTTGGACACAAGCCGGTTAATATTCCTCAATGGCAAAGGAGGGGAGTGCATACTCTGGAGGATATTTATGATAAGAACGGCCTCCGTGCGTTTCAGGACTTAAGAGAATTTTATGATCTTCCCGGCGAGTCCTTCTTTCTTTACCTTCAACTAAGGTCAGCACTGAGGGCGCATGGCGTACCGTGGGCTCAAGCCTTGCACCCACACCCCTTCCTCAGGCTCATAGTGGACAGGACGACATCCAGAGGGTTTGTCTCCGACTTTTATACGCTCTTAATTCAATCCACGTATAAAAATTTATCATTGGATACAATCTGGCGTGTGGATATCCCGGAGTTGGACCCCGAGTTTGACTGGGATGATGTTTGGGCAAATGTGGCATTATCTTCCCGCAACCCCAATCACCAGCAAATTAATTTTAATTATATTCATAGGACCTATCTTACACCTAGGAAGCTATTTGCTATGGGACTGATAACCGACTCTCGGTGCACTTTGTGCTCTCAAAAGGCCACTGGCACTTATATGCATATGTATTGGGATTGCCCACCAGTGGCCCGCTTCTGGAGGTCAATAATGGACAAACTTTCAGATCTGTGTGGCTTAACTATCCCATTCACAGCTGTTACGCTACTCCTGAACGATATAACGACACTACCCGCGTCCGTACAACTGAAAAGGGTTGTCCTAGCGGGCGTCACAGCAGCGAAGAAGCTAATAGCAATGAGATGGAAGGAGCCTGAGAAGCTTACAATGATTAACTGGTCCCTAACTCTATTGGATGTGATTTATCTTGAGATATCCACGGCCCGGGTGATCGGGGTAGGGCAGGCTGGAATTGACCTGTGGTTCGCAGCAGCTGAGAAGGTAAAGACCGCAGTGTGCGGCTGAGCGGGGTTGGGGCGCTTGATCGGGGGGGTCCGGCGGTCTCTGGGGAGGGGGAGGAGGAAATGTCTTGTCTGTCTTGGTTTTTGTCTTGTCCTTCTTAACTTTGACTGGGGGGATTTTAGGGGGGGTTGGTATTTAGCTATTCTGCGCTATATGTTAATTCACATGCCATCTCCCCAAGAGACTAATATTGGCAGACTGATTGACCTGTCAACCAACTTGGAGGAAGAATTTCTTTCTTCTTACACTTTACCTTCTGCAAGTTTGGCAGTCTTGAACATGTGTAAGGGACCTAGGCTATCTACAGTAAATCTGCGGCAACACTCTCATAAACAATCTTTTAAGTCACTCCACTTTGTAAAGGTGGGGAAAGGTTGCCATGTTTTGAAGACCCTTTTTGTTATTGAAGTAGCCATCTATATTTGATAGGTTGGACGCTGTTTCTTTTTCTTTTTGTCTTTATAATTTATTATTCTGTATTATTATTGTTTGGTATTCTCCTGTGAAAGTTATGTTTTTTGTTACTGTGGTTATTGTGTTGTCCTGTTTCATGTAATTAATAATAAAAAAAATTTGATCAAAAAAAAAAACAGTCTCACATAGCCCCCCTTCTGTCGGTCAAGGTGAGAGAGGGTGCTGTGCAGTACCTGGGAGACCGCGTCGTCAGTGGACCTGTTTGTCCTGTATGCAAATTGCATAGGGTCCATATCACTGGGGAGGGAGGCACAAATGTGGTCCTTGACCAGCCTCTCGAAACATTTCATGACCACAGAGGTGAGTGCCACCGGTCTGTAGTCATTGAGACATGTTGGGGAGGGTTTCTTCGGTACAGGGATGATGGTAGACATCTTGAAGCAGGCAGGGACCACTGACTCCGCCAGGGATTGATTAAATATGGCGGTGAACACCGGGGCTAGCTGGTTGGCACAGGACTTAAGTATGCGTCCTGTTATACCATCTGGGCCAGCCGCTTTCCTGGTGTTCACCTGCATAAATGCTCTTCTCACACTGTGTTCCGACAACGAGAGAGCCCCCCCGCCCCCCCGCTGCCTCTTCCTCCAGCCTTCTTTTCAGTGTAGCTTCCTCTTCCTCCAGCCTTCTTTTCCTTTCATCCAGGGTTCTTTGGAGGGCTGTATGTTCCTCTTCCAGCCGCTGTATTTCACTATGTTCTTGGTCTTGCTCTTTTGTTAGCTTGAGAACAGCTTGGCCTGCAGCGACATCGGCAGCAGCATCTTGGCGTCTAGCTGTGGACCCTCTCGAACTTGCGGAGGTCTTCTTTGAGTTAGAGAAGTAAGAGTTGTTGCTTCCTGTGAATAGAGTACTGTCTTCAGGATAGTCATCTTCATCTTCAGGTGTTCCATACAGTCGGCTTGAGGCTCTTTTGAAAATGATCTGGGATGTTTGTGAGCACAGATCGACTCTCCTACGGGTTTCCTGATCTGGCGTGTCAACTTGTCGTAATTCTTCATATGCGCGTTGGACGTCAGCGCAGAAACCACGGATTTCAGTGATGACTGTTTCGAGTTCCTCAGTTCCTGTCTCAGTTTGCGATAGTATCTCCTTGGCGTTTCTCACGTTTACTTTCCATGTCTTGTATATGACTTGGAACTTTCGATGGAGTCCTATCATTTTCTTCTCTTGCATCCCTCTGCCATTCTCTGTCAGAGTTATGATTCTTCCACTTTTTCTTGTATTCCTTTCAGCAGTGTCGCCGTCTTTACACCTTTCGGGCTGCTCTTGGGAATCTTCTGTGTTTCTAGGTTCCTTTTCAACCTGTTCGATGATCTGTTCCTTTGGAGCTATTGTGTCATCTTCTTGTTCTAGCTCAGTAATCTCTCCTTTAGTCAAGTCAAGTCAAGTCAAGAGTTTTAATTGTCACGGCATACAGGTATACAATGAAATGCGGGTGGTCTTGCCCGCAACGATGTGCAATACAGTGGTACATATAATAGAATCAAAAGAAGAAACAACATTGTGCAGTAACAGATAGCAGGTAACATGGAGTGACATCTCGATATCTGTACATAGTTATTTACAGCGCATGTGTGACATGCTATTAGCTTTGGTAGTGCAATACACTGTTCCTGTTATTCTAATTTAAAGTGACCTTTCCTTTGGCCATAAGTGTGCGTGTGTGCGACATGAGTGTGTGCCCGCTCATGTTAAAGTGTTAAGTGGCTGCTCGTGTGTGAGCGTGCACAGTGTGCGTGTCGTGTGTGTGTTCATGTGTGCTTGTGTGTGGACAGTTCAATGTTCTGAGCACTCAATGTACATTGTTCATGGCTCTGATGGCCTGGGGGAAGAAGCTGAGCCTAAACCGCTCTGTCCTAGTAGCTGAGATTTGCAGGCGTCTGCCTGACCTCAGCAGCTGAAACAGGCTGTTATTGGGGTGGTGAGGGTCTTTCATTATCCTGCAGGCTCTGGATTTGCACCTCTTGTTGTATAGAACCTGCAGGGGGGGTAGTGCAATACCCGTGGTACGCTCGGCTGAGCGCACCACTTTCTGTAGGGCCTTCTTGTCCTGTGCCGTGCTGTTTCCATACCAGGCAGTGATGTTTCCGGTCAGGATGCTCTCTACAGCTCCTGAGTAGAAGGACTGGAGTATCTTCCCCGATACTCTGAACTTCCTTAACTGTCTCAGGTGGTAGAGACGCTGTTTCGCCTTATTTACTACTGTGCCTATGTGTGTTGACCATGTCAGGTCCTCTGAGATGTGGACCCCCAGGTACTTGAAGCTGCTCACCCTGTCCACGGTAGCCCCGTTTATCATCAGTGGTGTGTGTGTCTCCCGCTGTCCTCTCCTATAATCCACGATCAGTTCCTTGGTTTTGCCAATGTTCAGGAGCAGGCTGTTGTCCTGGCACCAGCGTTCCAGTACCTCCACCTCCTCCCGGTAGGCCTTCTCGTCGTTGTCCGAGATCAGCCCCACCACCACCGTGTCATCTGCGAACTTCACTATGGAGTTGGAGCTGAACTTGGCCACACAGTCGTGTGTGTAGAGTGAGTACAGCAGGGGGCTCAGAACACAGCCCTGGGGGGACCCGATGCTCAGGGTGATGGTGTTGGAGGTCTGACCCCCCACCCTGACCGCCTGGGGTCTTTCGCTCAGAAAGTCCAGTACCCAGGCGCTCAGGGCGGAGCTCAGACCTAGCTCGATCAGCTTGTCCACCAGTCTGGTGGGGACTATGGTGTTGAACGCTGAGCTGTAGTCAATGAACAACAGTCTCACATAGCCCCCCTTCTGACGGTCAAGGTGCGAGAGGGTGCTGTGCAGTACCTGGGAGACCGCGTCGTCGGTGGACCTGTTTGTCCTGTATGCAAATTGCATAGGGTCCATATCACTGGGGAGGGAGGCACAAATGTGGTCCTTGACCAGCCTCTCGAAACATTTCATGACCACAGAGGTGAGTGCCACCGGTCTGTAGTCATTTGGACATGCTGGGGAGGGTTTCTTCGGCACAGGGATGATGGTAGACCTCTTGAAGCAGGCAGGGACCACTGACTCCGCCAGTGATTGATTAAATATGACGGTGAACACAGGGGCCAGCTGGTTGGCACAGGTCTTGAGTATACGTCCTGTTATGCCATCTGGGCCAGCAGCCTTCCTGGTGTTCACCTGCATAAATGCTCTTCTCACACTGTGTTCCGACAACGAGAGAGCGTCCCCCCCCCCTCGCGGTTGCCCCCCCCCCTCCACAACAGCCGGCGCGCCAGTGACGTCACTAGCCGGAGAGCCAGCAGCGCCACTGTCTACACCAAACCGAGCGTAGAAGGTGTTGAGCTTGTCCGCGAGGGAGGCGTCGTCGCTCCCCATTGACGGGGCGCTGACTTTATAGTCAGTTATTGACTTCAGTCCCTGCCATAATCCTCTTGTGTCGTTTTGTGCCATTTGTGTCTCCAGTTTGTCAGCATATGTCCTCTTAGCAAGTTTGACTGCTTTGCGTAGAGTATAGACTGAAGCCTTATACTCCTCCATGTTTCCTGACTCTCTACCCAGGTTGTAGGCGGTGGTACGAGAGTTCAGAGCTGCTCTAATAGTGCTATCCACCCACGGTTTCTGGTTTGGGAAAATCCGCACCGTTTTCCTGAGGACAATACCATCAGCTATTGTTGTTATATAGCACACCACTATGTCTGCTAATTCACTGACGTCACTGGCACTTCCTATGAACATATCCCAGTCCGTGTCTGCAAGCACGTCCTTGAGCGTGGCCTCTGATTCGTCGGTCCACTTCTTAGTCTCACGTGACACGACGGCGTCACGTGATCTCTGTTGATATGCCGGAAATAGCAAGATGGAGTCATGATCGCTCGAGCTTGTGGACCCCGTTAATGGCGGAGCGGCTACTGCCTTGTAACCCGCTTTGAACGGGGAATAGCAGTGGTCGAGTGTGTTCTTCCCTCTGGTGGAGCAAGCGATGTGTTGGAAAAAGGACGGCATCACTTTCTTCAGGTTGGCCTGGTTGAAATCGCCGGCCACTACCATCGCTGCGTCTGGGTGTTTGATCTGGTGTCTGTTGATATGATCGTGTAATTCGCCCAGCGCTTTGCCCGTGTTCGCGTGTGGGGGAATATACACGGCAGTCATGACGACTGCTGTGAACTCCCTCGGGAGGTGAAACGGACGACATAGGATAGAAAGATGTTCCAAGTCCGGCGAACACGAGTTTGAGAGGACCTGCACCCCCTCGGGATTAACCCAGGAATTGTTCGTGATGAGGCAGACTCCGCCGCCGATGGTCTTTCCTGAGCCAGCGTTGCGATCTGCACGTAAGACTGTGAAGGCATCCGAGGGAGAGACGCTTTTGTCTGGGGTCGTCGACGTGAGCCATGTCTCTGTGAGACATATAATGTTGATGTCTCTCATCTCCCGTTGGAACCGGACCCTCGCTCTCAAATCATCCATCCTACCCTCCAACGAACGGGCATTCGCCAGAAAGATGGATGGAATTGCTGGGCGGTAAGCAGCTCTTTTTAGTCTCAATCTGATACCTCCTCGTCTTCCTCTGTGTCTTCTCCTGCCGTCGCCTTTGTTCTTTTCTTTGCCGCCATTCTCCCGTCTGATTTCTGCTGGCCATTCTAGGTCAAAAGTGTCTCCAAACTCCTCTTTGAGCCCGGGGTTCAGGTCCATAAGTGTCTGACGGTCGTATGACGTACCCGCCAGTGTTGCTTTAAATAAAAAAGTAGCAAAAACAAACATAATAGCTAAAAGTGAGTACATCGTTGCGGAGCTAAAACCAGAGGCGTCTGACCAGGGTCGCGTCCTCAAGTCCCTTTATGTGACATGTTGAAGACTATGTGTAAATGTCAAGTTAATATGGACTAAGACTAATAAGTGTATAAGCCTTGTTATTATTACTTGAAGTGTGATTATAAAGACTTAATTAACCAAGCTAGTTTACTTATTTAACTAGGCTGGTTGACTTATTTAACTAGGCTAGTTGACTTTACTTAACTAGGCTGGTTGACTTATTTTATACCAGGCTAGTTGACCTTACTTAACTAGGCTGGTTGACTTATTTTATACCAGGCTAATTTACTTTACTTAACTAGACTGGTTGACTTATTTTATACCAGGCTAGTTGACTTTACTAACTAGGCTGGTTGACTTATTTTATACTAGGCTAGTTGACTTTACTAACTAGGCTGGTTGACTTATTTTATACCGGGCTAGTTGACTTTACTAATGTATGCTGAATTCCCCTTTACTCTATATGTATCAAATAAGGTTGAACAATGAAATTGCACTTTTAACCAACCTGTTCCACTCGACGGGGTCGGTACCGACCCTTTTTGACATTATTATCATATAGGCATATTTTTATGAGTGATGAAAATAATTTGTGATTTTAAAATCAACCGTTTTCAAGTATTAAAATCACTACTATGTCACAAATGCATGTAGAATGTAAAACGTTAGGTTGGCAATAGTTTAGCAATAGGTTAAAAGTGTACTTATATAATTTTAAGTTTTCTATTTGCGATCGTCTATTCTGACCCGGAACCGGAAATGGAAATATTGAACCATGGGAATTGTAGTTTTTTTTTTTTTTTTTTTTTTAAACTTAAATTTTTTTATTAAACATTTATAGACAAACAACACGACAGATACAATAACCTCAACAACACTATTAAACAGACATAAATAATAAAGAAAAAATGTAATACCCAAAAGACGAAAATAAAAAATACTGACTTAAGCAAATAAAAAACATAAAACAGTTGTCATACCTTAAATCAAAATAAAATTAGAAAACATTAAGTGTGTGACATGGTTTCAGAGACCCTCTTTGAACCTCTTTCCTCCTTTACCCTTCGCCCTCTTGTGGTGTATTTGGTTCTTCCTCTGTGATGTCGTTTTCGTTCCCCTTGTAATCCTCCCACTTTCCCCATCTTTCTCCAAATTTCTCTTCCTGTAACCTCAGCATGTGTGTTATCCTCTCCATATCCTGTATCTCTTCCACTATTCCTACCCATTGTGCTATTGTCGGTGGGTCTTCCTTGTACCACAGTCTCGTTATTGCTTTTCTGGTCGCTATCAACATTATCTTTATTAAATATTTGTCCCCCCCTTGTATTCCCTCGTGTGTCAGGTCTCCTAAGTAAAGCACCAGTCCTGTTTGTGGTAATCCGTATCCTAATATTCTGATCATTGCCTCCCCTATCTCCTCCCAATACCCCTTCAGCTTCTGACATCCCCAGAATATGTGCTTGTGATTTGCCCCTCCTTCCCACACATCCTCCAGCATGCTCTTTGTGTTGGTGCATATTTTCCCTTCAGCTCTGGAGTTATAAAGAATCTGATTATGTTTTTCCATCCAAACTCTTTCCATATCCTCGATCCTGTTGTTGAATGTTGCACCTCGCATATGTTCCCCCATTCCTTCCCTGTTATTTCTATCTCTAGCTCTCTCTCCCATTTCTCCCTTATGTAATCGGTCGTGTGTCCCTTGCTGTTCATTATAGCCCGGTATATTGCTGATATTACTCTTCCTTGCCCCCTTCGTATGCCCATACTATCATCTTTATTATTCCATTCTGTTCTTCGTCTTTGGCCCCCCTTATTTCTTTGTTGTAGTAGTCTCTAACCTGTAGATATCTGAAGTGGTCCCTGTTTTCTAGTCCAAATTTCTCCTTTAATTTTTGTAGTGTTTGCATTTCCCCCTTCTCTATCATTTTGCATATCGCTGTTGCCCCCCCCTCTCCCACCTTCTGAATCCATGGTCCAGCCTCCCTGGTTTGAATCTCTTGTCATGTGCTACCCATCTCAGAACCCCTGACTGCTTCTCCAATTTGTGTGTTTTTACTACTCTGTTCCATATGGTCAAGGTGCATTTGGTGATTGGATCTAATAGTCCCTCTTTTTCTTTAAATAGTTCCCTATCTCCCACCAGAGCTTGTATCTTGTATCCCTCCCCTTCTTTTTCAATGTCTTTCCATCTTGCCTCATATCTGTCGTTACACCAGCACGTCACTGCTCTCAGTTGTGCTGCATAGTAATAATCTTGTAGGCTGGGTACTGCCATCCCTCCCTCTTCCTTTGGTAGTTGTAGTGTTTTATATCTAACCCGTGGTCTTCTCCCCGCCCATATGAACCTCGATATCAGTCTGTCCCACTCCCTGAATTGATTCTGTGGTATTTGTATCGGTAGTGACTGGAATAGGTACAGTAACCTTGATAGTATGTTCATTTTAATTACCTCTATTCTTGAATTGAAGTCCAAGGGCATTACTGTCCATCTCTCTAAGTCTCTCTTGATGTTCTGATTTATCTGTGTATAGTTCGCCTCAAACAGTTTCTCCACCCCTCTCGTGATGTTCACCCCTAAGTATTTAATTTTGTCCATGTCCCATCTTATCCCGTACTGTTCCCTAATTTCCGTCGTTGGGGTATAGTTCCATGCCAAGGTCTGTGTCTTTGTCACGTTTAGTTTGTATCCTGAGTAGTGGCCATATTCCTTCAGTAGATCTATCAGTGCCGGGAAGCTCTTGTCTGGTTGCCTCATGTATACTATCACGTCGTCCGCAAATAGGCCTAGTTTATATTCCGTTCCCTTTATCCTTACTCCCTTAATGTCCTCTGTCTGTCTGATCAGTTGTGCCAGTGGTTCTATGAAAACGGCGAAGAGCGTCGGTGAGAGACAACATCCCTGTCTGGTAGCCCTCTCTAATCTGATTCTGTCCGTCAAGCTGCCATTCACCTTAACCCTCGCTGTCGGTTCTTGATATAGCGCCTTGATCATCTTCATCGCCATCCCGTTCAGTCCAAATCTCATCAATGTTTTATATAAAAATGTCCAGCTCACACTGTCGAATGCTTTTTCTGCATCTAGGCTAATCAGTACCGTGCTACCACCTTGTTTTTGTATCTCCTCTACTATGTGTAATGTCTTTCTCACGTTGTCCTGTGTCTGTCTCCCTTTAATAAATCCAGTTTGATCTTCATCTATAATGTCTGGCATAAACGTCTCAAATCTCTTTGATATTATCGATGTATACATCTTGTAATCCACGTTGAGTATGGACACAGGTCTGAAACTACTACATAATTCTCTATCCTTCCCTTCCTTCGGTATCGTGGTGATTATGGCTTCCTTCCAC
Source organism: Notolepis coatsorum (assembly GCF_963971535.1). NCBI lineage: Eukaryota > Metazoa > Chordata > Actinopteri > Aulopiformes > Paralepididae > Notolepis > Notolepis coatsorum. The sequence continues at coordinate 25,772,809 of NC_140179.1, read as the reverse complement.
GAGGGGGGGGGGCATTTTTCCCTCTTCCATCGTGTGTCTGAACGCCGCCCCTAACATGGGTGCTAATTCCATTCTAAATGTCTTGTAGAATTCCGATGGGAATCCGTCGCTCCCCGGAGACTTGTTGTTTTTAGCTCTACTAATTGCCTCTTCCAGTTCTCGTTCCGTAATTATTTTATTTAATTCTTCATTCTGTTCTTTCCCTATCGATGGTAACTCTAGCTTCTCCAGATATGCTTCTATTTCCTCTTCTCCCGCTGCTTTTGGCTGTGTGTATAGTTTCTCATAGTATTCTCTAAATGTCCTCTCTATTTCAACTGGGTCTCTCAATATTTCATTAGTCTTTGTATCCCTTATTGTGTGTATCGTGTTCAACTTCTGTTGCGTCCTAATTCTCCTAGCCAACAGTCTGTTCACTTTTGGTCCCCCTTCATAGTACGTTTGTTTCATGAACCTCGCTTTCTTTTCTATTTCCGTCAATAATTCCCTATTTATCCTGGCCTTTACTTCTTTGATTTCTCCGAGCGTTTCCTGTTCTTTTGATATCTGGTGTCTCCCTTCTAGCTTCTTCAGCTTCCCTATCAGATTGTGATATGTCTCCGTTCTGGCCTTCTTCAGCATTGCTGTCTTCTCCATCAATTTCCCCCTTATCACCACCTTCAGTGTGTCCCATAGAATGTTCGGATCTACCGCCCCGTTGTAATTTTCTTCCTTGTACCTGGCTATCTCCTCCTTGATCTGACTCACCACCCCCTTGTTATTTAATATTCCTACATTTAGTCTCCAGATCGTGTTCCTCCGTCTCCCTTCTAGATCTACTGTCAGATATATGGCACTGTGATCCGATATGTCCGCTACTCCTATTCTGCTCTCCCGTACCCTGTAACTGTCCCCCGTCGTCATCAAAAAGTAGTCTATTCTCGCATATGTCACGTGTGGGTGTGAGTAATGTGTGTATTCCCTGTCCATGGCGTGCATCCCCCTCCAAATATCTGTAATTCCCATTTCCGTCATCTGAATATTCATATATCTACTGATTGGTGCCTGTCCTTTTCTAGTACTCGTGGTGTCTAGGTCGTGATTCAGTACTACATTAAAATCTCCCGCGCATATCAATATCCCTTCTAGTTCCATCACTATCATATCAAAAATGGTCTCATATAAATCCCTCTCACTCTCTGGGGGTGCATAAACATTCACTAACGTAATCATTTGACCCTCCATTTTTCCCTTCACCAGAACAAACCTTCCCTCCTTGTCTCTTACTTCCTTGATCAATTCAAATTTGACTGTGTTTTTGATTAACGTGATTACTCCTCTCCTCAGGTTCCGTTTAAAGGAACTATAGTATGCATTTTCATATCCAAATCTCTTCAGTTTCTCATGATCCTGTGCTACCAAATGTGTCTCCTGCAGAAAAATCACTTCCATCTCACTTTTTTTACATTTCAACATCACTTTGCCCCTCTTTATCGCATTATTCATTCCATTAACGTTTAACAACATCATTTTTATACCTTTAACCATTGTCATCTTTCTTCTTCTTTCGTCTGTCAGTCCCCCCCATGTCACATCCATTCCCCCCTCCGGTTGTAGCCTCCGCTCTCTTCACCGAATACATATAATGATTAACATAAATAAAAAACATAAACTTTACATAAAGTGCTCCCAAGGCGTTCGGGGGGTCCCTGTGTCCCCCCCTGTCCCCTGCTGGTGGGTGAGGAGTAATTGCTCTCCTAGTGAGAGGCCTCCTCCTGATGGCTTGGGGGTTTGAAACCTTTACCCCCAACCGCTCGTCATATTTGTCCAGCTTTCTTACTGTTTTTATTGCTGTCGTGCTCCTGGTCAAAAGCGATCTGTCCTTCATTCTGATCAAAGACCCCCATTTCCTAGGTCCCTCTCAATGTGGCTCATATGTTCCAATGTCCCTCCTTCCTCCCAAACCCGTGTGTGGTGTCTTCTGTGTACCCCTTTTTACTTCCTTTTCCTCCTCTCTATTTTCTATGTGATGTCCATTTATCCCCTTAATCCCTTCCAACTGTGTTACTCGCAGCGTGTGTCTATGTACTTGTTTCAATATGTTCTGTGTTCCGTCTATCATACCTAATTATATTCCCATTTATTTGCTCCGTCAGCATGTGTATTATGTGTCCATGTATACGTTATGTTCGTTCCTATATCCTGCCTCTACCTGGGAATGTGTGTTTATGTATATGTTATTTCAGTTTCTATATTTTGTCTCTATTTGGATAGTTTTTTCAATCTCTTGTGCGTGTACTCATCCGTTCGTCTCCTCCCGCCTCCTCTCCTCTCCTTCTCCGTCTCTGGCCTCCTCGTCCGTCTCCGCCTTCGGTCTGTCACGTCTCACCTCGGCCTTCTCCTCTCTCCTCCCTCCTCTCCCGGGTTTCGATCTCCCACTCTGGTCCATCTACGTGCTTTCTCCAATCTCTGCTGCAGGCTCCGCGTCTGGTCCTCCTGTCCCCTTCCTTCTCCGTCCTCCGCCATCTGCATCCCCTGTCACCTCATCTCCTCCGCCGCCTCCCGCGCCGTCGCGTACGTCACCGTCCCTTCCTTCCAGTGAATCCTTAGCGAGGTCATGGGTGATTGGAATTTCATTCCGTTTTCTTTCAGAATTCTCTTCAGTCCCGCGTAGGACCTGCGTGTTATTGCTACCGCTGTCGAATAATCTTGATCAAACAACAGTCTTTTCCCCTCGATTTCTATCTTCTTGGTCCACGCGGTTCTGAGTATCAATTCCTTAATCTCAAATCTCAGAAAGTTAATAATCACCGCCCTCGGAGGTCTGTCCGGTTTCGGTCTCGGAGCCAACGCCCTGTGGGCCCTCTGTATCTCCATTTTTTACAGTCCCGTCTCCTTCAGTTGTTCCTTGATAAGCTCTTCCACATATTGGATCACCGATTCCCCTTCGACTCCTTCTTTCAATCCCCATATTCTGATGTTATTTCTCCGTGACCTCCCCTCCATGTCCGATATCTTTGTCTCCATCTGTTCTTGTTTTTGAATCGCACACGTTAACACCTCGTGTATCTCTGTGTTCCATTCCTCCATTTGCGCCGTTCTAGTCTGTACCTCTGTTACGTTTCTGTCCTGTTCCGCCATCTTCTCATCCACCCTTTTGAGTTCTGTATTCATTTCACCTCTGAAGTCCTCCTGTTCCTTCCTCAATTCCTCCCGTAACTTCCCAATATAATTTCTTATCGTGTCCGAGTTCAGTTTCATGGTCGCCAATATCCCGGCCTGCATGAGCACGGCCCATCCTGGCATTTCCTTGTCCGTCTCAGCCGAGACTCCCCCTTCCTCCGCCTGCTCCTTCTCGGTCTCGCCTCGGGGGTTCTGCTCCATCGAACTCTCCTCTTCCTGTGAGTTCTCCATTTCTCTTTCCTTCATATTTGTTTTCTCTTCCTTCCTTCTCGTTTGCATCTTGATTTTTGATCACTTTTCGTCACTTTTCGGGTCTTTATTTCTCCGTTTTTCGCTCTTTTGACCAGGAGCCTCACCGCATGCGTGCTACTCTTCCGCTCTCATACCAGAAGCCGAATTGTAGTTTTTTTGTAGAGGAGATCGCTAGCTATCGTCCAGCGTTGAAATTTCTCCGATCTACACTTCCTGTCACATACTATGGTGGTTCAAAGTTCAGCGTTCTGAATGAATCATATCAATAATTGTTATGATTCGCGATAATAAGCTACAAAAGGTAACGTTTTTGACAAATATTGAAACACAGTCAGTTTCTCCACACTATTGTTACCATGTAGGAAGAATTAGATCTGAAATTAGTTTCAAAATGGTTACACTGTGGGGGAAATAAAATAGTACAGTCGATTACAGTAAATATCAGTATCTGTTATTATGCACGCCTGGTGATACTATATCCAAATTGAACTCGGCCATTTCAAAGATACTATATGTATATATATATAAATGTGCGAATTGGCTATAATAAGGTAATGTATAAGCATATATTCTATATTCTATAATAATATTTCAAATTGCATTGGTCCGGATGGGAGAATTCAGTACTGTATATACAGAACCTTCAGTTTGATCATCTTCCCTTTATTAATTTCCTTAGATCTTTTGTACACATGATCTCAAGAGGGTACTGCATGAGCTCAGTAGCAGTTTTTTTAAGTTTGTGTGAGGTTTTGTCCGCTCCCCACCCACTCGCTCCGTTCCTTTAAGGTATTTTGTTAATTAATTGCATTCCGCGCCTCACGCTTCTTTCCTGTAAGATGCCGTGTTGATTGGTGCTCTCCCCACCACACGCTTCTGGAGCAATGATCAATTTCATCCCGCAGCTGTCACAGCTTGTCATTTAGCGCCCCGTGGCTTAAATACCCTGATCTCCCTAATACCGATGTTGGATCGTTTTGAATATTCCCTGAATCTGCCTTTCTTTCCCGTCGCTGTCTGTTGCTCCCCAGGACTCTCGTGAAGTATCCCTGTTGGAGAACCTGATTCCCCGTACGAAGCTACGCCTCGTTTATCTGCCCGCTTTACGCGTTGCGCTCTGGTGAGTTTTTGGAAACAGTCTTTTTTGGATCAATCGTTTTTGTGTGTTTGTGAAACACCGAAGAGATCCCGTTTTTGTTATACTGTTCTCACCTATTTTTTGTTGTTGGATTTACACGTTGGATTACCTTATTGTTTTTTCTCTGGACACTGCTAACTGTGTGTATCACACCGAAGATCAAGTCACTTGGATATATTGTTTGGATCAGTCACCTCTCTGTTTCTATTGTGCGCTGAGCTAACTGGGATTTCTCTCTCTCTCTCCGCTTCCACCTGGAGTGTATGCTGGGGGGATCTGCAGAGCGGCTCAGACGTCACAGGCAAATTCCTCACCATCACCTTCTGGGAGAATCTGCAGAGCCGCAAACATTCTTCACATGCCAGATTCCCCGTTTGTTCTGTTCTCCACCTAATTCAATCTTGTGACTCTGTGAATAAACACGCCCTTGTTTTTGGCTAACTCTGAAACAACTCTCTCTGTGCCGTTGCGCTTGGGGTCGGTTACAAACCCTAACATTACGATCCAACCATGACGACCCCAGCCTACACAGAGAGAGAGTCAGAACAGCATTAGCAGTCCAGATAGAGTTAACCAAGGAACACAGCCAACAGCTAGACAGGGCTGCGGCTGCTGTACAGGAACTCCGAGAGCAGGTCCTGCCTATTCAGGGGTCCCTGGGCGCTCTGGCTAGCCAGCAGTCTAGTATTCTCCTCCACTTACACACGCTGAGTGACACCGTTAACACCTTGCTTGTAACCCCACTTCCTTCAGGAGCCTTGGCCGGAGCATCACCCGCAGCCCTGGCAGGCCCCGCGCCTCCCGATCCCGCACCTCGGGAGCCCCGTCTCTCCGAACCACGGCTGTTCGACGGTAACTTCGAGGATTGTGCCACATTCATCATGCAATGTGAGTTGGTTTTTCGTCATCAACCCAGTCGTTTCACTTCAAGGGGAGCCCGAGTGGCCTACATGACTAACTTGCTCTCAGGCCGGGCAGCCCAGTGGGTCACTGCCTCCTGGGCAATGGAGGCAGACTTCTGTTTCTCCTACCCAGACTTCGTGGCTGAGCTCCGCAGGGTTTTCCACCATCCAGCCCGTGGTCAGGTCCCTGGAGCCCGGTTGGGTACCTTCCGGCAGGGCAGCGGCGGGGTTACCGACTACGTGCTGGAGTTCAGACTGGCGGCTACGGAGAGCGGTTGGAACGAGCAAGCACTTCGTCTTACCTTCATGAGGGGGCTCAACGACGCAGTCAGGGACCAGCTCGCGACCCGTGAGGAACCTGAGTCCCTCGAGGACCTGTTCAGCCTCGCCATTCGCATTGACGGACGCCTCCAGGAGAGAAGACGTGAGAGAACCCGACAGGGGCCTCCAGAGGTACTCCGGACCCCCCGTACTCGTGACGGTACTGCTGGTCGCCCTGCTCCCAACACGACTGGTGGTTTTTGTTGGTGACAGGTATAGACAAGACGGGTTGTTATGGTCACGTCATTCACAAATGGGTCACGTGGTGTAGTAGTATGAGTAAAAGTCAGCTGTTCACCGGCGGGTTTCAGGTATTGAAATGATGAGGGAGTGAACGGGGAAGTCATACTTTGCTAACCGCACGTTACACAGTATCCAATCAAGCTGTGATTTGCTTTTAATGACGTTACTATATCAACTGCTTTTAATCGCAATAAAGTAACCAAACGCAGTATCCTGGAGCAGTGATTTCATGACAATCGGCGCGTCTGGCAGGTAGAATTATTTCCCCGGTTTAGTCTCTCGGTGACTCCATAAATGTTTGGATAGTCGCCATACATTTGTTAGCAAACAGTGACACTGAATGAAGGATTGGAGCCACGAAAGGTCCCGACAAGTCAGACATTATTGGACGCGGAACTATGGAATGATCGCACGCACGCACACACGCACAAAGGACCGGACCGAGCCAGTGCCTATCAACGGATTTGCGGTAATGTAACCCGACCCGTTGCGTTCTGCTGTGGACCCATGTTGGTTCGTTTGGAACAATTTTGAGCTGGTTCTACCGCTGAGTGGATGTTATTATGAGTCTGAATACGCTGTGGATGTGTGTGCGCGGCCCGTCGGACCAAGCTTGTATCATGTGTGTGTCAACAAACAATTAACATGCGCTGCACTGCACTGCTCTGCACTTCTGTGGCTGATATATGTGCGGGCTTTGCAAATGCATTGAATATTGGAATTGGATTCTCATGGTGATAACTTTCTTGTGCATTCAAAATGAGTGGTTCAAATGTTGGGAAACAGGACAAAGAAAAGAGAAAAATAACTCTCACTGCAAAAGCTCTAGCAAATAAAGTCGAATCACTCCAAAAGAAACGCAAAGGGAAAGTGGAGGAAATAGAACATCTGATAACCTATGTCAAAGAGCTCATGGAAAATGACCAAAATGTTGCACTGGTTAAAGCACAACTTGACGTTTTGATGCAAGTGTCTGACAATTCTAATGAGCTACATAACTATTTAGCTCCTCATCCATCACGCTCAACATAGGGGCCCCCCAGGGCTGTGTTCTGAGCCCCCTCCTCTACTCCCTGTACACACATGACTGCGTAGCACAGCGGAACAACAACACCATCATCAAATTTGCTGATGACACAGTAGTGGTGGGCCTGATCTCTGCCAACGACGAAAGGGCCTACCTGGAAGAGGTAGAGAACCTGTCACAGTGGTGTCAGGAGAACTGCCTCTCCCTGAACGTCAGCAAAACAAAAGAGATGATTGTGGACTTCAGGAGGTCGGGGGTCAAGGACTACAGCCCCCTCAGCATCGACGGGGCACCAGTTGAGAGAGTGAACAGTTTCAAGTACCTCGGAGCCCACATATCCGAGGACTTGACATGGACCACACACATTGACAGTGTTGTGAAGAAGGCACGACAACGCCTCTACTTCCTCAGGCGCCTAAGGAAGTTCCAAGTCAGTCAGAAGATCCTTAGGAACTTCTACTCATGTACAATAGAGAGCATACTGACCGGCAACATCACCTCCTGGTTTGGGAATAGCACTGCACAAGACCGTAGCAGACTACAAAGAGTGACACGTTCAGCCGAACGCACAATTAGAGGGGGGCTTCCCACCCTCCAGAACATTTACAACAAGCGGTGCAAGGGGAAGGCTAAGAGAATTATTAAGGACTCGAGCCACCCGAACAACTGCCTCTTTGAACTGCTGCCGTCAGGCAAGCGATACCGGAGTCTTATGGCGAGCACAGAAAGACTCAGAAGGAGCTTCTATCCCCAGGCCATCAGGCTGCTAAACGAACAATAATCGCTAAACGAACAATAATCACTATGCAACAACCATCAAATGCACACAGCACACACACCCACACGCACACACACACTCACTCAAACAAACAACACACTGCAGCACCCACTCTCCACACTTTAGATCACACAAACACACTTACACTTTATATTTATTGATAAAGGATTTGCACTACAACTCGTACACCTACTGTGAATTGTACCTAAACTGCACCTTGTCCATTTATGCCTTGCACTATATAGTATTGTATATTAGTACACTGCACAGTATTGTATATTGTATGGTAACTACGTCTACGAACATTGTACATATGTCTAAACTGAACACTGTGACCTCTTTTTTTTCTTCTAATTTTTACTATGTTTTTATTTCATACTTATCTTGTCATGCACAGTCTCTGGAGCGCAACAGTAAGAAGCATTTTGTACAAAAGTATTCTGTACTTCTGTATGACAACTATTAAAGAAACTTAAACTTAAAACTATTTGATGCCTCTTATTCCACACGATGAACAAGAACAACAAAATGACTGGTTCTCAAAGGTCAATAAACATAAAGATGGATTCATTGAAGATGTTAATGCCTGGTTTTCAGTAACCAGAGGAAACAAACCTCAGTTAGAGGCTCATAACAGGCCTACTGAAATGCAGCAGCATGAGGTTGCAGAGGAGGAAAATGGAGAACATGGGAGTGTGGGAAATGTGGAAGTGACTGGGCCTCAGTCACACAGTTTTCGTTATGCTCAAGAGGATGTTCAACCAGAGGACAGCATATCCAACCATAGTAGCAATAATTATGGTTCAAGATCTATTAGATCAAAGGTTTCCTCAAATGCATCTACACGTCTCAGAGCCGAGGCCGACATGGCCGCCTTAATGGCTCGGCAAAAGTTGCTTGAACAAAAACATGCTCTTGAAGACCAGGAAGCTCAAATAAAGAAACAAGCAGACATAGCAAGGCATGCTCTTGAAGACCAGGAAGCTCAAATAAAGAAACAAAAGGAACAACTTCAGTTTGAAGCGGACATAGCCGCATCGGCAGCAAGGCTGAATGTTCTGAGACCCTCTGGGTCAGGGGTGTGGAGTGCCGCTTCTTGTAGATCAGATGGAATGGAATCCTACTTTGAAAAGGGCCTCAACATTAATGCAGAGGCATTTATACCACCCAAGGATAGAAGAGGACAACCTGCATATGTCGGAGGCACACGGCCAAGGCAAAGACAATCTGATGGAGCCAAATACCTCCAGAAGCCCTCATCACTCACACAGACCCAGACTATAATCTCAAACCCTACGTACCCAGCGCTCACACAGAGACAGAGCACGGTCCAAAAGGCTACAGGGCCTCCATTGTCTTTGTATAGAGACATACAATCTGTGTCCAGGAACAACAGCAGTGAACAGAACAACATGATGTCTATTATGCAAAAACAAAACGACATCACTTCCATGTTGGTGCATCAACAATGCATTGCTTCACTGCCTAAAAGAGACATCCAACCATTTGAAGGTGACCCTCTGCAGTACCATGGCTTTATGCAGTCCTTTGAACAGACCATAGAAAGGAGGACTGACAATGCTGTTGATTACCTGCACTATTTGGAGCAATACACCAGGGGGCAGCCTAAACAACTAGTCAGAAGTTGTCAACTTATGACTGATGGCACTGGCTATGCTACGGCGAAGGCTTTACTCCAGGAACACTTTGGAAATGAGCACGTCATAGCATCCGCTTACATGGACAAAATCTTTGCATGGCCAGCTATTAAGTCTGAGGATGGGAAAGCCTTACAAGCATACAGCCTATTCTTGCGCGGATGCTGCAATGCCATGAAAGACGTGCATAACCTATGTGACCTAAATACATCTGCAAACATGCTTGCTGTTATCAAGAAGTTGCCCTACAAGCTGAGGGACAAATGGCAAACAGAAGCATGTAACATCCAGGAAAGACATCGCAAACGTGCTATGTTTACTGATATTGTGACTTTTATTGAGCGGGAAGCGAGAATCGCTACAGACCCTGTATTTGGAGACATACAAGACGCTCCAATGACGGGGGCTTTCAAGGAAAGTGGCAGAGCTAGACCTGTGCCTCGTCTTCAGGCTAGAGGGAGTAGTTTTGCCACAACGTTCTCCACAATTGAAAGAGATGCTCATTGGGAAAACAGAGTTAAGGATGGATATGAGGAGACTTGCCTTTTCTGCAAAGAGGGTGGACACACACTGGAGTCATGTACTCTATTGGAGAGGAGAGCTCACAGTGAGAAGATGGAGTTCCTGAAGGAGAATGGAGTTTGCTTTGGATGCTTGTGCACTGGGCACATCAGCAGAGAGTGCAGGGAACGTCTGTTTTGCAGGACATGTGGCTCACGACACCCCAGCTTGCTTCACATCCACTCTAAGGAGAATGGAGATGCAGAGAAAGGCAGGAGCAACTCAGACAGAGCAGTGGACAGAACTCTAGTCGAGATCCATACCGGTGGCCTTACTGGGGCCGGTGATCAAGATTGCAAGCTTGCCATCGTACCAGTTAAGGTTAAATCAAGCACAGGTCAAAGGTCAGTGGAAACCTATGCCTTTCTAGACCCAGGGAGCTCAGCGTCCTTCTGCACAATGGGTCTGATGGATAAACTAGGACTATCTGGGAGTAAAACAAGGATCCTTCTACATACCATGGGCCAAGAAAAGGTGGTTGACAGTTGCACTACATCTGACTTGGAAGTCGCTGGATTGGACAGTGACCGATACTGTAAAATACCAAAAATCTTTGCACAACATCAAATCAACTCAAAGAACAACATCAACTCAAAGAACACCTACGGGAGACTGCAATTCAAAACTGGCCCCTACAAATGTCCTAACCCAGTTGTACAATAAAGACCAAGCATGGCTTTGTCAGTATTCCAATGTACAGCCCCACCCAACCCCACCCCACCTACCCAACCTCCTCCAATGTACAGTTTCCATGTCAAATGTATGTCAGTATTCCAATGTACAGTGTCCCCCCCCCCCCTACCCCCCCCCCCCCCCCCCCCCCACACCTCCAATGTACAGCCCCACCCCACCTACCCAACCTCCCCCAATGCACAGTTTCTATGTCAAATGTATATACTCTTCTTCTGGATTTTTTTAGTATCACAAACAGTACTGTATTTGAAAATCTGGTATGTCATAAATGTATAGATGTAGCAGTACTGTCTATCTGTATGTCATGTGTGTCATATGATGAATTGAAAATGGGGGACCCTGATGGAAACAAGACGAAAGTCTTTCTCAGGTCTGCATCCTCTTAACAATTGTATGTATTGAGCTGTACTGTACTGTACCCATTCTGCAATCTGTTAATAAACTTTTCAATCAATCAATCAATCAATCCCACAACTGCAAGATCTGGAAAAATGGCCTCATCTGAAGCATGTTTATCTGCCACAGATAGATGCAGACGTGGAAATGTTGATTGGTCTGAACGTTCCCAGAGCCTTAGAACCACTGGAAGTCATCCGAAGTGTGAATGGAGGGCCATATGCAGTCAATACGATGCTTGGATGGACTGTAAATGGACCAGTTGGAGGAGTCGACAGTGTCATGGCAGCGTTCGGAGCTAGTTCTGAAAGCTCAAGCAGCACCAATAAGATGGAGTATAAACGTAAAGTTCATCGGGAGGTGATCGACGAGGCCAAGCAGGAGTTAAAGATACAGAGAGGAGAGAACACATGGCTCCTCCCAGAGCTCGACCAACGTCTTCATCAGATACAGCAGGAGACCATCTTCAAGACCAAGAAGAAGAAAAGGTCAAAAAATATCAAAAAGGAGAAGAAGAGACAAGAGGAGGAGAAAGCCAAAGCAGAGGCCATCCAACAGGCTGGTCTGCATAGGCTGGAGTTGAATCCATACTGGAAAGATGGAGGGAGTGGTCTTCCCCCAGTGCATAAGACTGGTACTGCAGCACATAAAGCCTCAGTAGAGAATGATGGAGGTGTTGGTTGGTTGAGGAAGAGTTTGAAGAGGATGAAGGAGCAGGCGGAGAGAGAACAACGCAGCCTCAGTGACGTGGTGTCTCAGAGATATGGATCTATGGAGAAGTTTCAGAATCAACTTGCAGAAGCTGAGAGAGCAGCACATGGAGAAAGAGAGGAGAGGATGGCAAGAGGAGGAGGAAGAGAGGACAGAGAGAAGAGAATGGAGGAGGAGAGGAGAGGAGGATGGGATGGAGAGAAGAGGATGAGGAGGGACTCCATACAGTACTCGACGAAATGGAATCAATTCTCAACAGTAGACATCTCACATACCTGCCACAAGTACAGGAACGACAGAACAAAGATCAAGCGGAACTTCATCCCCGGTGACATAGTGCTCAATAATGGACGATTCCGCACCACGGAATTCGTGGATCATTGGGAGGATTACAGAGACGATGCCAGACGAGATCGGACTTGTGCGACAGGTCTGGATTAAGACGCGGACCTGCAGCTTTCTCTATAGACCTGTGACAAAGATTTGCCTTATTCAGGAGTCAACAGTCATGAAGGCTTTGTTTCTTTTCATGATTTTGGATTATTTTGACTTTTTTGTGACTTTGACGTTTGAATTGACTTGATTTTGGGGGGGGGGGTTCGATTTAAGAAGAGTATCAAGACCTTATGAACTATGAACTCCTTGCGCACAAAAAAAATCGAAAAAAGACAAAAAAAATTGAACGAAATTTGTATTGTGGTGTTTTATATTAATTGAAGTGTTAGTAATTATTACTGTGAAATGAGATTATGTAATAATTAGGGGCCGGCATGTTGGTGACAGGTATAGACAAGACGGGTTGTTATGGTCACGTCATTCACAAATGGGTCACGTGGTGTAGTAGTATGAGTAAAAGTCAGCTGTTCACCGGCGGGTTTCAGGTATTGAAATGATGAGGGAGTGAACGGGGAAGTCATACTTTGCTAACCGCACGTTACACAATATCCAATCAAGCTGTGATTTGCTTTTAATGACGTTACTATATCAACTGCTTTTAATCGCAATAAAGTAACCAAACGCAGTATCCTGGAGCAGTGATTTCATGACAATCGGCGCGTCTGGCAGGTAGAATTATTTCCCCGGTTTAGTCTCTCGGTGACTCCATAAATGTTTGGATAGTCGCCATACAGTTTTTTTCCCTCCCGTTCGGTACCCGAGGAGGAACCCATGCAGCTGGGACGTTCTCATCTGAGCCAAGCTAAACGGGAGGCGAGGTTCAGGTCCGGCCTTTGCCTCTACTGCGGTCGGGAGGGACACCGTATCGCCAACTGCCCCACCCGGCCAAAAGACCAGGCTCGCCGGGACCCCGGGAGATCCTGGTGAGCCGTTTTTCTCGTTCCCAGAGCCGTGCACCACCTGGCCATCTGATGAGCGTCACCCTGGCCTGGGCGGACCAACGGGCCACGGTGGAGGCACTCATTGACTCGGGGGCAGACGAGAGTTTCCTAGACTTCGAGTTTGCTACCCGGGCCAACATTCCACTTGAGGACCTAGTGAGGCCATTGGAGGTATTCGCATTGGACCAACACCGCCTGGCTGACATCACTCAACGCACCTGCCCTGTCTGCTCACCATTGCTGGTAACCACGTTGAGAGACTCCAGTTCCTTATCACCAGATCCCCTCTTGTCCCAGTAGTCCTGGGCCGGCCCTGGCTCGAGCTGCACGAGCCCCACATCGCCTGGTCCTCCGGTACCATCAAGGGTTGGAGCTCCTCCTGTCATGCCCAGTGTCTTCAGGCGGCGTCCTGTCCCCCGCCCCGGAGATCCGTTGGTGAGCCGCCTCCGGACCTCTCGACCATACCCCCTGAGTACCACGACCTCATGGAGGTTTTCAGTAAGTCCAGGGCTCAGGCCCTTCCGCCTCACCGGCCTTACGACTGTGCCATCGACCTCCGCTCAGGGGTTCCCCTTCCCGGCAGCCGCCTCTACAGTCTGACCGTCCCGGAGAAGTCGGCGATGGATCAATACATCTCTGAGTCCTTGGAAGCAGGACTCATTCGGCCTTCCTCCTCTCCTGTGGCAGCCGGTTTCTTCTTTGTTGGGAAGAAGGACTCAAAGGACCTTCGACCCTGCATCGACTATCGCCAGCTCAACGAGATCACCATTAAGAACAAGTATCCTCTACCTCTCATGAACTCCACCTTCGAGCCTCTCCCAGGCTACCGTCTTTACCAAGCTGGACCTCCGGAGTGCCTACCATCTAGTCCGTATCCGTGAGGGCGATGAATGGAAGACCGCCTTCAAGACTCCCAGGGGCCACTACGAGTACCTGGTGATGCCGTTCGGCCTCACCAACGCTCCGGCGGTATTCCAGGCGCTCATGAACGACGTCCTTCGTGACATGCTGGAGGAGTTTGTGGTAGTATACCTAGACGACATCCTCATCTTCTCCAAGACCCTCGAGGAACACATCCAGCATGTCCGCCGTGTGCTGGAGCGCCTCCTCCACAATCGGCTCTTCGTCAAAGCGGAGAAGTGCCGATTCCACTCCGACTCTGTCGATTACCTGGGCTTCATCGTGGAGAAAGGCTTGACCCGAGCTGATCCTCGCAAGATCCAGGCCGTGGAGGAATGGCCGGAACCCACCTCTCGGAAGGAGTTACAGAGCTTCCTCTGGTTCGCCAACTTCTACCGAAGGTTCATCCGGAACTACAGTCAAGTGGTGGAACCGCTTACCAGACTGACCTCTCCCGCCCTGCCGTTCGACTGGTCCCCAGCGGCGTGTGCTGCGTTCCGCTCCCTCAAGAAGAGGTTCACTTCCGCCCCGATCTTGCTCCATCCAGACCCCAAGAGAGGTGGACGCCTCGGATACTGGACTGGGAGCTATCTTATCCCAGCGGTCGGCAACGGACCAGAAGGTACATCCGTGCGCCTTCTACTCGCGTCGGTTCCTCCCTGCCGAGAGGAACTATGACATCGGCAATCGGGAGCTGCTGGCGGTTGTGGCTGCCTTGGAGGAGTGGCGTCATTGGCTAGAGGGGGCCGAGGAGCCGTTTATCATTTGGACGGACCACAAGAACCTGACGTACATCCGTGCTTCCAAGCGCCTCAATGGCCGGCAGGCAAGATGGGCCAGCTTCCTCTGGTTCCCGCAACACGAAGGCCGACTCCCTGTCCCGGTTACACTCCAAGGGGGCTCCAACCACTGAGGACCCGACTCCCATCCTCCCAGAGGCCAGGGTGGTAGGAGTCGTCACCTTGGGCATCGAGGGGGTGGTAAGGCGTGCCCTACGCTTCCATAGCGCTCCAGGCAATGTACCGGTTCATCGTCTCTTCGTCCCCGACTCGGTCCGGTCCCGGTACAGGTATGGCAGGCTTTTTGCAAGGGATTGGGGGCAACGGTCAGTCTTTCCTCTGGTTATCATCCCCAGACTAACGGACAAACGGAGAGGATGAACCAGAGCGTGGAGTCTGCTCTTTGGTGTGTGGCTGCCGAGAGACCAGCTTCTTGGAGCCGTTTCCTTCCCTGGGTCGAGTACTCCATCAACTCCATGGTCAGTTCCGCCACCAGCCTCTCACCCTTTGAGGTATCCCTGGGCTACCAACCCCCTCTTTTCCCTGCACAGGAGACGGAGGTGGCAGTTCCCTCCGTGCAGGACCACCTCGACCGGTGCCGTCGGGTCTGGGAGATCGCCAGGATCGTGGGGCTGACCGGCGCCGGGTTCCTGCGCCGACGTACCACCCTGGGCAGAGGGTGTGGCTTTCCGCGAGGGACCTCCCACTTCGGTCCTCGGCCAAGAAACTTAACCCCCGGTTCGTCGGACCTTTCGAGGTTCTGAAGGTACTCAGTCCGGCGGCGGTGCGTCTTAAGCTTCCTGCGTCCATGCACATTCACCCCGTTTTCCATGTGTCCCGGGTTAAGCCTGTCTCTCTCAGTCCCCTGATGCCTCCTGCTCCGGATCCACCTCCTCCCAAGATGGTGGACGGTCACCCCCAGTGGCAGGTCCGCCGGTTGATGGGCGTTCGACGGCGGGGTCGGGGGTTCCAGTACCTGGTGGACTGGGAGGGGTACGGCCCGGAGGAACGGAGCTGGGTCTCCCGCCAGCTCATCGTGGATCCCGGCCTGATCACCGACTTCCATCGTGCCCATCCGGGCGAGCCGGGTCGGCCGGGTCGCCGGGTGGCTCCCGTGGAGGGGGGGGTACTGTGAGGTTTTGTCCGCTCCCCACCCACTCGCTCCGTTCCTTTAAGGTATTTTGTTAATTAATTGCATTCCGCGCCTCACGCTTCTTTCCTGTAAGATGCCGTGTTGATTGGTGCTCTCCCCACCACACGCTTCTGGAGCAATGATCAATTTCATCCCGCAGCTGTCACAGCTTGTCATTTAGCGCCCCGTGGCTTTAAATACCCTGATCTCCCTAATACCGATGTTGGATCGTTTTGAATATTCCCTGAATCTGCCTTTCTTTCCCGTCGCTGTCTGTTGCTCCCCAGGACTCTCGTGAAGTATCCCTGTTGGAAGTAAACAGTCTTTTTTGGATCAATCGTTTTTGTGTGTTTGTGAAACACCGAAGAGATCCCGTTTTTGTTATACTGTTCTCACCTATTTTTTGTTGTTGGATTTACACGTTGGATTACCTTATTGTTTTTTCTCTGGACACTGCTAACTGTGTGTATCACACCGAAGATCAAGTCACTTGGATATATTGTTTGGATCAGTCACCTCTCTGTTTCTATTGTGCGCTGAGCTAACTGGGATTTCTCTCTCTCTCTCCGCTTCCACCTGGAGTGTATGCTGGGGGGATCTGCAGAGCGGCTCAGACGTCACAGGCAAATTCCTCACCATCACCTTCTGGGAGAATCTGCAGAGCCGCAAACATTCTTCACATGCCAGATTCCCCGTTTGTTCTGTTCTCCACCTAATTCAATCTTGTGACTCTGTGAATAAACACGCCCTTGTTTTTGGCTAACTCTGAAACAACTCTCTGTGCCGTTGCGCTTGGGGTCGGTTACAAACCCTAACAGTTTGGTCATTATTATCATGGTTTTATTCACTGTCAAAGATGAAAAGAAAAATCATAATTCATATTTTCCTTTGTTTCATCACAATTTAAGCAAGCCTAGTAATAGACACAATATTTCTGACACTGAGAATACATTCATTGAGGTCCATAGATGTTCCTAGATACCAAGAATATGCAAATAGCCCTTGTAGAAGTGGAGCAATATTCCATTTACCTAGGCAGTGGTGCAGTCGTGGTCACACACGGTTACACGCCGTGTTACTAGATGATCAGTACGCGCGCACAAAGATGCGCTCTATCCATTCGTTGTGCGCTAAGTACGCGCGTGCGCGTGCGTGGCATGTTACCAGTTCCCATATTACGACTGCACCACTGTACCTAGGTATACATTTTATGCAGATTTTCACCTGGGGTGGAACAGGCTTTAGCTCTTATTTCAATACTTGCATTAATGGGGATCTAAAGAATACGGTGTTTCACGTTACAAAATTAAACACATGGAAAAAGGCGACACCTTGTAGTTGTGACTCACTCCTATCACCCTTCTAACACGTTTACAAAACTACCCTTTGTTAGAACACTAATTCTTATCAAGTGTCCAACCATTTGGCTTTTGCAAATATAATAGTGAAGAATGTGAGCTTAGAACGTTACGCTGATTCCTTCTTCCAGATGCTGTTGTTGATAAACATTGTCTTGAACACCGGCGCCATCTTGTGGTTTACACCGTGGTCCCTTCCTCGCGTCGCTTATGAAACGAAGACCATGGTCGTAATCTTGCTTCCAACTTGACTTAGCGTAGATGCGTCTATACTTTCCGTAGCCGCATTTCTGCAGACCCCTCTCTGATTGGTTGAGCCCATTTCTGCAGACCCCTCTCTGATTGGTTGAGCGAAGCCCCTCTCTGATTGGTAAAATGAAGCTCGGGGGTAGCAGAGGGGCGTCTCTACAAATAGTAGCTCCAGTTCTGCAGACCCCTCTCTGATTGGTTGAGCTCCATTTCTGCAGACCTCTCTCTGATTGGCCGAGCGCGCGCATGCGCATGAGCCGCGACAAGCTCCTCTAGTCAGGAGTCGAAACTCCGTTAAGCTCCAGAGAGAGAGGCTGAAAACCCACAGTTGTTGCCCGCCGGATGGGAGCCGAATCTCGGATCCGAGTTTTCTGATGAATAGCCCCAAAACATGGAGGTCGCGAACGCAATTTATACGCATGGAAGTATTGATTACGCCATAACGAATCATTAAAAAAATATACCGTTAACTGGAATATGTTGTGTGTGCCTTTACACATATGTTGGATAGGATTATGTACTTGGTTTGTCATTAAAAACCAATAATAATTGCTCGCCGACTCAACTCAAGGGTGAGTTTGACGCACAGCCAGCACCGAGGAACAGCACCTGGGTACCCGGCCTCTGGTACCCACCAAGTACCAGCCCACGACAACACGTACGGGGAGACTCGCCCAGGAGGCCTCTCCCCCAACGCTCACCGATGTGCCAGCCATCCATGGCATCGTACCTTGGCACACCGATGTTCCCGGACTTTACGAACGAGGACAGAGCACAGTACACGGAATTACGGATGTGCTTAGAGACTATGATGTCCGACGTCCCTGATGAGTCGTACAAATATGCTATCCTCCTCAAGCATCTCAAGGTGCCCAGAGCGCATAATATAGCGCTGGCATATTCCAACTCAAGCACCCCATACTCCGCGGCTCTAGTAGCCCTCGACCAGCGTTATGGACGCATATGGGACTACGTGATACAAGAAATAAGGAATATTGACCGTCTCCCCCCAGCCACAGACAATAGATCATTGGATGACCTCTCTATCAAGGTACAATCCCTGGTAGGGATGCTGGGGTCCCAAAAGGAAAAGGGGAGAAATGAACTATATGCTAACTCCAATGTAGAACGAATACTAGAGAAGCTCCCTCCAGCCCGCCAAGAGCGCTTTCGGCGGCAGAGAGACCACCGTGATCCCGACGGTCCCGAGCCATCCCTCCTAGACCTGGCCGACTTCCTTGCGAGAGAAGTCAGCAGCCTACGACTGGATACGTTCGTGCGGAGTGGACCAAGCCCAAGAGATGGACCTCGGAGATCTAATGATAACCGCCGGTCGGTGACCGTTATGCACCAAGCCGAATCAGTACCGCATCACAAGAACCACAACACCCCCTCGACAAAAGAGAAGTGGAAGATTGTATGCCAGTACTGCGAGAAAGAACATTGGCTGTCTCAATGTGACACTTTCAAGAAGATGACCGCTGACAAAGTGAGTCAGTGGATCAAAGCCAACCGCCGCTGTTTCCGCTGCGCGCGCAGCCATATGGCAGCCAAGTGCCGCTTAAAGAAGAAATGCAGCAGGTGTGACGGCGCCCACTTGGATGTCTTGCATGACAGCAACAGGAAGAAACTCGCACCCCCAAGTAGCTCGAGAGTAAACGTCATGTATATCGACCCCGCCAGCAGCGGGAGCTCCCGAGTGCTCTTGAAAGTGGTCCGAGTGATATTAAGCTACGAGGACAAGGTCATGGACACTTACGCCGTCCTTGACGATGGGTCAGAAAAGACTCTCCTCCTCGCATCCGCTGCAGCCCGGCTGGGTCTGCGGGGGAGCGAAGAAACAATGACAATTCGTACTATAAGAAGAGACCTGAAGACCATAAAGGGTGAAAATGTCTCCTTCACTATCGCAGCAATCGGGCAGCCCGAGAGGCAGTATAGGATTACTAACGCTTTCACCAGCCAAGACATAGGCCTGTCACAGTACACCTACCCCATCCCCAAGCTGATGGAAAAATACGTGCACCTACGTCAACTACCTATACCGCTCATCGACGGCGCCACCCCGACCCTGCTCATAGGATCCGACCACGCACACCTCATCGTCCCAACGGACCGGGTCCACATCGGGCCCAGAGGCTGTCCAGCAGCAGTCGAGACCCGCCTAGGATGGTCACTACAAGGCCCCCTCTCCAGGTCTCCCAACCGACCAGCAGCCACTCGCTGCCTCCACTCCAGAATAACAGAAGAAGACACCACCCTCTTACAGCACGTCGAGAGGCTATGGACATTAGACACAATGCCCTTTAAGAATGAAAAGAAACTTGTTCGTTCAAAGGAAGACACTTATGCCATAACCCTCCTCGAGCAGAGGACAAAGAGAGTCGAGGTCAATGGAGTGATGAGATACGCAACTCCACTCTTGAGGCGAGAGGATATGCCCACCTTCCACGCCTCAAAAGAAGCGACGGAGCGATATCTACTGAACACCGAGCGGCGTCTAGCCAGAGACCCCACTCAAGCCACTGTGTACCGCGCTGAGATTGACAAGCTAATCACAGCGGGACACATAAAGAAAATTGACATTCAAGAGGCCGATCAGACGACCGAATCATGGTACGTGCCCCACCACAAGGTCCACCACAACGGCAAGGATCGTATTGTGTTCAACTGCAGCTACCAGATCGGACTACAGAATCTGAATAAAGAACTCTTGCCCGGCCCAACACTCGGCCCCTCTCTACTAGGCGTGTTGCTACGTTTCCACCAAGACAAGGTGGCCATCAGCGGCGACATCAAAGGGATGTTCCTGCAGGTGCGACTAGAAGAGGACAAGCCCCTGCTGCGGTTCTTATGGAGAGAGAGGATCGGGGATGAGCAACCATCCATCTACCAATGGGAGGTCCTCCCTTTCGGAACCACATGCAGCCCATGCTGTGCTACGTTCGCACTGCAAAAACATGTCGCAGAGGACCCAGCAGCTGACGAGGAGGTCCGACAAAGTGTAGAGAGGAGTTTCTACGTGGACAACTGTCTGCAAAGCGTCTCGACGCCAGAAGAAGCCGAAGCCCTCCTACTCAAGCTCCGCGCCTCCCTGATCAAAGGCGGCTTTGATCTCCGGCAGTGGGCCAGCAGCGACCCTCAAGTACTTCGCAGCCTCTCCCCAGAGAACAAAGCAGCAAGCAGCGAGACCTGGATGGCGACCATCCCAGGTGAAGCCCAAGAAATGACATTAGGACTAGTCTGGCGCTTCAAAACAGACTCGCTCCATTACAGACACACACCCCTGACCAAGGAGCAGGGAAGGTCGATTTCACTACCGACCACCAGACGGAGTGTATACAGAACACTCGCCAGACAATATGACCCGTTGGGATGTATCCTACCTTACACCACCAGGGCAAAAATTATTGTACGAGAGCTGTGGGACAAGGAACAGGGCTGGGACGACCCCATACCCGACCACCTTGCTTCCACATGGAGAGAGTGGGAAAAATAACTCAACTCGCTCCCAAATGTAAACATACGCCACAGCTATTTCCCACCCACAGTGCGGCTGGAGACGTGCCAGATGGACCTGCACGTCTTCAGCGACGCCTCAGAAGTAGCCTATGGCTCGGTGGCTTACTTGCGGGCCCGAGAGGAGGGAGGAGAAATACACACCGCCTTCATCCTGGCTCGCTCAAGGATAGCCCCCCGCAAGCAACAATCGATCCCGCGTCTAGAGCTCTGCGCAGCTCTAGTAGGCGCGCAACTCGCCACGTTAATCCAACGTGAACTCACCATCCCGGTGCAAAGAACAATCCTGTGGTCAGACTCCATGACCGTACTCACATGGATCCAGTCCGATTCGTGTAGATACAAGGTCTTCGTGGGAGTCAGAATCACAGAGATCCAAGACTTAACAGAATCAGCATGCTGGGGGTACGTGGACACAAAACAGAACCCAGCAGATGTCATCACACGGGGGATGTCCCTAGATGACCTCACACGTCACAATATCTACAGTGACGGTCCCGAGTTCCTCAAGCTCCCGGAAGAAGAGTGGCCTAAACCCACCCCACGGGAGGCTAGTCAAGAGGAGGCAGAGATGAAGAAATCTATGTTCTGTGGGTTGACGCACACACCAGTCCCCACCGACCCTAACATAGACGACTGCCCCACCCTTGAGAGTGCGCAGTTAAAGACATTCCTGTGGCACCACCCTGAGGTTCCCTCCACTACTGACATTAATGCAGCTAATTACGAAGAAGCAGAACTCCTTCTGCTACAGCGAGCCCAAAGAGACTCGTTCCCCGACGAGCTAGACTGTCTGCAGGGATCAAAGCCAGTCCCGTCAGACAGCAGACTGCTCCACTTGGCCCCTGAGCGCGACGCCCATGATCTCATCAGAGTGGGTGGTCGTCTGAGACGGGCCCCGGACTTAACGGACGACGTCAAGTTCCCTATAGTTCTCAACAGCCGACACAAGGTCACCGAGCTCATCATAAAGAAATACGATGAGGATGTGCACCACGCTGGGGCAGAGAGAGTCTTCGCTGAGATCCGACGTCGCTATTGGATACTGCAAGGAAGAGAAGCAGTACAACGCTTCCAGCGGACCTGTCTAGACTGTCGCAAGTGGCGAGCACAGCCCAGTATACCCAGGATGGCTGACCTGCCTCCCTGTCGCCTCCGACTTGGCGACAAGCCGTTTCACTCCACCGGCATGGATTGCTTCGGCAGCTGTACGTGAAGAAAGGAAGAGGGACGGAGAAGAGGTGGGGCATTGTATTCAAATGCATGACCACCCGAGCAATGCACATAGAACTCCTTCCGACCATGAGTACGGACTCATTCCTTATGGCCTTCCGGAGATTCACAGCGCGAAAAGGAAAACCGTCTATATTATTGTCTGATCACGGGACAAACTTCAAAGGCGGAGAAAGAGAGCTGAGAGAGAGCTTCCAAGCTATGGGCCCAGAACTTAAGACCCACCTCGCTCCCTCTCAGATTGACTTCCAGTTTAACCCCCCGAATGCCCCTCACTTCGGGGGAACCTGGGAACGAGAAGTACGTTCAATAAAGACAGCCCTGTACGCCGTGCTTGGGGCCCAGACCGTGGCTGAAGAAGTCCTCACGACAGTCCTCACAGAGATCGAGGGAGTACTGAACTCAAAGCCCCTCGGTTACGTCTCAAGTGATGTAGCAGATGTCGACCCAGTCACCCCCAACACTCTCTTGATGGGGCGGCTGGACCCCGTGCTCCCACAGACGGTGTACAGACCTGAGGAAGCGAACGGTCGAAGAATGTGGAGGTACAGTCAAGTATTGGCTGACAAGTTTTGGAACAGTTTCCTCCTCCACTACCTACCGTCTCTACAAACCCGCCAGAAATGGGTAAAAGATAGAGACAACTTGACGGAGGGCACAGTCGTCATGATCGTAGACCAGTCACTACCCCGAGCTATGTGGCCGGCCGGCCGCGTAAGCAAAGTGATCACTGGTGCCGACGGAAAGGTCAGAGCGGCAGAAGTTCTTGTCCAGGGACGGACATACACCCGACCCGTGGCGAGGCTGATAGAGTTGCCAAGGCTCCCTGACTCCCTTGATGACGACCATGACCCACTGACTTTGTGAATTGCCCTACTCCCCACAACAGACATTGAGTAGTTGACAAGACGGTTAATCTGTCTCTGCTTATCTAATTAGGTGCGGACTAATTAGGAGGCGGCTGTTACAAAGGGTCAGATTAAACCGAATATATATATTTATTGCTTGAGATCCCTTGTATAATATTTGTATATCGTTTGATATCCCTTGTATATTCTTTGTATATATACACGGAATATCCCTTTACCTAGGTACAAACCAGACCATAATATTCGTTCTCCTATTGGACAGCGACCCCTAGGCGCCAACGGCCATACCCCCAATGGCAAGTTCAAAGGCAACGCCAAGGCATGTCTCAACATGTCCAGGTTTGCGCAGTAATACGAGACAGAACTGAGGTTGGCACTAGATTATTCACCTTACGTATAAATACGTGGATACAGCAGTAGTCTTATCCCAAAAGTTGAAGCCTTAACCACGAGACAACGTGCCGTGAAGTGGGCCTCTTTGCCCCTGAATAGAGCCTTGAGAACCGCGTGCGAATATATAGCTAAAGTGTCAGAGTTTAACGCTGTATCGTCGAGTTCGACTTATTCTAATGTGAAGTAATAGTCTATCATTTATAGTGTATCGTGCGGCTACCGTTCTTCAGTGACCAGCATTACCACCGGTTCGTCGTACCTATAGCTAGTGCACTTATCCAGGCTGGGCGGCCTAAACTTGTGCCACCACCCGAGGAGTCCTAGACGAGAACCGTTGGATATGTACACCGGAGAACCTACACCGGCGAATGCAGAGCCTTTTCTGGCTGGATTATATTGCTTTGGTACCGTGGCTGCTGGAGCAGAGAACCGTCTACCCCACTGTCGTGTGGGATCTACCCCTGTGAGGAGCACCCTCGAGCCCGCCTCTAGGACCAGAGGCTGGCTAGCTTTCATCCATGCTGTCGGGCATACTGGATTATAGCTGTTGCTTTGTCTGCGGACCAAGGGAGTACTGCACTGGCTCCTGTATCTGGAGCCTCGTTATTCCGCGTTGACCCAGACTTTGCACCCGAACATTCCTCTACCCTGCCGGCTTACAACCGGAGGGAACCCCCCAGTGTCTCCAGCTGACTACTAGTGTGCCTTATGTAATTGCTATGCTACAGGTGGCGTCAGTTATACCCATCTTACTATTCTCATGGACTTACGCTCTTGACCTACTTTAAGTGTTCTTCGCCTTACAAGCGCAAGTATAATTCTCAATCTGTAACCTACCGTTGCTGCTCTAATAATAATAAATCCCTCTAACTAGAACTTTATGTGTCATTGCCGTATTCTTGTGTGGGTGTTCACCAGATATATTCATGTACTGTATGGCCAGTAATTAAAGTACATAACTAAGTAGTGGTTTAATAATACCATACTCTCAATACAGTCAGGGAATTGTACCCCTCAGTTACAACGTCCAATCCCCACCCACCAGCTTTCCCACCCCTATCACTGACAATTGTGTTAGTATGAACGACCAGCCAAGCTGGTAGCAACGCCGAGAGCTGGGCTCGAACCCAGCATCTCCTGCGTTAGTGGCGAGCGCCTTGCCCACTGCGCCACTTAGCCGCCCTTTACAGAAGTAATCTGAGAAACCAATAAACTTTCACTGGAAATTGTGACGTTAATACAAGAGTTTTGACTTGAGGGTCAGATTCAGACAAGTAGTAGCTTAACCGTTATAATTCATTCAAGGCCGGGCGATTGAGGTGGTTACTGAATGCAATTATTTGGGCTCTGTATTTTAATAGATCCTCAGTGAAAGGAAATCCTTCCTGAATGGCTTCTACCTGAAGGCTTTCCAATTACATTTGGTGAACTATCCATTTGACTCAACTCAATTTACCCAAAATTATTGTTTACCTCTAATTCTAAAGGTAACTAATCGGGTTGAATGTGTTCCTATGCACTGGTTTCTTAGCTCTTATCTGTACCCCCTAAAGTCAATTGTCACTGAATTATTTATTGAATCTCTTTTGTATTAACATCTGGTTCAGACATTTATTCTCCAGACATTAACAGCCCAGTCTAAGCAGGCTCATCGAGGTGTCCAGTAAGGTCGTAGGAGTGAGCCAGGCCCAGCTCAGACCTTTTTCAATGTATCTAATTGTAGAGGGTTTGAAAATGCCTCCATGTAAAGTTGTATACAAAAACATACAAGCCCTATTTTTTAAGATTATTCACAATTACTCTAACTGTACAGTCATTTACTTTTGAATGAGATGGTACATATTATTAGACTTCCAAGTCAGTAGATGGCGCTCCTGCGCTCCTGTGAGTGATAGAGGAAATCAATATAGTCTTGGCTCCCAAGCATGCGCAGTCAGAATAAACCGCTGCCAGCAGAGCAGAGGCAGCCAGCCTAGAAGAAATAACGTGTCTATTCTCCATTCACAGGTAATACAATAATTATCTAAAACATTCCTAAAGATGTTTAAAAACGAATGTCAACTGTCAGTGACATGTTATGTAACGTTTTGAGTGTGTACATGAACATGTTTGCAAGTTTGGACGAGTATTTTTAAATGGTCGAGTTGAATAATGACTAACTGCTAGCTAGCTATTTTCAGTGTTACACCGACAGTAGTACACGTGGTGCTTTGATTGATTGAAAACTTTATTAACAGATTGCAGAATGGGTACAGTACAGCTCAATACATACAATTGTTAAGGGGATGCAGACCAGAGAAAGACTTTCGTCTTGTTTACATCAGGGTCCCCCATTTTCAATTCATCATGACATACATGACATACAGATAGACGGTGCTTGTGTGTGTGTGTGTGTACGTGCGTGTAAGACAGCGTGTTACCGTCAATGTGTATTTGAGCTAAGGTTATGTAGCTAATGTGTATTCAATTTAAGATGTATACAATTGGTTTTTGTACATTGAATTGAATGTGATTGTTCGGACTACAGGATGAGGTATTACGTTTATTTGTAAGTAAGAATATAGATGGCGATGCAAAAGGGTTTATTGGTTGCACTTCAAGGATAGTTTGAATTTATGCCAAAAGGTTTTTATTGTTTTGCACTTTATTTCGTTTCCTAAAGAATACATTTGAAGGTTGTATTTTTGTATGATTTGGTTTATTATATTTTTGTACAATAAGAATTAAAGTATTGTAATTGGAGTATTGGAATGTTAAAGGAATATTTTGTCTTCAGAACAAACCACTCCCAGCAGAGCGAGGCTAGAAGAGATAAGGTGTCTATTCTCCATCATTCATAGCCCCTTTCGGGTCTGATGCACGCCAACAAGGTTGGACGAGTGAATACAGTCCCTTATACCTTCATAGAAAAATCCCACAATTAACTCTGAAGAACTGGTCCTCAGAAAAACGCTCGTCGTACAAGTATCGCACAGACATTTCAAAGGTACTCGGTTGCACGAGGGTTTCGGACAGGCGTGCATCACAGACCCGAAAGGGGCTACATCATTCACAGATCCACAGCGCACCCTTGTCTGCGTATCAAGGTCTGAGGCCGGTAACATAAGCTCCACCCCCCCTTTCTTGATCCAATCACAACTGTTGCTTCCCTTGGACAAACTGTTTTGTCAGAGGAAAGCAACCGTTGTGATTGGAGGATCAGGAAAAGAGGGCAGGGTTTGAGGGGTCATTCGTCAGAGGCTTTGATTCTATTCTGGTCTTCACTGGTGATGTTCCAAAAGGAATTCTAACTCTTGCCACCGCTCAGGCCCAGCAATTAAATGTAGGCTGTCAACCATTCCTTCTGGCCATAATTGGGTTAAATCTGCACTGCCCTACAAAACCAAAACCATTACCCAAACACGCCCAATTGGCTGTCGTCGACTGAAATAACCTTGTACTATTATGAACTTTGCTAACTAAGGAATGTACCTCACCTATATATTACTGCCTACTATGCTAATTATGTCTCACCTCTCCCACTCTTCACTTGCAGCAGCACCGCACGGGTCCTCCATTTGCCACGAGTTTGCTACTGTAGCTTACAGACAAAAGATGTCCGACGAGGGAAAACTTTTCGTCGGCGGGCTGAGTTTCGACACCACCGATGACTCGTTGGCGGCAGCGTTCTCAAAGTACGGAAACGTCGCCAGATGCAACGTCATCATGGACAAAGAGACGGGAAGGTCTCGCGGCTTCGGCTTCGTTACATATGAAAACCCAGCGGACGCCAAAGATGCGATGGATGGAATGGACGGCAAGACTGTGGACGGCAGAGCCATTCGTGTGAATGAAGCAGGGCAGGGTGGCGGCGGCGGCAGCAGAGGTCGTGGAGGTGGAGGATACGGCGGCGGAGGAGGATACGGCGGCGGAGGAGGATACGGCGGCGGAGGAGGAGGCAGCGGCGGCGGTGGAAGCTATGGAGAGCGTAGCTATGGCGGCGGTGGGAGTTACGGCGGTGGTGGATACAGAAGTGCCGGTGGATACAGGGAGTAGTTAGAAGCCGGGGTAGCTACGGGGGGCGCTCTGGATCATACAGCTATGCTGCACACGAGAAACTCTCCCCGATTCAAGATCATCCATTGACTGGCTGTATTTAAAAGATGCGCTCCCTTAAGAAATGTCCACGTGTTGTTGACCGATTCTCTTTGTAGTTCTATTATGTTGCAGCTCAAGCATCGTGCAAATGTAGCCATAGTTTTGGCCATTCATTGACAAACTATGTTTAAACACAAGTTGAAGATTTTTTTCCTACTTGAGGGCAATTGTTCTTGCAGCTTTTTTCTAACCTCACACCTATTAACTAAGTACAATATCTGATTTGATTGGTGCCGTTAAATGAGAAATTGGAAAACTCTACAATCGAAATGATCTAGCTGCTTTTTTTTCTTGATCAGCCAGGATTTTGAAGCACCATTCCTACCTTGCACTGTTAAGCAGCTCCTGTTTTCCCCCGGATGTAGGGGAAATTCAATAGGGCTGTTTTACTTTTGTTTGAGTTATGCTTCATTTTAATGCTTGTCCAACCTACCGCCTGCCAAGTTATTGACTTGAGAAATCCATTTAGTAGCTCGAACAGGCTTTTGTGTCTCGTAGTACATTCCTAAGTGTTGCTTGCTAGGCAGCAATGCCTCAGCCATGTAATTTTTTTTAAATTTTAAATATAGATTAGCCGAGGGTCCTGTATATTCAGTTTCCAAAAAAAGTTAATTCCTTTCAGACTGGTGAACTACACGCCTAATGTGGTCGGCTGTTCAATGTGTGTTTTTTGCTTTGCTCAACGTCTGCATTTTAAATGTGCTGTTAGAATGGACTGAACTGAACTTGTATAAGTGATCGATGTCTAACTTCTCTCACGGATTATAAAACTCGGAATGAGAGCATTTTTGTACTTTCTGTTCTTTGTATCAACATTAAAGTTTTATTTATTTTTGATATACTGTCATTGAGCCTACTAAACGATTCAGGGAAAATAAAAAGTCTCAACACTGTTTGATTTACAATGTTACTTACTCTTAGCTGCCAGAGTTGTTTCCTTCCTGCTTACTTGTTGTACAGAACTTGTAAGTTGTTTTGGATAAAAGCGTCAGCTAAATGTAGGGCAGTGCAATTCTCGACAATTGTCTCTCTTGCCTGTACTTGACGTTTAACAGCCAAACGAGGGTCGATACGGATCTGAACTGAGTGAATATGGCGGCGCTGACTCAAGGTCACTGAGGAATGAATATAGAGAAATGACATCTGTGATTGAATATGTTGACGGGACTCCGGGATCCGATGGGAGGATCCTAAAAGAAAATATATACATTTGAGGTGGAAGAAACTGTACATTAGGAGGGGGTTGGGACATTTACGGGGGCCAGTTTCAAATTGCACCCTCCCGTAGGTGCTCTTTGAAGGTGGGTAGGGATACACATTATTTTACGGCTGTGGGTAGGGCGTTCCGGTTCCACATTGTGGTGGCATAATTGCGAAATGTGTTTAGTCCCTTGTTTGAGCCGAATCTGGGTTTAACATGATTTGTGGAACTCCCTCTGGTGTTGTGGTCGTGGAATTCACTGACCTTTTGGAAGTATTTCCACCTGGGCATTTTAGTGTATCTTGTAGACCAGGCCCATTGCAAGCTGCTGTACTCTGCCATCCTAGGATGTCAAAATGGGCATGAGGTGCTTTGGTACCATGAGGTGGAAGCATAGTCGTACCCTTGAATGAGTGCTCCTGTTAGTCTTCAGGGTATTCTTGCTTACCAGAGAGGAGATCCGGTACAAGAATCTTGTTTGTTGGTTGACTTTTTTTTATTACATTGGTTGCCATTTTGTCACAGGAAAGATTTGCCTCTAGGATGGAGCCCCGGTATGTAATTTCATCTTTCCTTGTGACAATATTGTCACCCACTGTAACAGATTGATTGAAAACGTTATTAACAGATTGCAGAATGGGTACAATACAGTACAGCTCAATACACACAATTGTTAAGGGGATGCAGACCAGAGGAAGACTTTCGTCTTGTTTACATCAGGGTCCCCCATTTTCAATTCATCATAACATATATGACATACACGACATACAGATAGACAGTACTGCTACAGAGAAGCCGTTGGCATTGCTGAGTTTGTTATTTGATCCAAAGAGAATGAACTCTGTTTTACTCAATTCTCCCCTCCCCTGTCTCGAACGTTGCTAGACTATGCCTCCCACTGGTCGGCTGCAGTGAGGTCCAAGCCTTGCATCACGTGTCCCCTCCGGTACACAAGGAGGCAGCTGTCGCATCTTTTTATACAGCGCAACCTCTCAGTGGCGAGGAGTAACGCATGGGAGGCTCACGCTGCCCCCGATGCTTCCTGATTCTGCTGTACAGGCGCACCAACCGACCTGTAGGAGTCGCCGTCCACAACGTCCAATCCCCACCCACCAGCTTTCCCACCCCTAACACTGACAATTGTGTTAGTATGAACGACCAGCCAAGCTGGTAGCAACGCCGAGAGCTGGGCTCGAACCCAGCATCTCCTGCGTTAGTGGCGAGCGCCTTGCCCACTGCGCCACTTAGCCGCCCTTTACAGAAGTAATCTGAGAAACCAATAAACTTTCACTGGAAATTGTGACGTTAATACAAGAGTTTTGACTTGAGGGTCAGATTCAGACAAGTAGTAGCTTAACCGTTATAATTCATTCAAGGCCGGGCGATTGAGGTGGTTACTGAATGCAATTATTTGGGCTCTGTATTTTAATAGATCCTCAGTGAAAGGAAATCCTTCCTGAATGGCTTCTACCTGAAGGCTTTCCAATTACATTTGGTGAACAATCCATTTGACTCAACTCAATTTACCCAAAATTATTGTTTACCTCTAATTCTAAAGGTAACTAATCGGGTTGAATGTGTTCCTATGCACTGGTTTCTTAGCTCTTATCTGTACCCCCTAAAGTCAATTGTCACTGAATTATTTATTGAATCTCTTTTGTATTAACATCTGGTTCAGACATTTATTCTCCAGACATTAACAGCCCAGTCTAAGCAGGCTCGTCGAGGTGTCCAGTAAGGTCGTAGGAGTGAGCCAGGCCCAGCTCAGACCTTTTTCAATGTATCTAATTGTAGAGGGTTTGAAAATGCCTCCATGTAAAGTTGTATACAAAAACATACAAGCCCTATTTTTTAAGATTATTCACAACTACTCTAACTGTACAGTCATTTACTTTTGAATGAGATGGTACATATTATTAGACCTCCAAGTCAGTAGATGGCGCTCCTGCGCTCCTGTGAGTGATAGAGGAAATCAGTATAGTCTTGGCTCCCAAGCATGCGCAGTCAGAATAAACCGCTGCCAGCAGAGCCAGGCTAGAAGAAATAACGTGTCTATTCTCCATTCACAGGTAATACAATAATTATCTAAAACATTCCTAAATATGTTTAAAAACGAATGTCAACTGTCAGTGACATGTTATGTAACGTTTTGAGTGTGTACATGAACATGTTTGCAAGTTTGGACGAGTATTTTTAAATGGTCGAGTTGAATAATGACTAGCTGCTAGCTAGCTATTTTCAGTGTTACACCGACAGTAGTACACGTGGTGCTTTGATTGATTGAAAACTTTATTAACAGATTGCAGAATGGGTACAGTACAGCTCAATACATACAATTGTTAAGGGGATGCAGACCAGAGAAAGACTTTCGTCTTGTTTACATCAGGGTCCCCCATTTTCAATTCATCATAACATATGACATACATGACATACAGATAGACGGTGCTTGTGTGTGTGTGTACGTGCGTGTAAGACGGCGTGTTACCGTCAATGTGTATTTGAGCTAAGGTTATGTAGCTAATGTGTATTCAATTTAAGATGTATACAATTGGTTTTTGTACATTGAATTGAATGTGATTGTTCGGACTACAGGATGAGGTATTAAGTTTATTTGTAAGTAAGATTATAGATGGCGATGCAAAAGGGTTTATTGGTTGCACTTCAAGGATAGTTTGAATTTATGCCAAAAGGTTTTTATTGTTTTGCACTTTATTTCGTTTCCTAAAGAATACATTTGAAGGTTGTATTTTTGTATGATTTGGTTTATTATATTTTTGTACAATAAGAATTAAAGTATTGTAATTGGAGTATTGGAATGTTAAAGGAATATTTTGTCTTCAGAACAAACCACTCCCAGCAGAGCGAGGCTAGAAGAGATAAGGTGTCTATTCTCCATCATTCATAGCCCCTTTCGGGTCTGATGCACGCCAACAAGGTTGGACGAGTGAATACAGTCTCTTATACCTTCATAGAAAAATCCCACAATTAACTCTGAAGAACTGGTCCTCAGAAAAACGCTCGTCGTACAAGTATCGCACAGACATTTCAAAGGTACTCGGTTGCACGAGGGTTTCGGACAGGCGTGCATCACAGACCCGAAAGGGGCTACATCATTCACAGATCCACAGCGCACCCTTGTCTGCGTATAGCTTGTGCCGATTCAGATTCTCCTAGGTCTGAGGCCGGTAACATAAGCTCCACCCCCCTTTCTTGATCCAATCACAACTGTTGCTTCCCTTGGACAAACTGTTTTGTCAGAGGAAAGCAACCGTTGTGATTGGAGGATCAGGAAAAGAGGGCAGGGTTTGAGGGGTCATTCGTCAGAGGCTTTGATTCTATTCTGGTCTTCACTGGTGATGTTCCAAAAGGAATTCTAACTCTTGCCACCGCTCAGGCCCAGCAATTAAATGTAGGCTGTCAACCATTCCTTCTGGCCATAATTGGGTTAAATCTGCACTGCCCTACAAAACCAAAACCATTACCCAAACACGCCCAATTGGCTGTCGTCGACTGAAATAACCTTGTTGTAACTGAGGGGTACAATTCCCTGACTGTATTGATAAGTATGGTATCATTAAACCACTACCGCTTGATGTACTTTAACTTCTGGCCATACAGTACACGATATCTAAGTATGATGAACACTTTCCCACATATGAAATCAGGTCCACACAAATATAACAGTCGAAGGTTTAATATAGCAAAAGGTATATACAACATTCACTTAATTACATTTATGATTTGAATGCACTTGTAAGGCAAATGAGTATTTTGTAAGGCAAATGAGTATTCGTAGGCAAATCAACACTGAATGTCCAATCTCTGGTTACGCAGGAAGCAAGTATACAACCTGGTTCTTTAGGGAACTATAGCGATGGTACTTAAGGATTATAGCGGGATACTAAAGGGGTCCTGCTGGTTGTAAGTCAGTAGGGGGGGGGGGGGGTTTGGAGAGCCGTCAGCTGCATCCCATCTGGCCAACGATTCCTGGGGACAATTCAGGTACAGAACACAGTGCCCGCAGGATCTTGATCCACAGATGAATACACTTGGGCCCTCTTGTAGACGGTAGCTGTAGGTCCACAACGAAGGAGAAGCGAGGCGGCCTCGGTCTGGGTTGAGCGCCGTCTCACCTGGGCTCCTCTCGGGGGTAATTCCAACACTCACCGGCGTTGGCTGTTATCCGCTCCACAAATCAAAGCACCCAAAGCAAATAGATATTCCATGCCGTATAGGCTCAGCAGTCGTCCGGGTAGGTAATCCAATGTGCAGGTCCCCCTCGGTCCTCGTCTAGAACTCCTCGGATGCAAGCACCACACGTGGTCTGCCCAGCCTGGTTAAGCTTCTAGATAACACGAGGAGGCGATGGGGGTGCTACTCACTTTAGAACTCGATACCGCACGATGCACCATACATAATAGACTATTATTAACTTAATAGAAATACATCCCACTCGACGGTACAGTGCCAAACTATGACAATTCAGCTATGAATTTACACGAGGTCTCAATGCCTATTCTGGGGCCAAATAGGCCATACTGCACCACACGTGGGTCGTGGGTGAGGCTTCACGTCTGTTACTAGGTTGGAGGGTAAAGGACTAATGGACTAAAAGGAAAGTTCTACTTTACTTGCGCCATATTTATATGCACGGTGAACAAATAGTACCATTCGTATTTCGGTAGCCGTATTCCTACGCGGAACCGGGGCTAGTTGGGACATGTTCGTCGGCACTATTGAACTTGACTCAAGGGGCTTGTCTGCTGGCGCCAGGTTCTTGTCCAATGAGAGAATGAACTATTATGGGCTGTAGTAGACTAAAGGGATATTCAGTGTATATGTACAAAGAATATACAAGGGATATCAAACGATATACAAATACTATTAAATATATATCCATAAATAAATATATATATTCGGTTTAATCTGATCCTTCACAACAGCCGCCCCCTAATTAGTCCCACCTAATTAGCTAAGCAGAGACAGATTAACCGCACTGTCTACCACTCAAGGTCCGCTGTAAGGGTCAGTCAACTCACAAAGTCGTGGGGTCATGGTCGTCATCGATAGTGTCTGGGAGTCTTGGCAGTTCTATTAGCCTCGCCACGGGTCGTGTGTAAGCCCGCCCTTGGACGAGCACTTCAGCTGCTCGGACCTTGCCATCGGCACCGGTGATCACTTTGCTTACGCGGCCAGCCGGCCACATAGCTCTGGGTAGTGACTGGTCGATAATCATGACGACTGTTCCTTCTGTCAAATTGTCTCTCTCTTTTACCCACTTCTGGCGGGTCTGTAGAGACGGTAGATAGTGGAGTAGGAAGCTATTCCAAAACTTGTCAGCCAGTACTTGACTGTACCTCCACATTCTTCGGCCGTTCGCTTCTTCAGGCCTGTACATTGTCTGGGGTAGCGCGGGGTCCAGCCGCCCCATCAAGAGTGTGTTGGGGGTGACTGGGTCGACATCTGCTACATCACTTGAGACGTAACCGAGGGGCTTGGAGTTCAATACTCCCTCGATCTCCGTGAGGACTGTCATTAGGACTTCTTCCGCCACAGTCTGGGCCCCAACCACGGCGTACAGGGCTGTCTTTATAGAACGTACTTCTCGTTCCCAGGTTCCACCGAAGTGGGGTGCGTTCGGGGGATTAAACTGGAAGTCAATCTGGGATGGAGCGAGGTGGGTCTTAAGTTCTGGGCCCATAGCTTGGAAGCTCTCTCTCAGCTCTCTTTCTCCGCCTTTGAAGTTTGTCCCGTGATCAGACAACAATGTAGACGGTTTTCCTTTCCGCGATGTGAATCTTCGGAAGGCCATAAGGAATGAGTCTGTGCTCATGGTTGGAAGGAGTTCGATATGTATCGCTCTGGTGGTCATGCATTTGAATACAATACCCCACCGCTTCTCGGTTCCTCTTCCTTTCTTTATATACAACGGGCCAAAACAGTCCATGCCTGTGGAGTGAAAGGGCTTGTCGCCGAGTCGGAGGCGACAGGGAGGTAGGTCAGCCATCCGGGGTATGCTGGGCTGCGCGCGCCACTTTCGGCAGTCTAGACAGGTTCGCTGGAAGCGTCACACTGCTTCTCTCCCTTGAAGTATCCAATAGCGACGTCTGATCTCCGCGAAGACTCTCTCTGCTCCTGCGTGGTGCACATCCTCGTCGTATTTCTTTATGATCAGCTCTGTGACCTTGTGTCGGCTGTTCAAGACTATCGGGTACTTAACGTCATCCGGTAGGTCGGGGGCTCTCCGCAGACGACCACCCACTCTGATGAGATTATGGGCGTCACTCTCGGGTGCCAGGTGGAGCAGTCTGCTGTCTGATGGGACGGGCTTTCCTCCCTGTAGACAGTCTAGCTCATCGGGGAACGAGTCTCTCTGGGCTCGTTGTAGTAGAAGAAGTTCTGCTTCTTCGTAGTCAGCTGCTGAAATGTCAGTGGTGGGCTGAATCTCTGGGTGGTGCCACAGGAATGTCTTTAGTTGCGCACTCTGTAGGGTGAGGCAATCATCTATGTTGGGGTCTGTGGAGGCAACTGTGCTCAATCCACAGAACATAGGTTTCTTGTTTTCAGCCTCCTCTTTACTCGCCTCCCGTGGGGTGGGCGTAGGCCACTCTTCTTCCGGGAGCTTGAGGAACTCTGGTCCGTCACTGTAGATGTTGTGACGGGTGAGGTCATCTAGGGACATTCCCCGGGTGATGACGTCAGCTGGGTTGTGTTTGGTGTCCACATACCGCCAGCTCGCTGCTTCTGTTAACTCTTGAATCTCTGTGACTCTGACTCCCACGAAGACCTTGTATCTGCATGAATCAGACTTGATCCATGTGAGTACTGTCGTAGAGTCTGACCACAAGATTGTTCTTTGCACCGGGATGGTGAGTTCACGTTGGATTAACGTGGCTAGATGCGCTCCTGCTAGGGCTGCGCAGAGCTCTAGACGCGGGATAGATTGTTGCTTTCGTGGGGCTATTCTTGAGCGAGCCAGGATGAAAGCGGTGTGTATCTCTCCTCCCTTCTCTTGGGCACGCAAGTAGGCCACAGATCCATAGGCTACTTCGGAGGTGTCGCTGAAGACGTGTAGATCCATCTTGCATGTCTCTGGCCTCACTGTGGGTGGGAAGTAGCTGCGGCGTATGTTGACGCCTGGGAGTGAGCGGAGTTCCGTCTCCCACTCTCCATGTGGAGGCAAGGTGTGCGGGTATTGGGTCGTCCCAGCCCTGGTCCTTGTCCCATAGTGCTCGTACAATCATCTTTGCCCTGGTGGTGTAAGGTAGAATACATCCCAACGGGTCATATTGTCTGGCGAGTGTTCTGTACACACTCCGTCTGGTGGTCGGTATCGCCGTCGACCTTCCCTGCTCCGTGGTCAGAGGTTTGTGTCTATAGTGGAGCGAGTCTGTTTTGAAGCGCCAGACTAGTCCTAGTGTCATTTCTTGGGCTTCTCCTGGGATGGTCGCCATCCAGGTCTCGCTACTGGCTGCCTTGTCCGCGGGGGAGAGGCTGCGCAATACTTGCGGGTCGCTGCTGGCCCACTGCCTGAGATCAAAGCCGCCTTTGATCAGGGAGGCGCGTAGCTTGAGTAGGAGAGCCTCGGCTTCTTCTTGGGTCGAAACGCTTTGTAAACAGTTGTCCACGTAGAAACTGTTCTTCACACTGTGTCGGACCTCTTCATCTGCTGCTGGGTCCTCTGCGACGTGTTTCTGCAGTGCAAATGTAGCACAGCACGGGCTGCATGTGGTTCCGAAGGGGAGGACTTCCCATTGGTAGATGGCTGGGTGCTCATCTCCGATCCTCTCTCTCCATAGGAACCGCAGTAGGGGCTTATCCTCCTCCACTAGTCTCACCTGCAGGAACATCCCTTTGATATCCCCGCTGATAGCCACCTTGTCTTGGCGGAAGCGTAGTAGCACGCCTAGTAGAGAGGGGCCGAGTGTGGGGCCGGGCAAGAGCTCTTTATTCAGATTCTGGGATCCGATCTGGTAGCTGCAGTTAAACACAATGCGATCCTTGCCGTTGTGGTGGACCTTGTGGTGCGGCACGTACCATGATTCGGTCGTCTGATCGGCCTCTTTAATGTCAATCTTCATTACGTGTCTCGCTGTGATTAGCTTCTCAATCTCAGCGCGGTACACACTCTCTTGAGCGGGGTCTTTGGCTAGGCGCCGCTCTGTGTTCAATAGATACCGCTCCGTAGCTTCTTTCGTGGCGTGAAAGGTGGGCATTCCCTCTCGCCTCAGGAGTGGAGTTGCGTATCTCATCACTCCGCCGACTGTGACTCTCTTTGTCCCTTGCTCGAGGAGGTTTATGGCGTAAATGTCTTCTTTAGAACAAATGTCTTTCTTTTCGTTCTTAAAGGGCATTGTCTCTACGTAGAGCCATATGAAATCCGTTTTATTATTTTCCAAATTCCATTTTATTTTTTCCCAAATTCAATTTTTTCCGTTTTAATATTTCAGAATTCTGTATTTTGCCTTTTATGCTCATTTTACCATCAGAAATAGTGTCTAATAAGTGGGAATGAATAAATGTCCACAATTGAATAAGATATAACAGTCCATTTAATGTTTTTAAGTGCTGCAACTCAGAAATACAGTTCAATTTTACACAATATTTTTCAATTAATATTGTGACAAAATAAAAATACATATTTCAAGTGTAAACAATAGATACAGCTAGCTACTACTGACATTATCACAATGACAATGTCAGTAACCTAGCTATATCTATTATATTGTGATGAAATATAGTAATGCATAATTTAGGCACCTTTAGTTTAGTTTATTTCGTTTATAAAGGACAGTGTATAATGGCAATCGTTTGCATTAAACAAATGGATGGGTGCACTAGATTTAGCAAGAAGCTATCATTTCCATCTATAGTCCTATGTACTGTAACGTTTCATAGCTATTTAAGTTTATTTAGATTATAAAGGGCAGTGTATAATGACAATCGTTTGCATTAAACAAATCGATGGGTGCACCAGATTTAGCAAGAAGCTATCATTTCCATCTATAGTCCTATGTACTGTAACGTTTCATAGCTATTTAAGTTTATTTAGATTATAAAGGGCAGTGGATAATGACAATCGTTTGCATTAAACAAATCGATGGGTGCACCAGATTTAGCTAGAACTTCTAGAAGCTATCATTTCCATAGATAGTCCTATAACGTTACATAGCTATTTAAGTGTATTTAGTTTATAAAGGGCAGTGTATAATGACAATCGTTAACCAAATGGATGTGTGCACTAGATTTAGCTAGAAGCTAAACGTCCTAACGTTATAGCTATTTAATCACAATAGTGTCGCAAGTGTTTTTGCGGGTCCAGTCCACGGAACGTTGACAGAATTAGCAAAACACCTTATCACCGGAGGCATAAAAGTCATTAGGATACTGTTCTGCTCTGAATTGAGGGCTTATTGTGGAATAGTTTAGCTTCTTAACGATGTTAACACTGAAGCAGCCAGACGCTTGAGCACCGTGGCTGTGTTGTGTGTAACACGCTGTAGAGTCCCCGCCTCCCCGGTCGTGTGTGCACCAAACGTTCCACCCAAAAACGAAATTTCAGTCCAGATTAGGCCAAATTCTGCAATATTCCACGTTTTGCAGTTGATTCCATTTTTATTGGTTAATTCCGCGATTCCGTGAACGCGGATTTCATATGGCTCTAGTCTCTAGTGTCCATAGCCTCTCGACATGCTGCAGGAGAGTGGTGTCTTCTTCTGTCACTCTGGAGTGGAGGCAGCTAGTGGCTGCTGTTCGGTTGAGAGATTTAGCGAGGGGGCCTTGTAATGTCCATCCTAGGCGGGTCTCGACTGCTGCAGGACAGCCTCTGGGTCCTGTATGGACCCGGTCTATCGGGACTATGAGGTCTGCATGGTCGGAGCCTATCAGCAGGGTCGGGGTGGCGCCGTCTATGAGCGGGATAGGTAGTTGACGCAGGTGCACATATTTATCCATCAGTTTGGCGATGGGGTAGGTGTACTGTGATAGTCCTATTTCTTGGCTGGTGAAAGCATTTGTAATCCTATACCGTCTCTCTGGCTGCCCGCTTGCTGCGATAGTGAAGGAGACATTCTCGCCTTTTATCGTCTTTAAATCTCTTCTTATTGTCCGAATCGTCATCTGGTTCTCGCTCCCCCGCAGTCCCAGCTGGGCCGCAGCGGATGCGAGGAGAAGGGTCTTCTCTGACCCGTCATCAAGGACGGCGTAAGTGTCCATGACTTTATCTTGGTGGCTCAATGTTACACGGACTACCTTTAAGAGCACCTGGGCGCCGCTGCTGCTGGCGGGGTCAATGTACATGACACTTGCCTTTGTGCTGCTCGATGGTGCAGGTGCAGGCTTTCTTCTGTTACTGTCGTGTAGGACATCTAGGTGGGCTCCGTCACACCGACTGCACCTCTTCTTTAGGCGGCACTCGGCTGCCATGTGACTGCGCGCACATCGGTAACAGCGCCTGTTGGACTTTATCCATTGACTCACTTCTTCTGCATTCATCTTCTTGAACAGGTCACATTGTGACAGCCAGTGTTCCTTCTCGCAGTACGGGCACACCATCTTCCACTTCTCTTTTCTCGAGGGGGTTCTGTGGTTCTTACTGCTCGGTACTGATTCTGATTGGTGCATGACAGTCACTGATCTTCTTCCATCGTTTACTCTCCTAGGTCCCTCTCTGGAGCTTGGTGTGCTCCGCACGAATGTATCCAAGCGTAGGCTGCTGACTTCTCTCGTCAGGAAGTCGGCTAAATCGAGGAGGGATGGTTCGGGACCGTTAGGATCACGGTGGTCTCTTTGCCGCCTAAAGCGCTCTTGTCTGGCGGGCGGCAGCTTCTCTAAAATCCTCTCGACGTTAGAGTTGGCGTATAGCTCGTGCATACCCTTTTCTCGTTGCGCTCCCAGCATCCCTACCAGGGACTGCACTTTTATAGACAGGTCGTCTAGTGAGCGATTGTCTGTTGCTGGGGGTAGGCGGTCAATATGCCTTATCTCTTGGATTACGTAATCCCATATACGTCCATATCTCTGGTCCAGCGCTGCTAGAGCCGCGGTGTATGGGGTCGTAGAGGTGGCATAGGCTAGCGCTATATTGTGCGCTCGGGGTACTTTCAGGTGCTTCAGTAATATTGCATACTTGTGGCGTTCGTCAACGACATCCACCATCATTGTCTCTAAGCACATCCGGAGCTCCGTGTACTGTGCTCGATTCTCATGGGTGAAGTCTGGAAACGTCGGTGTGCCAATGTATGACGCCGTGGATGGCTGGCACATCGGTGAGCGTTGGGAGAGAGGCCTCCTAGGCGAGTCTCCTCTTGCGCCTCTCTGTGGGCTGGTACCGGCAGGGTACCATGGCCCGCTGGTCCAGGTGCTGTTCCTCGGGGCTGGTCGTGCGTCATGCTCACCCGTGAATAGAGTCGGGGGTCTGTAGCGCAGCGCCGCGGGGGTATAGCCTGGGCTGTACTGGACCTCCTGGTCCGGTGGAGTACTGTGCTGTCGTCGGGCTTGGTTCTCCTCCTCTCCCTCTTCTTCTTCTGTCAGGTCCTCTAGATCCTGTAGTCGTTTATTTAGCCTCTCCGCAGTGTATGCTGCTCCTTCCTTGTAGCTGGGTCTCGCTTGGACCGGTCGGGGAAGGGGGTCTGCGGGGGGTATAGGCTCTCTCTGGTGGTCAAGTTCAGGGTCGCTTGGTCGGTTAGGGGATGCTGCCCTTGACTGTTGTCTCGACGAGGCCCTTGAACCCCTGGCGGAGGGAGAGGGTGTTGCCTTGGTGATCAGCTGCTCCATTAGCTGCGCTTGTAGTCTGTCGCGCTCGCCCTGTAGTCTGTCGCGCTCGGCTTCGCGCTGGATGAGAGCGATGTCGCGCTCTGCTTCTCTTTGGGCACCGTCAGCGGCGCGCTGGGTGTCGGACCGGTCTCTTGCCATATTCTCTTCCGTCTGAAGGCGTCTCATCTCCAGGCGTATGTGCTCTTCTTCGCTCCGTTGCTGTGTTTGGAGTCGATCGCGTTCACCCTGAAGTCGATCGCGTTCACCCTGGAGTCGATCGCGTTCGGTAGAGGCTGTCAGGCTGACGAGGAACGCCTGTGACAGCATCCTCTCCGCCTCGCTGGGGGAAGACGCTTGTTGAGGTGAGCCGCTCCTGGCTGTACTCGTTGGGGAGTCCTGGAGCTCTATCTCCTCGGCGCTCTCCTCATCTTGTTCCGTGCAGGGTTCCACCTCTGGAGGGTTGTCTTCCTCCCGGAGCTGGTCGGGGACTACTTCTTCGGTATTGGCGGGGGGTAAAGGCATGTCTGTTCCCTCCTGGTCCCCACCGTGAGCTTGGTCAGTTACATTAGAACCCACTAGGGCCTCTGTGGTCGGGGTAACCTGGTCGTTAAGGTCAGACATAATTTTACTTTCTACTTTTACCGCGTTTACCGTCTGTAGAAGGCTAGGTAGTTGAC
This sequence comes from Notolepis coatsorum, assembly GCF_963971535.1. NCBI lineage: Eukaryota > Metazoa > Chordata > Actinopteri > Aulopiformes > Paralepididae > Notolepis > Notolepis coatsorum. The sequence continues at coordinate 25,731,429 of NC_140179.1, read as the reverse complement.
TGACAGCGTAATCCTCTAAGTACTGAGGTGTCTGTCGTCTGCGCCGCGGGCGTTCTACGTTAGGAGGACCGTTTCGTGGAGTGTTCATCATAGGCCATTTCAATATTAATAACACTATATTAATATTACACTAGTTACCCTCCGGCTCGAAGGACCAATTGTAACTGAGGGGTACAATTCCCTGACTGTATTGATAAGTATGGTATCATTAAACCACTACCGCTTGATGTACTTTAACTTCTGGCCATACAGTACACGATATCTAAGTATGATGAACACTTTCCCACATATGAAATCAGGTCCACACAAATATAACAGTCGAAGGTTTAATATAGCAAAAGGTATATACAACATTCACTTAATTACATTTATAATTTGAATGCACTTGTAAGGCAAATGAGTATTCGTAGGCAAATCAACACTGAATGTCCAATCTCTGGTTACGCAGGAAGCAAGTATACAACCTGGTTCTTTAGGGAACTATAGCGATGGTACTTAAGGATTATAGCGGGATACTAAAGGGGTCCTGCTGGTTGTAAGTCAGTAGGGGGGGGGGGGTTTGGAGAGCCGTCAGCTGCATCCCATCTGGCCAACGATTCCTGGGGAGAATTCAGGTACAGAACACAGTGCCCGCAGGATCTTGATCCACAGATGAATACACTTGGGCCCTCTTGTAGACGGTAGCTGTAGGTCCACAACGAAGGAGAAGCGAGGCGGCCTCGGTCTGGGTTGAGCGCCGTCTCACCTGGGCTCCTCTCGGGGGTAATTCCAACACTCACCGGCGTTGGCTGTTATCCGCTCCACAAATCAAAGCACCCAAAGCAAATAGATATTCCATGCCGTATAGGCTCAGCAGTCGTCCGGGTAGGTAATCCAATGTGCAGGTCCCCCTCGGTCCTCGTCTAGAACTCCTCGGATGCAAGCACCACACGTGGTCTGCCCAGCCTGGTTAAGCTTCTAGATAACACGAGGAGGCGATGGGGGTGCTACTCACTTTAGAACTCGATACCGCACGATGCACCATACATAATAGACTATTATTAACTTAATAGAAATACGTCCCACTCGACGGTACAGTGCCAAACTATGACAATTCAGCTATGAATTTACACGAGGTCTCAATTAGGGATGGGTATCGTTAGGATTTTATCGATACTACTACTCTTATCGATACTGCTTAACGGTTCGGTACTTTATCGATACTCTTATCGGTTCTTTTTGGTTCTTTTTTTGCAAGAAAAGACAATTAATTAAGAACAGAATCAACATTGCTTTATTATTTATAAATACAACTTTATAAATAAGTATTATAAATAAATATAATTTCTTCAGCAACAGCAGCAGCAATGTTCTTTTATATAACTTTATAAATAAATATAATAAATGAATATAATTTCTTCAGCAACAGCAGCAACAATGTTTTAAATGTGTCTGACTCTGAATTATAGACTTTTTATAATAAACAACAAATGCAAAAGGCTAACAGAACTATGACACTCGTTCACCCTATCCTCTGTCATCCTTCCTCTAGCTGCTAGGGAGAAAGGACTTTGGGTGGTGGAGGGAGGTAGAGGGAAGGATGTGTGGTGGCCCTGGGCTCACTGGCCTGGGACACATTGGTGGCTGACGCCTCAGCTTGACGATCTATAAAAAGTTTAGATTGTAGTATTTGTAGCTAAACAATTATTTTGTTTATTAGCCTATTTGTAATAATTCGTTATTAGCCTAGGAAACTCCGTATCTTGGCTTACCGGCGGCAGTGGACGTGGATGCAGATGGAACACTGCGCGCAAGGCAGTCGAATACGCGCATTTCTGCACACTAATATCATGTTTTGCCAACAGATGTTTTGATAAATTGCTCGTATTGCCACCCTTACTGGCAAATGTTTTGTTGCACTTGTGGCAACGTGCGTTGTATATCCATACTTTCTTTAGAACGCTTCGCTCTATCCGCCATCACGAGTCACGGTGCATGCAGACTCAGAGCTGTCTGTGTCTGTGTGCAGCGCGCTTCAGCACGGAGAACTTTCATTAAGGAGTACCCGTATCTTGTAGCACTACTAGCGAGCGACTCGCGAGGAGTGTGTGTAATAATGACTCGCTGTGGCTCGCTTCTCGTGCAGAGACAGAGAGAGGATAGATCGTTTGCAACTTTTAAATAATAATAATAATAATTTCTCTAGAGTATCGATAGCAGTACCGAGGACGTCGGAGCTTATAAATACTCTGGTATTTTCTAATATAGTACCGGTTCCCGTTTAAAACCGGGGTCCGGGGGGCATCCCTAGTCTCAATGCCTATTCTGGGGCCAAATAGGCCATACTGCACCACACGTGGGTCGTGGGTGAGGCTTCACGTCTGTTACTAGGTTGGAGGGTAAAGGACTAATGGACTAAAAGGAAAGTTCTACTTTACTTGCGCCATATTTATATGCACGGTGAACAAATAGTACCATTCGTATTTCGGTAGCCGTATTCCTACGCGGAACCGGGGCTAGTTGGGACATGTTCGTCGGCACTATTGAACTTGACTCAAGGGGCCTGTCTGCTCGCGCCAGGTTCTTGTCCAATGAGAGAATGAACTATTATGGGCTGTAGTAGACTAAAGGGATATTCAGTGTATATGTACAAAGAAAATACAAGGGATATCAAACGATATACAAATACTATTAAATATATATCCATAAATAAATATATATATTCGGTTTAATCTGATCCTTCACAACACTTGTACTATTATGAACTTTGCTAACTAAGGAATGTACCTCACCTATATTACTGCCTACTATGCTAATTATGTCTCACCTCTCCCACTCTTCACTTGCAGCAGCACCGCACGGGTCCTCCATTTGCCACGAGTTTGCTACTGTAGCTTACAGACAAAAGATGTCCGACGAGGGAAAACTTTTCGTCGGTGGACTGAGCTTCGACACCACCGATGACTCGTTGGCGGCAGCGTTCTCAAAGTACGGAAACGTCGCCAGATGCAACGTCATCATGGACAAAGAGACGGGAAGGTCTCGCGGCTTCGGCTTCGTTACATATGAAAACCCAGCGGACGCCAAAGATGCGATGGATGGAATGGACGGCAAGACTGTGGACGGCAGAGCCATTCGTGTGAATGAAGCAGGGCAGGGTGGCGGCGGCGGCAGCAGAGGTCGTGGTGGTGGAGGATACGGCGGAGGTGGAGGATACGGCGGCGGAGGAGGATACGGCGGCGGAGGAGGAGGCAGCGGCGGCGGTGGAAGCTGGAGAGCGTAGCTATGGCGGCGGTGGGAGTTACGGCGGTGGTGGATACAGAAGTGGCGGTGGATACAGGGAGTAGTTAGAAGCGGGGGTAGCTACGGGGGGCGCTCTGGATCATGCAGCTATGCTGCACACGAGAAACTCTCCCCGATTCAAGATCATCCATTGACTGGCTGTATTTAAAAGATGCGCTCCCTTAAGAAATGTCCACGTGTTGTTGACCGATTCTCTTTGTAGTTCTATTATGTTGCAGCTCAAGCATCGTGCAAATGTAGCCATAGTTTTGGCCATTCATTGACAAACTATGTTTAAACACAAGTTGAAGATTTTTTTCCCACTTGAGGGCAATTGTTCTTGCAGCTTTTTTCTAACCTCACACCTATTAACCAAGTACAATATCTGATTTGATTGGTGCCGTTAAATGAGAAATTGGAAAACTCTACAATCGAAATGATCTAGCTGCTTTTTTTTCTTGATCAGCCAGGATTTTGAAGCACCATTCCTACCTTGCACTGTTAAGCAGCTCCTGTTTTCCCCCGGATGTAGGGGAAATTCAATAGGGCTGTTTTACTTTTGTTTGAGTTATGCTTCATTTTAATGCTTGTCTAACCTACCGCCTGCCAAGTTATTGACTTGAGAAATCCATTTAGTAGCTCGAACAGGCTTTTGTGTCTCGTAGTACATTCCTAAGTGTTGCTTGCTAGGCAGCAATGCCTCAGCCATGTAATTTTTTTTTTAATTTTAAATATAGATTAGCCAAGGGTCCTGTATATTCAGTTTCCAAAAAAAGTTAATTCCTTTCAGACTGGTGAACTACACGCCTAATGTGGTCGGCTGTTCAATGTGTGTTTTTTGCTTTGCTCAACGTCTGCATTTTAAATGTGCTGTTAGAATGGACTGAACTGAACTTGTATAAGTGATCGATGTCTAACTTCTCTCACGGATTATAAAACTCGGAATGAGAGCATTTTTGTACTTTCTGTTCTTTGTATCAACATTAAAGTTTTATTTATTTTTGATATACTGTCATTGAGCCTACTAAACGATTCAGGGAAAATAAAAAGTCTCAACACTGTTTGATTTACAATGTTACTTACTCTTAGCTGCCAGAGTTGTTTCCTTCCTGCTTACTTGTTGTACAGAACTTGTAAGTTGTTTTGGATAAAAGCGTCAGCTAAATGTAGGGCAGTGCAATTCTCGACAATTGTCTCTCTTGCCTGTACTTGACGTTTAACAGCCAAACGAGGGTCGATACGGATCTGAACTGAGTGAATATGGCGGCGCTGACTCAAGGTCACTGAGGAATGAATATAGAGAAATGACATCTGTGATTGAATATGTTGACGGGACTCCGGGATCCGATGGGAGGATCCTAAAAGAAAATATATACATTTGAGGTTTGGGACATTTACGGGGGCCAGTTTCAAATTGCACCCTCCCGTAGGTGCTCTTTGAAGGTGGGTAGGGATACACATTATTTTACGGCTGTGGGTAGGGCGTTCCGGTTCCACATTGTGGTGGCATAATTGCGAAATGTGTTTAGTCCCTTGTTTGAGCCGAATCTGGGTTTAACATGATTTGTGGAACTCCCTCTGGTGTTGTGGTCGTGGAATTCACTGACCTTTTGGAAGTATTTCCACCTGGGCATTTTAGTGTATCTTGTAGACCAGGCCCATTGCAAGCTGCTGTACTCTGCCATCCTAGGATGTCAAAATGGGCATGATGTGCTTTGGTACCATGAGGTGGAAGCATAGTCGTACCCTTGAATGAGTGCTCCTGTTAGTCTTCAGGGTATTCTTGCTTACCAGAGAGGAGATCCGGTACAAGAATCTTGTTTGTTGGTTGACTTTTTTTTATTACATTGGTTGCCATTTTGTCACAGGAAAGATTTGCCTCTAGGATGGAGCCCCGGTATGTAATTTCATCTTTCCTTGTGACAATATTGTCACCCACTGTAACAGATTGATTGAAAACGTTATTAACAGATTGCAGAATGGGTACAATACAGTACAGCTCAATACACACAATTGTTAAGGGGATGCAGACCAGAGAAAGACTTTCGTCTTGTTTACATCAGGGTCCCCCATTTTCAATTCATCATAACATATATGACATACACGACATACAGATAGACAGTACTGCTACAGAGAAGCCGTTGGCATTGCTGAGTTTGTTATTTGATCCAAAGAGAATGAACTCTGTTTTACTCAATTCTCCCCTCCCCTGTCTCGAACGTTGCTAGACTATGCCTCCCACTGGTCGGCTGCAGTGAGGTCCAAGCCTTGCATCACGTGTCCCCTCCGGTACACAAGGAGGCAGCTGTCGCATCTTTTTATACAGCGCAACCTCTCAGTGGCGAGGAGTAACGCATGGGAGGCTCACGCTGCCCCCGATGCTTCCTGATTCTGCTGTACAGGCGCACCAACCGACCTGTAGGAGTCGCCGTCCACAACGTCCAATCCCCACCCACCAGCTTTCCCACCCCTAACACTGACAATTGTGTTAGTATGAACGACCAGCCAAGCTGGTAGCAACGCCGAGAGCTGGGCTCGAACCCAGCATCTCCTGCATTAGTGGCGAGCGCCTTGCCCACTGCGCCACTTAGCCGCCCTTTACAGAAGTAATCTGAGAAACCAATAAACTTTCACTGGAAATTGTGACGTTAATACAAGAGTTTTGACTTGAGGGTCAGATTCAGACAAGTAGTAGCTTAACCGTTATAATTCATTCAAGGCCGGGCGATTGAGGTGGTTACTGAATGCAATTATTTGGGCTCTGTATTTGAATAGATCCTCAGTGAAAGGAAATCCTTCCTGAATGGCTTCTACCTGAAGGCTTTCCAATTACATTTGGTGAACAATCCATTTGACTCAACTCAATTTACCCAAAATTATTGTTTACCTCTAATTCTAAAGGTAACTAATCGGGTTGAATGTGTTCCTATGCACTGGTTTCTTAGCTCTTATCTGTACCCCCTAAAGTCAATTGTCACTGAATTATTTATTGAATCTCTTTTGTATTAACATCTGGTTCAGACATTTATTCTCCAGACATTAACAGCCCAGTCTAAGCAGGCTCGTCGAGGTGTCCAGTAAGGTCGTAGGAGTGAGCCAGGCCCAGCTCAGACCTTTTTCAATGTATCTAATTGTAGAGGGTTTGAAAATGCCTCCATGTAAAGTTGTATACAAAAACATACAAGCCCTATTTTTTAAGATTATTCACAACTACTCTAACTGTACAGTCATTTACTTTTGAATGAGATGGTACATATTATTAGACTTCCAAGTCAGTAGATGGCGCTCCTGCGCTCCTGTGAGTGATAGAGGAAATCAGTATAGTCTTGGCTCCCAAGCATGCGCAGTCAGAATGAGTAGGGTCGAGCTGCAGACTCGGAGCCTCGAGGTCCAGATTGGTACTTCCGACCGCCACAGGACTTCCGACCGCCACAGGACTAATGCGGAAGTATCTCGAAGTACGTCTGACGTATCTCGAATTACGTCTGACGTTTCTCTTCATAAAATAATATAAAATCAGCAGCATGGGGAGGGCCGGGGGGAGGGGAGGTACAGGTAGTAGAAGACATAGAGGTACAGGTCACATAATTATAGTACAGTGGAGAAGTAAAAATGGAATAAAAAGGCAGTGTAAACAATATACAATATTATTAACTCTAATAATAACACGCCTCGCGGGCTCATTATAATACGAGTCACATAATTATAGTACAGTGGAGAAGTAAAAATGGAATAAAAAGGCAGTGTAAACAATATACAATATTATTAACTCTAATAATAACACGCCTCGCGGGCTCATTATAATACGAGAGCCGTGGGTCTGCATTGTATAGAGCGGATCCCCCGGCCGTATTCAAGCGCTGGAGCGCTTTGCGATGGATCAAACTGTATTAATATAGTAGTAATAATAGTAGTTGGCTAGTTGCGCGCTTCTGGCCACCTCCCGCAGTGCGCGCATACACACATACTGTCTGTAGCTATACAGTACGTGCAAAATTAATTGTCAAGAGCCTCATCTCATCTGGCTCTGCAAATAGATCTAGAGTCTGAATATCATATAATAGCCTGCTGATGATCTCTCTCTCGAGTCAAATCCATTCTGAGAACGGAATGCAGTGCCCGCGACGAGGGTCTTGATTGATTGATTGATTGATTGATTGATTGATTGATTGATTGATTGATTGAAAATTGTATTAACAGATCATGCTGGACCTACAAAAGGCCTTTGACACTGTCAATCACTCCATTCTTGATTGAACATTTTATTAACAGATTGCAGAATGGGTACAGTACAGTACAGCTCAATACACACAATTGTTAAGGGGATGCAGACCAGAGAAAGACTTTCGCCTTGGGGGGGGGGGGTCGGGTAGGAGGGGTGGGGGACACTGTACAACTGTACAAGCAAAACTGTACATTGGAATATTGACAAAACCATACTTGGTCATTTACTGTACATTGGAGGGGGTTGGGTTACAACACAGGAGCAGAGTATAAACAACAGTACAGGAATGAGAAACAGTACTGTACTGTTGTTTATACTCTGCTCCTGTGTTGTAACCCAACCCCCTCCAATGTACAGTAAATGACCAAGTATGGTTGTCAATATTTCAATGTACAGTTTTGCTTGTACAGTTGTACAGTGTGTGTGTCCCCCCCCCCCACCCCTCCTACCCGACCCCCCCCCCCCCCCCCCCCAACCACCTCCAATGTACAGTCCCCCCCCCCCCCCCCCACCTACCCAACCTCCTCCAATGTACAGTTTCTACGTCAAATGTATATACTCTCTTTTCTGGACTCTTTTTGTATCACAAACAATACTGTATTTGCAAATCTGGTATGTCATATATGTCCTGATGAATTGAAAATGGGGGACCCTGATGTAAACAAGACGAAAGTCTTTCTCTGGTCTGCATCCCCTTAACAATTGTGTGTATTGAGCCGTACTGTACTGTACCCATTCTGCAATCTGTTAATAAAATGTTCAATCAAGAATGGAGTGATTGACAGTGTCAAAGGCCTTTTGTAGGTCCAGCATGATCTGTTAATACAATTTTCAATCAATCAATCAATCAATCAATCAATCAATCAATCAATCAATCAATCAAGACCCTCGTCGCGGGCACTGCATTCCGTTCTCAGAATGGATTTGACTCGAGAGAGAGATCATCAGCAGGCTATTATATGATATTCAGACTCTAGATCTATTTGCAGAGCCAGATGAGATGAGGCTCTTGACAATTAATTTTGCACGTACTGTATAGCTACAGACAGTATGTGTGTATGCGCGCACTGCGGGAGGTGGCCAGAAGCGCGCAACTAGCCAACTACTATTATTACTATAGATATTAATACAGTTTGATCCATCGCAAAGCGCTCCAGCGCTTGAATACGGCCGGGGGATCCGCTCTATACAATGCAGACCCACGGCTCTCGTATTATAATGAGCCCGCGAGGCGTGTTATTATTAGAGTTAATAATATTGTATATTGTTTACACTGCCTTTTTATTCCATTTTTACTTCTCCACTGTACTATAATTATGTGACCTGTACCTCTATGTCTTCTACTACCTGTACCTCCCCTCCCCCCGGCCCTCCCCATGCTGCTGATTTTATATTATTTTATGAAGAGAAACGTCAGACGTAATTCGAGATACGTCAGACGTACTTCGAGATACTTCCGCATTAGCACCTCAAAGGCACCTCAAAGGCGCTAAAAACAAAATTACAAACATCTCAAAACAAACTGGTCAGACTACTGCTTGACCTTACTCCTAGAACCCACCTCACCCCTGCCCACTTCGACAACCTAGGATGGCTTAGAGTAGACGACAGAGTACAACAACTTGCAATGGGCCTGGTCTACAAGATACACTACACGACCAAGGTACCCATGTACATGTCAAAATACTTCCCAAAGGTCAGTGAATACCACGATCACAACACCAGAGGGAGCTCCACAAATCATGTCAAACCCAGATTCGGCTCAAATAAGGGACTAAACACGTTTCGCAATTATGCCACATCAATGTGGAACGCCCTACCCAAAGCTGTAAAGGAATGTGGATCACTACCCACTTTCAAAACCTCTCTCAAGGGACACCTACGGGAGACTGCAATTCAACACTGGCCCCTGTAAATATCCTAACCCAATCATTCCAACCCCCTCCAATGTACAGTCATTTACCTAGTATGGTTTTGTCAATAGTTCAATGTACAATTGTGTTTGTTTGTACAGTGTCTCCTCCCCCCCCCCCCTCAATGTACAGTGTTACTTGTTTATACAGTGTGCCCCCCGCCCCCCCCCCCCCCCCCCAACCACCTCCAATGTAAATTACCCAGTATGGTTGTCAATATCCCAATGTACCCAACCCCCCCCACCCAACCTCCAATGTACAGTTTCTACGTCAAATGTATATACTCCCTTTTCTTGACTCCTTCTGTATCACAAACAGTACTGTATTTGCAAATCTGGTATGTCATAAATGTATAGATGTAGCAGTACTGACTATCTGTATGTCATGTATGTCATATATGTCTATATGAATTGAAAATGGGGGACCCTGATGGAAACAAGACAAACGTCTTTCTCAGGTCTGCATCCCCTTAACAATTGTATGTATTGAGCCGTACTGTATTGTACCCATTCTGCAATCTGTTAAATAAAGTTTTCATTCATTCATTCATTCCTGTGGCGGTCGGAAGTCCTGTGGCGGTCGGAAGTACCAATCTGGACCTCGAGGCTCCGAGTCTGCAGCTGGACCCTATTGGAATAAACCGCTGCCAGCAGAGCCAGGCTAGAAGAAATAACGTGTCTATTCTCCATTCACAGGTAATACAATAATTATCTAAAACATTCCTAAAGATGTTTAAAAACGAATGTCAACTGTCAGTGACATGTTATGTAACGTTTTGAGTGTGTACATGAACATGTTTGCAAGTTTGGACGAGTATTTTTAAATGGTCGAGTTGAATAATGGCTAACTGCTAGCTAGCTATTTTCAGTGTCACACCGACAGTAGTACACGTGGTGCTTTTGATTGATTGAAAACTTTATTAACAGATTGCAGAATGGGTACAGTACAGCTCAATACATACAATTGTTAAGGGGATGCAGACCAGATAAAGACTTTCGTCTTGTTTACATCAGGGTCCCCCATTTTCAATTCATCATAACATATGACATACATGACATACAGATAGACGGTGCTTGTGTGTGTGTGTATGAATGAATGAATGAAAACTTTATTTAACAGATTGCAGAATGGGTACAATACAGTACGGCTCAATACATACAATTGTTAAGGGGATGCAGACCTGAGAAAGACGTTTGTCTTGTTTCCATCAGGGTCCCCCATTTTCAATTCATATAGACATATATGACATACATGACATACAGATAGTCAGTACTGCTACATCTATACATTTATGACATACCAGATTTGCAAATACAGTACTGTTTGTGATACAGAAGGAGTCAAGAAAAGGGAGTATATACATTTGACGTAGAAACTGTACATTGGAGGAGGTTGGGTGGGGGGGGTTGGGTACATTGGGATATTGACAACCATACTGGGTAATTTACATTGGAGGTGGTTGGGGGGGGGGCGGGGGGCACACTGTATAAACAAGTAACACTGTACATTGAGGGGGGGGGGGGGAGACACTGTACAAACAAACACAATTGTACATTGAACTATTGACAAAACCATACTAGGTAAATGACTGTACATTGGAGGGGGTTGGGTTAGGATATTTACAGGGGCCAGTGTTGAATTGCAGTCTCCCGTAGGTGTCCCTTGAGAGAGGTTTTGAAAGTGGGTAGTGATCCACATTCCTTTACAGCTTTGGGTAGGGCGTTCCACATTGATGTGGCATAATTGCGAAACGTGTTTAGTCCCTTATTTGAGCCGAATCTGGGTTTAACATGATTTGTGGAGCTCCCTCTGGTGTTGTGATCGTGGTATTCACTGACCTTTGGGAAGTATTTTGACATGTACATGGGTACCTTGGTCGTGTAGTGTATCTTGTAGACCAGGCCCATTGCAAGTTGTTGTACTCTGTCGTCTACTCTAAGCCATCCTGTACGTGCGTGTAAGACGGCGTGTTACCGTCAATGTGTATTTGAGCTAAGGTTATGTAGCTAATGTGTATTCAATTTAAGATGTATACAATTGGTTTTTGTACATTGAATTGAATGTGATTGTTCGGACTACAGGATGAGGTATTAAGTTTATTTGTAAGTAAGAATATAGATGGCGATGCAAAAGGGTTTATTGGTTGCACTTCAAGGATAGTTTGAATTTATGCCAAAAGGTTTTTATTGTTTTGCACTTTAATTTCGTTTCCTAAAGAATACATTTGAAGGTTGTATTTTTGTATGATTTGGTTTATTATATTTTTGTACAATAAGAATTAAAGTATTGTAATTGGAGTATTGGAATGTTAAAGGAATATTTTGTCTTCAGAACAAACCACTCCCAGCAGAGCGAGGCTAGAAGAGATAAGGTGTCTATTCTCCATCATTCATAGCCCCTTTCGGGTCTGATGCACGCCAACAAGGTTGGACGAGTGAATACAGTCCCTTATACCTTCATAGAAAAATCCCACAATTAACTCTGAAGAACTGGTCCTCAGAAAAACGCTCGTCGTACAAGTATCGCACAGACATTTCAAAGGTACTCGGTTGCACGAGGGTTTCGGACAGGCGTGCATCACAGACCCGAAAGGGGCTACATCATTCACAGATCCACAGCGCACCCTTGTCTGCGTATCGCTTGTGCCGATTCAGATTCTCCTAGGTCTGAGGCCGGTAACATAAGCTCCACCCCCCCCCCCCCCCCTTTCTTGATCCAATCACAACTGTTGCTTCCCTTGGACAAACTGTTTTGTCAGAGGAAAGCAACCGTTGTGATTGGAGGATCAGGAAAAGAGGGCAGGGTTTGAGGGGTCATTCGTCAGAGGCTTTGATTCTATTCTGGTCTTCACTGGTGATGTTCCAAAAGGAATTCTAACGCTTGCCACCGCTCAGGCCCAGCAATTAAATGTAGGCTGTCAACCATTCCTTCTGGCCATAATTGGGTTAAATCTGCACTGCCCTACAAAACCAAAACCATTACCCAAACACGCCCAATTGGCTGTCGTCGACTGAAATAACCTTGTACTATTATGAACTTTGCTAACTAAGGAATGTACCTCACCTATATTACTGCCTACTATGCTAATTATGTCTCACCTCTCCCACTCTTCACTTGCAGCAGCACCGCACGGGTCCTCCATTTGCCACGAGTTTGCTACTGTAGCTTACAGACAAAAGATGTCCGACGAGGGAAAACTTTTCGTCGGCGGACTGAGCTTCGACACCACCGATGACTCGTTGGCGGCAGCGTTCTCAAAGTACGGAAACGTCTCCAGATGCAACGTCATCATGGACAAAGAGACGGGAAGGTCTCGCGGCTTCGGCTTCGTTACATATGAAAACCCAGCGGACGCCAAAGATGCGATGGATGGAATGGACGGCAAGACTGTGGACGGCAGAGCCATTCGTGTGAATGAAGCAGGGCAGGGTGGCGGCGGCGGCAGCAGAGGTCGTGGTGGTGGAGGATACGGCGGAGGTGGAGGATACGGCGGCGGAGGAGGATACGGCGGCGGAGGAGGAGGCAGCGGCGGCGGTGGAAGCTGGAGAGCGTAGCTATGGCGGCGGTGGGAGTTACGGCGGTGGTGGATACAGGGAGTAGTTAGAAGCGGGGGTAGCTACGGGGGGCGCTCTGGATCATGCAGCTATGCTGCACACGAGAAACTCTCCCCGATTCAAGATCATCCATTGACTGGCTGTATTTAAAAGATGCGCTCCCTTAAGAAATGTCCACGTGTTGTTGACCGATTCTCTTTGTAGTTCTATTATGTTGCAGCTCAAGCATCGTGCAAATGTAGCCATAGTTTTGGCCATTCATTGACAAACTATGTTTAAACACATGTTGAAGATTTTTTTCCTACTTGAGGGCAATTGTTCTTGCAGCTTTTTTCTAACCTCACACCTATTAACCAAGTACAATATCTGATTTGATTGGTGCCGTTAAATGAGAAATTGGAAAACTCTACAATCGAAATGATCTAGCTGCTTTTTTTTCTTGATCAGCCAGGATTTTGAAGCACCATTCCTACCTTGCACTGTTAAGCAGCTCCTGTTTTCCCCCGGATGTAGGGGAAATTCAATAGGGCTGTTTTACTTTTGTTTGAGTTATGCTTCATTTTAATGCTTGTCTAACCTACCGCCTGCCAAGTTATTGACTTGAGAAATCCATTTAGTAGCTCGAACAGGCTTTTGTGTCTCGTAGTACATTCCTAAGTGTTGCTTGCTAGGCAGCAATGCCTCAGCCATGTAATTTTTTTTTTAATTTTAAATATAGATTAGCCGAGGGTCCTGTATATTCAGTTTCCAAAAAAAGTTAATTCCTTTCAGACTGGTGAACTACACGCCTAATGTGGTCGGCTGTTCAATGTGTGTTTTTTGCTTTGCTCAACGTCTGCATTTTAAATGTGCTGTTAGAATGGACTGAACTGAACTTGTATAAGTGATCGATGTCTAACTTCTCTCACGGATTATAAAACTCGGAATGAGAGCATTTTTGTACTTTCTGTTCTTTGTATCAACATTAAAGTTTTATTTATTTTTGATATACTGTCATTGAGCCTACTAAACGATTCAGGGAAAATAAAAAGTCTCAACACTGTTTGATTTACAATGTTACTTACTCTTAGCTGCCAGAGTTGTTTCCTTCCTGCTTACTTGTTGTACAGAACTTGTAAGTTGTTTTGGATAAAAGCGTCAGCTAAATGTAGGGCAGTGCAATTCTCGACAATTGTCTCTCTTGCCTGTACTTGACGTTTAACAGCCAAACGAGGGTCGATACGGATCTGAACTGAGTGAATATGGCGGCGCTGACTCAAGGTCACTGAGGAATGAATATAGAGAAATGACATCTGTGATTGAATATGTTGACGGGACTCCGGGATCCGATGGGAGGATCCTAAAAGAAAATATATACATTTGAGGTTTGGGACATTTACGGGGGCCAGTTTCAAATTGCACCCTCCCGTAGGTGCTCTTTGAAGGTGGGTAGGGATACACATTATTTTACGGCTGTGGGTAGGGCGTTCCGGTTCCACATTGTGGTGGCATAATTGCGAAATGTGTTTAGTCCCTTGTTTGAGCCGAATCTGGGTTTAACATGATTTGTGGAACTCCCTCTGGTGTTGTGGTCGTGGAATTCACTGACCTTTTGGAAGTATTTCCACCTGGGCATTTTAGTGTATCTTGTAGACCAGGCCCATTGCAAGCTGCTGTACTCTGCCATCCTAGGATGTCAAAATGGGCATGATGTGCTTTGGTACCATGAGGTGGAAGCATAGTCGTACCCTTGAATGAGTGCTCCTGTTAGTCTTCAGGGTATTCTTGCTTACCAGAGAGGAGATCCGGTACAAGAATCTTGTTTGTTGGTTGACTTTTTTTTATTACATTGGTTGCCATTTTGTCACAGGAAAGATTTGCCTCTAGGATGGAGCCCCGGTATGTAATTTCATCTTTCCTTGTGACAATATTGTCACCCACTGTAACAGATTGATTGAAAACGTTATTAACAGATTGCAGAATGGGTACAATACAGTACAGCTCAATACACACAATTGTTAAGGGGATGCAGACCAGAGAAAGACTTTCGTCTTGTTTACATCAGGGTCCCCCATTTTCAATTCATCATAACATATATGACATACACGACATACAGATAGACAGTACTGCTACAGAGAAGCCGTTGGCATTGCTGAGTTTGTTATTTGATCCAAAGAGAATGAACTCTGTTTTACTCAATTCTCCCCTCCCCTGTCTCGAACGTTGCTAGACTATGCCTCCCACTGGTCGGCTGCAGTGAGGTCCAAGCCTTGCATCACGTGTCCCCTCCGGTACACAAGGAGGCAGCTGTCGCATCTTTTTATACAGCGCGACCTCTCAGTGGCGAGGAGTAACGCATGGGAGGCTCACGCTGCCCCCGATGCTTCCTGATTCTGCTGTACAGGCGCACCAACCGACCTGTAGGAGTCGCCGTCCACAACGTCCAATCCCCACCCACCAGCTTTCCCACCCCTAACACTGACAATTGTGTTAGTATGAACGACCAGCCAAGCTGGTAGCAACGCCGAGAGCTGGGCTCGAACCCAGCATCTCCTGCATTAGTGGCGAGCGCCTTGCCCACTGCGCCACTTAGCCGCCCTTTACAGAAGTAATCTGAGAAACCAATAAACTTTCACTGGAAATTGTGACGTTAATACAAGAGTTTTGACTTGAGGGTCAGATTCAGACAAGTAGTAGCTTAACCGTTATAATTCATTCAAGGCCGGGCGATTGAGGTGGTTACTGAATGCAATTATTTGGGCTCTGTATTTGAATAGATCCTCAGTGAAAGGAAATCCTTCCTGAATGGCTTCTACCTGAAGGCTTTCCAATTACATTTGGTGAACAATCCATTTGACTCAACTCAATTTACCCAAAATTATTGTTTACCTCTAATTCTAAAGGTAACTAATCGGGTTGAATGTGTTCCTATGCACTGGTTTCTTAGCTCTTATCTGTACCCCCTAAAGTCAATTGTCACTGAATTATTTATTGAATCTCTTTTGTATTAACATCTGGTTCAGACATTTATTCTCCAGACATTAACAGCCCAGTCTAAGCAGGCTCGTCGAGGTGTCCAGTAAGGTCGTAGGAGTGAGCCAGGCCCAGCTCAGACCTTTTTCAATGTATCTAATTGTAGAGGGTTTGAAAATGCCTCCATGTAAAGTTGTATACAAAAACATACAAGCCCTATTTTTTAAGATTATTCACAACTACTCTAACTGTACAGTCATTTACTTTTGAATGAGATGGTACATATTATTAGACTTCCAAGTCAGTAGATGGCGCTCCTGCGCTCCTGTGAGTGATAGAGGAAATCAGTATAGTCTTGGCTCCCAAGCATGCGCAGTCAGAATAAACCGCTGCCAGCAGAGCCAGGCTAGAAGAAATAACGTGTCTATTCTCCATTCACAGGTAATACAATAATTATCTAAAACATTCCTAAAGATGTTTAAAAACGAATGTCAACTGTCAGTGACATGTTATGTAACGTTTTGAGTGTGTACATGAACATGTTTGCAAGTTTGGACGAGTATTTTTAAATGGTCGAGTTGAATAATGGCTAACTGCTAGCTAGCTATTTTCAGTGTCACACCGACAGTAGTACACGTGGTGCTTTTGATTGATTGAAAACTTTATTAACAGATTGCAGAATGGGTACAGTACAGCTCAATACATACAATTGTTAAGGGGATGCAGACCAGATAAAGACTTTCGTCTTGTTTACATCAGGGTCCCCCATTTTCAATTCATCATAACATATGACATACATGACATACAGATAGACGGTGCTTGTGTGTGTGTGTATGAATGAATGAATGAAAACTTTATTTAACAGATTGCAGAATGGGTACAATACAGTACGGCTCAATACATACAATTGTTAAGGGGATGCAGACCTGAGAAAGACGTTTGTCTTGTTTCCATCAGGGTCCCCCATTTTCAATTCATATAGACATATATGACATACATGACATACAGATAGTCAGTACTGCTACATCTATACATTTATGACATACCAGATTTGCAAATACAGTACTGTTTGTGATACAGAAGGAGTCAAGAAAAGGGAGTATATACATTTGACGTAGAAACTGTACATTGGAGGAGGTTGGGTGGGGGGGGTTGGGTACATTGGGATATTGACAACCATACTGGGTAATTTACATTGGAGGTGGTTGGGGGGGGGGGCGGGGGGCACACTGTATAAACAAGTAACACTGTACATTGAGGGGGGGGGGGAGGAGACACTGTACAAACAAACACAATTGTACATTGAACTATTGACAAAACCATACTAGGTAAATGACTGTACATTGGAGGGGGTTGGGTTAGGATATTTACAGGGGCCAGTGTTGAATTGCAGTCTCCCGTAGGTGTCCCTTGAGAGAGGTTTTGAAAGTGGGTAGTGATCCACATTCCTTTACAGCTTTGGGTAGGGCGTTCCACATTGATGTGGCATAATTGCGAAACGTGTTTAGTCCCTTATTTGAGCCGAATCTGGGTTTAACATGATTTGTGGAGCTCCCTCTGGTGTTGTGATCGTGGTATTCACTGACCTTTGGGAAGTATTTTGACATGTACATGGGTACCTTGGTCGTGTAGTGTATCTTGTAGACCAGGCCCATTGCAAGTTGTTGTACTCTGTCGTCTACTCTAAGCCATCCTGTACGTGCGTGTAAGACGGCGTGTTACCGTCAATGTGTATTTGAGCTAAGGTTATGTAGCTAATGTGTATTCAATTTAAGATGTATACAATTGGTTTTTGTACATTGAATTGAATGTGATTGTTCGGACTACAGGATGAGGTATTAAGTTTATTTGTAAGTAAGAATATAGATGGCGATGCAAAAGGGTTTATTGGTTGCACTTCAAGGATAGTTTGAATTTATGCCAAAAGGTTTTTATTGTTTTGCACTTTAATTTCGTTTCCTAAAGAATACATTTGAAGGTTGTATTTTTGTATGATTTGGTTTATTATATTTTTGTACAATAAGAATTAAAGTATTGTAATTGGAGTATTGGAATGTTAAAGGAATATTTTGTCTTCAGAACAAACCACTCCCAGCAGAGCGAGGCTAGAAGAGATAAGGTGTCTATTCTCCATCATTCATAGCCCCTTTCGGGTCTGATGCACGCCAACAAGGTTGGACGAGTGAATACAGTCCCTTATACCTTCATAGAAAAATCCCACAATTAACTCTGAAGAACTGGTCCTCAGAAAAACGCTCGTCGTACAAGTATCGCACAGACATTTCAAAGGTACTCGGTTGCACGAGGGTTTCGGACAGGCGTGCATCACAGACCCGAAAGGGGCTACATCATTCACAGATCCACAGCGCACCCTTGTCTGCGTATCGCTTGTGCCGATTCAGATTCTCCTAGGTCTGAGGCCGGTAACATAAGCTCCACCCCCCCCCCCCCCTTTCTTGATCCAATCACAACTGTTGCTTCCCTTGGACAAACTGTTTTGTCAGAGGAAAGCAACCGTTGTGATTGGAGGATCAGGAAAAGAGGGCAGGGTTTGAGGGGTCATTCGTCAGAGGCTTTGATTCTATTCTGGTCTTCACTGGTGATGTTCCAAAAGGAATTCTAACGCTTGCCACCGCTCAGGCCCAGCAATTAAATGTAGGCTGTCAACCATTCCTTCTGGCCATAATTGGGTTAAATCTGCACTGCCCTACAAAACCAAAACCATTACCCAAACACGCCCAATTGGCTGTCGTCGACTGAAATAACCTTGTACTATTATGAACTTTGCGTACCTCACCTATATTACTGCCTACTATGCTAATTATGTCTCACCTCTCCCACTCTTCACTTGCAGCAGCACCGCACGGGTCCTCCATTTGCCACGAGTTTGCTACTGTAGCTTACAGACAAAAGATGTCCGACGAGGGAAAACTTTTCGTCGGCGGACTGAGCTTCGACACCACCGATGACTCGTTGGCGGCAGCGTTCTCAAAGTACGGAAACGTCTCCAGATGCAACGTCATCATGGACAAAGAGACGGGAAGGTCTCGCGGCTTCGGCTTCGTTACATATGAAAACCCAGCGGACGCCAAAGATGCGATGGATGGAATGGACGGCAAGACTGTGGACGGCAGAGCCATTCGTGTGAATGAAGCAGGGCAGGGTGGCGGCGGCGGCAGCAGAGGTCGTGGTGGTGGAGGATACGGCGGAGGTGGAGGATACGGCGGCGGAGGAGGATACGGCGGCGGAGGAGGATACGGCGGCGGAGGAGGATACGGCGGCGGAGGAGAGCGTAGCTCTGGCGGCGGTGGGAGTTACGGCGGTGGTGGATACAGAAGTGGCGGTGGATACAGGGAGTAGTTAGAAGCGGGGGTAGCTACGGGGGGCGCTCTGGATCATACAGCTATGCTGCACACGAGAAACTCTCCCCGATTCAAGATCATCCATTGACTGGCTGTATTTAAAAGATGCGCTCCCTTAAGAAATGTCCACGTGTTGTTGACCGATTCTCTTTGTAGTTCTATTATGTTGCAGCTCAAGCATCGTGCAAATGTAGCCATAGTTTTGGCCATTCATTGACAAACTATGTTTAAACACAAGTTGAAGATTTTTTTCCTACTTGAGGGCAATTGTTCTTGCAGCTTTTTTCTAACCTCACCTATTAACTAAGTACAATATCTGATTTGATTGGTGCCGTTAAATGAGAAATTGGAAAACTCTACAATCGAAATGATCTAGCTGCTTTTTTTTCTTGATCAGCCAGGATTTTGAAGCACCATTCCTACCTTGCACTGTTAAGCAGCTCCTGTTTTCCCCCGGATGTAGGGGAAATTCAATAGGGCTGTTTTACTTTTGTTTGAGTTATGCTTCATTTTAATGCTTGTCCAACCTACCGCCTGCCAAGTTATTGACTGAGAAATCCATTTAGTAGCTCGTACAGGCTTTTGTGTCTCGTAGTACATTCCTAAGTGTTGCTTGCTAGGCAGCAATGCCTCAGCCATGTAATTTTTTTTTAAATTTTAAATATAGATTAGCCGAGGGTCCTGTATATTCAGTTTCCAAAAAAAGTTAATTCCTTTCAGACTGGTGAACTACACGCCTAATGTGGTCGGCTGTTCAATGTGTGTTTTTTGCTTTGCTCAACGTCTGCATTTTAAATGTGCTGTTAGAATGAACTGAACTTGTATAAGTGATCGATGTCTAACTTCTCTCACGGATTATAAAACTCGGAATGAGAGCATTTTTGTACTTTCTGTTCTTTGTATCAACATTAAAGTTTAATTTATTTTTGATATACTGTCATTGAGCCTACTAAACGATTCAGGGAAAATAAAAAGTCTCAACACTGTTTGATTTACAATGTTACTTACTCTTAGCTGCCAGAGTTGTTTCCTTCCTGCTTACTTGTTGTACAGAACTTGTAAGTTGTTTTGGATAAAAGCGTCAGCTAAATGTAGGGGAGTGCAATTCTCGACAATTGTCTCTCTTGCCTGTACTTGACGTTTAACAGCCAAATGAGGGTCGATACGGATCTGAACTGAGTGAATATGGCGGCGCTGACTCAAGGTCACTGAGGAATGAATATAGAGTAATGACATCTGTGATTGAATATGTTGACGGGACTCCGGGATCCGATGGGAGGATCCTAAAAGAAAATATATACATTTGAGGTGGAAGAAACTGTACATTAGGAGGGGGTTGGGACATTTACGGGGGCCAGTTTCAAATTGCACCCTCCCGTAGGTGCTCTTTGAAGGTGGGTAGGGATACACATTATTTTACGGCTGTGGGTAGGGCGTTCCGGTTCCACATTGTGGTGGCATAATTGCGAAATGTGTTTAGTCCCTTGTTTGAGCCGAATCTGGGTTTAACATGATTTGTGGAACTCCCTCTGGTGTTGTGGTCGTGGAATTCACTGACCTTTTGGAAGTATTTCCACCTGGGCATTTTAGTGTATCTTGTAGACCAGGCCCATTGCAAGCTGCTGTACTCTGCCATCCTAGGATGTCAAAATGGGCATGAGGTGCTTTGGTACCATGAGGTGGAAGCATAGTCGTACCCTTGAATGAGTGCTCCTGTTAGTCTTCAGGGTATTCTTGCTTACCAGAGAGGAGATCCGGTACAAGAATCTTGTTTGTTGGTTGACTTTTTTTTATTACATTGGTTGCCATTTTGTCACAGGAAAGATTTGCCTCTAGGATGGAGCCCCGGTATGTAATTTCATCTTTCCTTGTGACAATATTGTCACCCACTGTAACAGATTGATTGAAAACGTTATTAACAGATTGCAGAATGGGTACAATACAGTACAGCTCAATACACACAATTGTTAAGGGGATGCAGACCAGAGAAAGACTTTCGTCTTGTTTACATCAGGGTCCCCCATTTTCAATTCATCATAACATATATGACATACACGACATACAGATAGACAGTACTGCTACAGAGAAGCCGTTGGCATTGCTGAGTTTGTTATTTGATCCAAAGAGAATGAACTCTGTTTTACTCAATTCTCCCCTCCCCTGTCTCGAACGTTGCTAGACTATGCCTCCCACTGGTCGGCTGCAGTGAGGTCCAAGCCTTGCATCACGTGTCCCCTCCGGTACACAAGGAGGCAGCTGTCGCATCTTTTTATACAGCGCGACCTCTCAGTGGCGAGGAGTAACGCATGGGAGGCTCACGCTGCCCCCGATGCTTCCTGATTCTGCTGTACAGGCGCACCAACCGACCTGTAGGAGTCGCTGTCCACAACGTCCAATCCCCACCCACCAGCTTTCCCACCCCTAACACTGACAATTGTGTTAGTATGAACGACCAGCCAAGCTGGTAGCAACGCCGAGAGCTGGGCTCGAACCCAGCATCTCCTGCATTAGTGGCGAGCGCCTTGCCCACTGCGCCACTTAGCCGCCCTTTACAGAAGTAATCTGAGAAACCAATAAACTTTCACTGGAAATTGTGACGTTAATACAAGAGTTTTGACTTGAGGGTCAGATTCAGACAAGTAGTAGCTTAACCGTTATAATTCATTCAAGGCCGGGCGATTGAGGTGGTTACTGAATGCAATTATTTGGGCTCTGTATTTGAATAGATCCTCAGTGAAAGGAAATCCTTCCTGAATGGCTTCTACCTGAAGGCTTTCCAATTACATTTGGTGAACAATCCATTTGACTCAACTCAATTTACCCAAAATTATTGTTTACCTCTAATTCTAAAGGTAACTAATCGGGTTGAATGTGTTCCTATGCACTGGTTTCTTAGCTCTTATATGTACCCCCTAAAGTCAATTGTCACTGAATTATTTATTGAATCTCTTTTGTATTAACATCTGGTTCAGACATTTATTCTCCAGACATTAACAGCCCAGTCTAAGCAGGCTCGTCGAGGTGTCCAGTAAGGTCGTAGGAGTGAGCCAGGCCCAGCTCAGACCTTTTTCAATGTATCTAATTGTAGAGGGTTTGAAAATGCCTCCATGTAAAGTTGTATACAAAAACATACAAGCCCTATTTTTTAAGATTATTCACAACTACTCTAACTGTACAGTCATTTACTTTTGAATGAGATGGTACATATTATTAGACTTCCAAGTCAGTAGATGGCGCTCCTGCGCTCCTGTGAGTGATAGAGGAAATCAGTATAGTCTTGGCTCCCAAGCATGCGCAGTCAGAATAAACCGCTGCCAGCAGAGCCAGGCTAGAAGAAATAACGTGTCTATTCTCCATTCACAGGTAATACAATAATTATCTAAAACATTCCTAAAGATGTTTAAAAACGAATGTCAACTGTCAGTGACATGTTATGTAACGTTTTGAGTGTGTACATGAACATGTTTGCAAGTTTGGACGAGTATTTTTAAATGGTCGAGTTGAATAATGGCTAACTGCTAGCTAGCTATTTTCAGTGTCACACCGACAGTAGTACACGTGGTGCTTTTGATTGATTGAAAACTTTATTAACAGATTGCAGAATGGGTACAGTACAGCTCAATACATACAATTGTTAAGGGGATGCAGACCAGAGAAAGACTTTCGTCTTGTTTACATCAGGGTCCCCCATTTTCAATTCATCATAACATATGACATACATGACATACAGATAGACGGTGCTTGTGTGTGTGTGTATGAATGAATGAATGAAAACTTTATTTAACAGATTGCAGAATGGGTACAATACAGTACGGCTCAATACATACAATTGTTAAGGGGATGCAGACCTGAGAAAGACGTTTGTCTTGTTTCCATCAGGGTCCCCCATTTTCAATTCATATGGACATATATGACATACATGACATACAGATAGTCAGTACTGCTACATCTATACATTTATGACATACCAGATTTGCAAATACAGTACTGTTTGTGATACAGAAGGAGTCAAGAAAAGGGAGTATATACATTTGACGTAGAAACTGTACATTGGAGGAGGTTGGGTGGGGGGGGTTGGGTACATTGGGATATTGACAACCATACTGGGTAATTTACATTGGAGGTGGTTGGGGGGGGGCGGGGGGCACACTGTATAAACAAGTAACACTGTACATTGAGGGGGGGGGAGGAGACACTGTACAAACAAACACAATTGTACATTGAACTATTGACAAAACCATACTAGGTAAATGACTGTACATTGGAGGGGGTTGGGTTAGGATATTTACAGGGGCCAGTGTTGAATTGCAGTCTCCCGTAGGTGTCCCTTGAGAGAGGTTTTGAAAGTGGGTAGTGATCCACATTCCTTTACAGCTTTGGGTAGGGCGTTCCACATTGATGTGGCATAATTGCGAAACGTGTTTAGTCCCTTATTTGAGCCGAATCTGGGTTTAACATGATTTGTGGAGCTCCCTCTGGTGTTGTGATCGTGGTATTCACTGACCTTTGGGAAGTATTTTGACATGTACATGGGTACCTTGGTCGTGTAGTGTATCTTGTAGACCAGGCCCATTGCAAGTTGTTGTACTCTGTCGTCTACTCTAAGCCATCCTGTACGTGCGTGTAAGACGGCGTGTTACCGTCAATGTGTATTTGAGCTAAGGTTATGTAGCTAATGTGTATTCAATTTAAGATGTATACAATTGGTTTTTGTACATTGAATTGAATGTGATTGTTCGGACTACAGGATGAGGTATTAAGTTTATTTGTAAGTAAGAATATAGATGGCGATGCAAAAGGGTTTATTGGTTGCACTTCAAGGATAGTTTGAATTTATGCCAAAAGGTTTTTATTGTTTTGCACTTTAATTTCGTTTCCTAAAGAATACATTTGAAGGTTGTATTTTTGTATGATTTGGTTTATTATATTTTTGTACAATAAGAATTAAAGTATTGTAATTGGAGTATTGGAATGTTAAAGGAATATTTTGTCTTCAGAACAAACCACTCCCAGCAGAGCGAGGCTAGAAGAGATAAGGTGTCTATTCTCCATCATTCATAGCCCCTTTCGGGTCTGATGCACGCCAACAAGGTTGGACGAGTGAATACAGTCCCTTATACCTTCATAGAAAAATCCCACAATTAACTCTGAAGAACTGGTCCTCAGAAAAACGCTCGTCGTACAAGTATCGCACAGACATTTCAAAGGTACTCGGTTGCACGAGGGTTTCGGACAGGCGTGCATCACAGACCCGAAAGGGGCTACATCATTCACAGATCCACAGCGCACCCTTGTCTGCGTATCGCTTGTGCCGATTCAGATTCTCCTAGGTCTGAGGCCGGTAACATAAGCTCCACCCCCCCCCCCCCCCCCTTTCTTGATCCAATCACAACTGTTGCTTCCCTTGGACAAACTGTTTTGTCAGAGGAAAGCAACCGTTGTGATTGGAGGATCAGGAAAAGAGGGCAGGGTTTGAGGGGTCATTCGTCAGAGGCTTTGATTCTATTCTGGTCTTCACTGGTGATGTTCCAAAAGGAATTCTAACGCTTGCCACCGCTCAGGCCCAGCAATTAAATGTAGGCTGTCAACCATTCCTTCTGGCCATAATTGGGTTAAATCTGCACTGCCCTACAAAACCAAAACCATTACCCAAACACGCCCAATTGGCTGTCGTCGACTGAAATAACCTTGTACTATTATGAACTTTGCTAACTAAGGAATGTACCTCACCTATATTACTGCCTACTATGCTAATTATGTCTCACCTCTCCCACTCTTCACTTGCAGCAGCACCGCACGGGTCCTCCATTTGCCACGAGTTTGCTACTGTAGCTTACAGACAAAAGATGTCCGACGAGGGAAAACTTTTCGTCGGCGGACTGAGCTTCGACACCACCGATGACTCGTTGGCGGCAGCGTTCTCAAAGTACGGAAACGTCTCCAGATGCAACGTCATCATGGACAAAGAGACGGGAAGGTCTCGCGGCTTCGGCTTCGTTACATATGAAAACCCAGCGGACGCCAAAGATGCGATGGATGGAATGGACGGCAAGACTGTGGACGGCAGAGCCATTCGTGTGAATGAAGCAGGGCAGGGTGGCGGCGGCGGCAGCAGAGGTCGTGGTGGTGGAGGATACGGCGGAGGTGGAGGATACGGCGGCGGAGGAGGATACGGCGGCGGAGGAGGATACGGCGGCGGAGGAGGATACGGCGGCGGAGGAGAGCGTAGCTCTGGCGGCGGTGGGAGTTACGGCGGTGGTGGATACAGAAGTGGCGGTGGATACAGGGAGTAGTTAGAAGCGGGGGTAGCTACGGGGGGCGCTCTGGATCATACAGCTATGCTGCACACGAGAAACTCTCCCCGATTCAAGATCATCCATTGACTGGCTGTATTTAAAAGATGCGCTCCCTTAAGAAATGTCCACGTGTTGTTGACCGATTCTCTTTGCAGTTCTATTATGTTGCAGCTCAAGCATTGTGCAAATGTAGCCATAGTTTTGGCCATTCATTGACAAACTATGTTTAAACACAAGTTGAAGATTTTTTTCCTACTTGAGGGCAATTGTTCTTGCAGCTTTTTTCTAACCTCACCTATTAACTAAGTACAATATCTGATTTGATTGGTGCCGTTAAATGAGAAATTGGAAAACTCTACAATCGAAATGATCTAGCTGCTTTTTTTTCTTGATCAGCCAGGATTTTGAAGCACCATTCCTACCTTGCACTGTTAAGCAGCTCCTGTTTTCCCCCGGATGTAGGGGAAATTCAATAGGGCTGTTTTACTTTTGTTTGAGTTATGCTTCATTTTAATGCTTGTCCAACCTACCGCCTGCCAAGTTATTGACTGAGAAATCCATTTAGTAGCTCGTACAGGCTTTTGTGTCTCGTAGTACATTCCTAAGTGTTGCTTGCTAGGCAGCAATGCCTCAGCCATGTAATTTTTTTTTAAATTTTAAATATAGATTAGCCGAGGGTCCTGTATATTCAGTTTCCAAAAAAAGTTAATTCCTTTCAGACTGGTGAACTACACGCCTAATGTGGTCGGCTGTTCAATGTGTGTTTTTTGCTTTGCTCAACGTCTGCATTTTAAATGTGCTGTTAGAATGAACTGAACTTGTATAAGTGATCGATGTCTAACTTCTCTCACGGATTATAAAACTCGGAATGAGAGCATTTTTGTACTTTCTGTTCTTTGTATCAACATTAAAGTTTAATTTATTTTTGATATACTGTCATTGAGCCTACTAAACGATTCAGGGAAAATAAAAAGTCTCAACACTGTTTGATTTACAATGTTACTTACTCTTAGCTGCCAGAGTTGTTTCCTTCCTGCTTACTTGTTGTACAGAACTTGTAAGTTGTTTTGGATAAAAGCGTCGGCTAAATGTAGGGGAGTGCAATTCTCGACAATTGTCTCTCTTGCCTGTACTTGACGTTTAACAGCCAAACGAGGGTCGATACGGATCTGAACTGAGTGAATATGGCGGCGCTGACTCAAGGTCACTGAGGAATGAATATAGAGTAATGACATCTGTGATTGAATATGTTGACGGGACTCCGGGATCCGATGGGAGGATCCTAAAAGAAAATATATACATTTGAGGTGGAAGAAACTGTACATTAGGAGGGGGTTGGGACATTTACGGGGGCCAGTTTCAAATTGCACCCTCCCGTAGGTGCTCTTTGAAGGTGGGTAGGGATACACATTATTTTACGGCTGTGGGTAGGGCGTTCCGGTTCCACATTGTGGTGGCATAATTGCGAAATGTGTTTAGTCCCTTGTTTGAGCCGAATCTGGGTTTAACATGATTTGTGGAACTCCCTCTGGTGTTGTGGTCGTGGAATTCACTGACCTTTTGGAAGTATTTCCACCTGGGCATTTTAGTGTATCTTGTAGACCAGGCCCATTGCAAGCTGCTGTACTCTGCCATCCTAGGATGTCAAAATGGGCATGAGGTGCTTTGGTACCATGAGGTGGAAGCATAGTCGTACCCTTGAATGAGTGCTCCTGTTAGTCTTCAGGGTATTCTTGCTTACCAGAGAGGAGATCCGGTACAAGAATCTTGTTTGTTGGTTGACTTTTTTTTATTACATTGGTTGCCATTTTGTCACAGGAAAGATTTGCCTCTAGGATGGAGCCCCGGTATGTAATTTCATCTTTCCTTGTGACAATATTGTCACCCACTGTAACAGATTGATTGAAAACGTTATTAACAGATTGCAGAATGGGTACAATACAGTACAGCTCAATACACACAATTGTTAAGGGGATGCAGACCAGAGAAAGACTTTCGTCTTGTTTACATCAGGGTCCCCCATTTTCAATTCATCATAACATATATGACATACACGACATACAGATAGACAGTACTGCTACAGAGAAGCCGTTGGCATTGCTGAGTTTGTTATTTGATCCAAAGAGAATGAACTCTGTTTTACTCAATTCTCCCCTCCCCTGTCTCGAACGTTGCTAGACTATGCCTCCCACTGGTCGGCTGCAGTGAGGTCCAAGCCTTGCATCACGTGTCCCCTCCGGTACACAAGGAGGCAGCTGTCGCATCTTTTTATACAGCGCGACCTCTCAGTGGCGAGGAGTAACGCATGGGAGGCTCACGCTGCCCCCGATGCTTCCTGATTCTGCTGTACAGGCGCACCAACCGACCTGTAGGAGTCGCTGTCCACAACGTCCAATCCCCACCCACCAGCTTTCCCACCCCTAACACTGACAATTGTGTTAGTATGAACGACCAGCCAAGCTGGTAGCAACGCCGAGAGCTGGGCTCGAACCCAGCATCTCCTGCATTAGTGGCGAGCGCCTTGCCCACTGCGCCACTTAGCCGCCCTTTACAGAAGTAATCTGAGAAACCAATAAACTTTCACTGGAAATTGTGACGTTAATACAAGAGTTTTGACTTGAGGGTCAGATTCAGACAAGTAGTAGCTTAACCGTTATAATTCATTCAAGGCCGGGCGATTGAGGTGGTTACTGAATGCAATTATTTGGGCTCTGTATTTGAATAGATCCTCAGTGAAAGGAAATCCTTCCTGAATGGCTTCTACCTGAAGGCTTTCCAATTACATTTGGTGAACAATCCATTTGATTCAACTCAATTTACCCAAAATTATTGTTTACCTCTAATTCTAAAGGTAACTAATCGGGTTGAATGTGTTCCTATGCACTGGTTTCTTAGCTCTTATCTGTACCCCCTAAAGTCAATTGTCACTGAATTATTTATTGAATCTCTTTTGTATTAACATCTGGTTCAGACATTTATTCTCCAGACATTAACAGCCCAGTCTAAGCAGGCTCGTCGAGGTGTCCAGTAAGGTCGTAGGAGTGAGCCAGGCCCAGCTCAGACCTTTTTCAATGTATCTAATTGTAGAGGGTTTGAAAATGCCTCCATGTAAAGTTGTATACAAAAACATACAAGCCCTATTTTTTAAGATTATTCACAACTACTCTAACTGTACAGTCATTTACTTTTGAATGAGATGGTACATATTATTAGACTTCCAAGTCAGTAGATGGCGCTCCTGCGCTCCTGTGAGTGATAGAGGAAATCAGTATAGTCTTGGCTCCCAAGCATGCGCAGTCAGAATAAACCGCTGCCAGCAGAGCCAGGCTAGAAGAAATAACGTGTCTATTCTCCATTCACAGGTAATACAATAATTATCTAAAACATTCCTAAAGATGTTTAAAAACGAATGTCAACTGTCAGTGACATGTTATGTAACGTTTTGAGTGTGTACATGAACATGTTTGCAAGTTTGGACGAGTATTTTTAAATGGTCGAGTTGAATAATGGCTAACTGCTAGCTAGCTATTTTCAGTGTCACACCGACAGTAGTACACGTGGTGCTTTTGATTGATTGAAAACTTTATTAACAGATTGCAGAATGGGTACAGTACAGCTCAATACATACAATTGTTAAGGGGATGCAGACCAGAGAAAGACTTTCGTCTTGTTTACATCAGGGTCCCCCATTTTCAATTCATCATAACATATGACATACATGACATACAGATAGACGGTGCTTGTGTGTGTGTGTACGTGCGTGTAAGACGGCGTGTTACCGTCAATGTGTATTTGAGCTAAGGTTATGTAGCTAATGTGTATTCAATTTAAGATGTATACAATTGGTTTTTGTACATTGAATTGAATGTGATTGTTCGGACTACAGGATGAGGTATTAAGTTTATTTGTAAGTAAGAATATAGATGGCGATGCAAAAGGGTTTATTGGTTGCACTTCAAGGATAGTTTGAATTTATGCCAAAAGGTTTTTATTGTTTTGCACTTTATTTCGTTTCCTAAAGAATACATTTGAAGGTTGTATTTTTGTATGATTTGGTTTATTATATTTTTGTACAATAAGAATTAAAGTATTGTAATTGGAGTATTGGAATGTTAAAGGAATATTTTGTCTTCAGAACAAACCACTCCCAGCAGAGCGAGGCTAGAAGAGATAAGGTGTCTATTCTCCATCATTCATAGCCCCTTTCGGGTCTGATGCACGCCAACAAGGTTGGACGAGTGAATACAGTCCCTTATACCTTCATAGAAAAATCCCACAATTAACTCTGAAGAACTGGTCCTCAGAAAAACGCTCGTCGTACAAGTATCGCACAGACATTTCAAAGGTACTCGGTTGCACGAGGGTTTCGGACAGGCGTGCATCACAGACCCGAAAGGGGCTACATCATTCACAGATCCACAGCGCACCCTTGTCTGCGTATCGCTTGTGCCGATTCAGATTCTCCTAGGTCTGAGGCCGGTAACATAAGCTCCACCCCCCCCCCCCTTTCTTGATCCAATCACAACTGTTGCTTCCCTTGGACAAACTGTTTTGTCAGAGGAAAGCAACCGTTGTGATTGGAGGATCAGGAAAAGAGGGCAGGGTTTGAGGGGTCATTCGTCAGAGGCTTTGATTCTATTCTGGTCTTCACTGGTGATGTTCCAAAAGGAATTCTAACGCTTGCCACCGCTCAGGCCCAGCAATTAAATGTAGGCTGTCAACCATTCCTTCTGGCCATAATTGGGTTAAATCTGCACTGCCCTACAAAACCAAAACCATTACCCAAACACGCCCAATTGGCTGTCGTCGACTGAAATAACCTTGTACTATTATTAGGGATGTCCCGATCCGATCACGTGATCGGAATCGGCGTCGATCACGTGCTTTTCAGAGTATCGGCGATCGGGAAAAAATTATAATAAAAATCGGCAGTCAAAAAAAGAATTTTTATTCAACAAACATGACCATGTCCACGTCTTAAACTCATACGGAGGCCTTAGTTTTGGTTTTAAATTACATATAATATATCATCATTAATGTATTTATTGTCACACAGAGCAGAATAATTATCCACAACAAACACATTCCCCTTTAATTTTCACCGTTGCAACAAACATTCCCTTTAATTTAGACGCTACACGCTACACGCGACCACAACAACAACACGTCGCTCCCGAAACACAGTTAATATCCACTGACTTGAGCAGCTAGACTTAATGTCAGAGGTTTGGAACTAAGCATTTTAAAATATAAAGTCAAGCCAGTTGCAATGTTTGCAAGGAGGAGATTCCGCGTGGAGGAAAAATTCATGAAGCAGCAGGCTGGAGGCGAAGTTTTCAGACTAAATTTTCACCTGGAGGATAACGTTACGTGACTGAGGTTTATCGTCGCCGTTTCAGACCAGAATGGACCATTACGTAAGTCGAACACTGAATGTATCCTAATGTGCAAACATATATTGAAACTTTTAATATTTCTCATATGAAGCAGAAGCACATTTCTCAGGGTGAATGTAATAATAAAAGCCTCCGCTCTCGCGCCCCGGACTATTATAGGCAACAGATGGGCTTGTCTCGCTCTAGTTTCTGACAAAAATGCGTCAAAATTGATTACTAATGTGAAAGATCGGATCGGAAACGATCGGATCGATAGATATTTAAAATCACATGCTCGGGATCGGATCGGAAGCAAAAAAAGGCGATCGGGACATCCCTAACTATTATGAACTTTGCTAACTAAGGAATGTACCTCACCTATATTACTGCCTACTATGCTAATTATGTCTCACCTCTCCCACTCTTCACTTGCAGCAGCACCGCACGGGTCCTCCATTTGCCACGAGTTTGCTACTGTAGCTTACAGACAAAAGATGTCCGACGAGGGAAAACTTTTCGTCGGCGGACTGAGCTTCGACACCACCGATGACTCGTTGGCGGCAGCGTTCTCAAAGTACGGAAACGTCTCCAGATGCAACGTCATCATGGACAAAGAGACGGGAAGGTCTCGCGGCTTCGGCTTCGTTACATATGAAAACCCAGCGGACGCCAAAGATGCGATGGATGGAATGGACGGCAAGACTGTGGACGGCAGAGCCATTCGTGTGAATGAAGCAGGGCAGGGTGGCGGCGGCGGCAGCAGAGGTCGTGGTGGTGGAGGATACGGCGGAGGTGGAGGATACGGCGGCGGAGGAGGATACGGCGGCGGAGGAGGATACGGCGGCGGAGGAGGATACGGCGGCGGAGGCGGCGGAGGAGAGCGTAGCTCTGGCGGCGGTGGGAGTTACGGCGGTGGTGGATACAGAAGTGGCGGTGGATACAGGGAGTAGTTAGAAGCGGGGGTAGCTACGGGGGGCGCTCTGGATCATACAGCTATGCTGCACACGAGAAACTCTCCCCGATTCAAGATCATCCATTGACTGGCTGTATTTAAAAGATGCGCTCCCTTAAGAAATGTCCACGTGTTGTTGACCGATTCTCTTTGTAGTTCTATTATGTTGCAGCTCAAGCATCGTGCAAATGTAG
Source organism: Notolepis coatsorum (assembly GCF_963971535.1). Lineage (NCBI taxonomy): Eukaryota > Metazoa > Chordata > Actinopteri > Aulopiformes > Paralepididae > Notolepis > Notolepis coatsorum. Next base: position 25,699,345 of record NC_140179.1, on the reverse strand, counting down.
CCATAGTTTTGGCCATTCATTGACAAACTATGTTTAAACACAAGTTGAAGATTTTTTTCCTACTTGAGGGCAATTGTTCTTGCAGCTTTTTTCTAACCTCACCTATTAACTAAGTACAATATCTGATTTGATTGGTGCCGTTAAATGAGAAATTGGAAAACTCTACAATCGAAATGATCTAGCTGCTTTTTTTTCTTGATCAGCCAGGATTTTGAAGCACCATTCCTACCTTGCACTGTTAAGCAGCTCCTGTTTTCCCCCGGATGTAGGGGAAATTCAATAGGGCTGTTTTACTTTTGTTTGAGTTATGCTTCATTTTAATGCTTGTCCAACCTACCGCCTGCCAAGTTATTGACTGAGAAATCCATTTAGTAGCTCGTACAGGCTTTTGTGTCTCGTAGTACATTCCTAAGTGTTGCTTGCTAGGCAGCAATGCCTCAGCCATGTAATTTTTTTTTAAATTTTAAATATAGATTAGCCGAGGGTCCTGTATATTCAGTTTCCAAAAAAAGTTAATTCCTTTCAGACTGGTGAACTACACGCCTAATGTGGTCGGCTGTTCAATGTGTGTTTTTTGCTTTGCTCAACGTCTGCATTTTAAATGTGCTGTTAGAATGAACTGAACTTGTATAAGTGATCGATGTCTAACTTCTCTCACGGATTATAAAACTCGGAATGAGAGCATTTTTGTACTTTCTGTTCTTTGTATCAACATTAAAGTTTAATTTATTTTTGATATACTGTCATTGAGCCTACTAAACGATTCAGGGAAAATAAAAAGTCTCAACACTGTTTTATTTACAATGTTACTTACTCTTAGCTGCCAGAGTTGTTTCCTTCCTGCTTACTTGTTGTACAGAACTTGTAAGTTGTTTTGGATAAAAGCGTCAGCTAAATGTAGGGGAGTGCAATTCTCGACAATTGTCTCTCTTGCCTGTACTTGACGTTTAACAGCCAAATGAGGGTCGATACGGATCTGAACTGAGTGAATATGGCGGCGCTGACTCAAGGTCACTGAGGAATGAATATAGAGTAATGACATCTGTGATTGAATATGTTGACGGGACCCAGGACTCCGGGATCCGATGGGAGGATCATAAAAGAAAATATATACATTTGAGGTGGAAGAAACTGTACATTAGGAGGGGGTTGGGACATTTACGGGGGCCAGTTTCGAATTGCACCCTCCCGTAGATGCTCTTTGAAGGTGGGTAGGGATACACATTATTTTACGGCTGTGGGTAGGGCGTTCCGGTTCCACATTGTTGTGGCATAATTGCGAAACGTGTTTAGTCCCTTGTTTGAGCCGAATCTGGGTTGAACATGATTTGTGGAACTCCCTCTGGTGTTGTGGTCGTGGAATTCACTGACCTTTTGGAAGTATTTCCACCTGGGCATTTTAGTGGTGTAGTGTATCTTGTAGACCAGGCCCATTGCAAGCTGCTGTACTCTGCCATCCTAGGATGTCAAAATGGGCATGAGGTGCTTTGGTACCATGAGGTGCAAGCATAGTCGTACCCTTGAATGAGTGCTCCTGTTAAGTCTTCAGGGTATTCTTGCTTACCAGAGAGGAGATCCGGTACAAGAATCTTGTTTGTCGGTTGACTTTTTTTTATTACATTGGTTGCCATTTTGTCACAGGAAAGATTTGCCTCTAGGATGGAGCCCCGGTATGTAATTTCATCTTTCCTTGTGACAATATTGTCACCCACTGTAACAGATTGATTGAAAACGTTATTAACAGATTGCAGAATGGGTACAATACAGTACAGCTCAATACACACAAATTGTTAAGGGGATGCAGACCAGAGAAAGACTTTAGTCTTGTTTACATCAGGGTCCCCCATTTTCAATTCATCATAACATATATGACATACACGACATACAGATAGACAGTACTGCTACAGAGTAGCCGTTGGCCTTGCTGAGTTTGTTATTTGATCCAAAGAGAATGAACTCTGTTTTACTCAATTCTCCCCTGTCTCGAATGTTGCTAGACTATGCCTCCCACTGGTTGGCTGCAGTGAGGTCCAAGCCTTGCATCACGTGTCCCCTCCGGTACACAAGGAGGCAGCTGTCGCATCTTTTTATACAGCGTGACCTCTCAGTGGCGAGGAGTAACGCATGGGAGGCTCACGCTGCCCCCGATGCTTCCTGATTCTGCTGTACAGGCGCACCAACCGACCTGTAGGAGTCGCCGTCCACAATGTCCAATCCCCACCCACCAGCTTTCCCACCCCTAACACTGACAATTGTGTTAGTATGAACGACCAGCCAAGCTGGTAGCAACGCCGAGAGCTGGGCGCGAACCCAGCATCTCCTGCGTTAGTGGCGAGCGCCTTGCCCACTGCGCCACTTAGCCGCCCTTTACAGAAGTAATCTGAGAAACCAATAAACTTTCACTGGAAATTGCGACGTTAATACAAGAGTTTTGACTTGAGGGTCAGATTCAGACAAGTAGTAGCTTAACCGTTATAATTCATTCAAGGCCGGGCGATTGAGGTGGTTACTGAATGCAATTATTTGGGCTCTGTATTTTAATAGATCCTCAGTGAAAGGAAATCCTTCCTGAATGGCTTCTACCTGAAGGCTTTCCAATTACATTTGGTGAACTATCCATTTGACTCAACTCAATTTACCCAAATTTATTGTTTACCTCTAATTCTAAAGGTAACTAATCGGGTTGAATGTGTTCCTATGCACTGGTTTCTTAGCTCTTATCTGTACCCCCTAAAGTCAATTGTCACTGAATTATTTATTGAATCTCTTTTGTATTAACATCTGGTTCAGACATTTATTCTCCAGACATTAACAGCCCAGTCTAAGCAGGCTCATCGAGGTGTCCAGTAAGGTCGTAGGAGTGAGCCAGGCCCAGCTCAGACCTTTTTCAATGTATCTAATTGTAGAGGGTTTGAAAATGCCTCCATGTAAAGTTGTATACAAAAACATACAAGCCCTATTTTTTTTTTTTTTATCCACTTTTTCTCCCATTTTCTACATTTTTCTCCCATCCCAATTTCGCATCATCCAATTCAACCCTCCCCTGTCACGAACGCTGTTTCTTGCCTCCCACAAGCCGGCTGCAATGTGGACTAAGTCATACATAGCACAAGTCCCCTCCGGTACTTGAGGTAACAGCAGTCGCATCTTTTCACCTGCGCAGCTCGATCTCTCAGTGGCGAGGAGTAACGCGTGGGAGGCTCACGCTGCCCCCGACACTTCCTGATCCTACTGCGCAGGCGCACCAACCGACCTGTAGGAGTCGCTGTCCACAACGCCCGATCCCCACCCATCAGTTTCCCACCCCCTAATACGGCCAATGTGTATTAGTATGAACGACCAGCTAAACTGAAAGCAATGTGGAGCGCTGGGCTCAAACAGGCGAGCCCAGCGTCTCCGCATTCATGGCGAGCGCCTTGCCCACTACGCCACGTAGCCGCCCTACAAGCCCTATTTTTTAAGATTATTCACAACTACTCTAACTGTACAGTCATTTATTTTTGAATGAGATGCTACATATTATTAGACTTCCAAGTCAGTAGATGGCGCTCCTGCGCTCCTGTGAGTGATAGAGGAAATCAGTATAGTCTTGGCTCCCAAGCATGCGCAGTCAGAGTAAACCGCTGCCAGCAGAGCCAGGCTAGAAGAAATAACGTGTCTATTCTCCATTCACAGGTAATACAATAATTATCTAAAACATTCCTAACGATGTTTAAAAACGAACGTGAACTGTCAGTGACATGTTATGTAACGTTTTGAGTGTGTACATGAACATGTTTGCAAGTTTGGACGAGTATTTTTAAATGGTCGAGTTGAATAATGGCTAACTGCTAGCTAGCTATTTTCAGTGTTACACCGACAGTAGTACACGTGGTGCTTTGATTGATTGAAAACTTTATTAACAGATTGCAGAATGGGTACAGTACAGCTCAATACATACAATTGTTAAGGGGATGCAGACCAGAGAAAGACTTTCGTCTTGTTTACATCAGGGTCCCCCATTTTCAGTTCATCATAACATATGTCATACATGACATACAGATAGACGGTGCTTGTGTGTGTGTGTACGTGCGTGTTACCGTCAATGTGTATTTGAGCTAAGGTTATGTAGCTAATGTGTATTCAATGTAAGATGTATACAATTGGTTTTTGTACATTGAATTGAATGTGATTGTTCGGACTACAGGATGAGGTATTAAGTTTATTAATTGTAAGTAAGAATATAGATGGCGATGCAAAGTGGTTTATTGGTTGCACTTCAAGGATAGTTTGAATTTATGCCAAAAGGTTAATTGTTTTGCACTTTATTTCGTTTCCTAAAGAATACATTTGAAGGTTGTATTTTTGTATGATTTGGTTTATTATATTTTTGTACAATAAGAATTAAAGTATTGTAATTGGAGTATTGGAATGTTAAAGGAATATTGTCTTCAGAACAAACCACTCCCAGCAGAGCGAGGCTAGAAGAGATAAGGTGTCTATTCTCCATCATTCATAGCCCCTTTCGGGTCTGATGCACGCCAACAAGGTTGGACGAGTGAATACACAGTCCCTTATACCTTCATAGAAAAATCCCACAATTAACTCTGAAGAACTGGTCCTCAGAAAAACGCTCGTTGTACAAGTATCGCACAGACATTTCAAAGGTACTCTGTTGCACGAGGGTTTCGGACAGGCGTGCATCACAGACCCGAAAGGGGCTACATCATTCACAGATCCACAGCGCACCCTTGTCTGCGTATCGCTTGTGCCGATTCAGATTCTCCTAGGTCTGAGGCCGGTAACATAAGCTCCACCCCCCCTTTCTTGATCCAATCACAACTGTTGCTTCCCTTGGACAAACTGTTTTGTCAGAGGAAAGCAACCGTTGTGATTGGAGGATCAGGAAAAGAGGGCAGGGTTTGAGGGGTCATTCGTCAGAGGCTTTGATTCAATTCTGGTCTTCACTGGTGATGTTCCAAAAGGAATTCTAACTCTTGCCACCGCTCAGGCCCAGCAATTAAATGTAGGCTGTCAACCATTCCTTCTGGCCATAATTGGGTTAAATCTGCACTGCCCTACAAAACCAAAACCATTACCCAAACACGCCCAATTGGCTGTCGTCGACTGAAATAACCTTGTACTATTATGAACTTTGCTAACTAAGGAATGTACCTCACCTATATTACTGCCTACTATGCTAATTATGTCTCACCTCTCCCACTCTTCACTTGCAGCAGCACCGCACGGGTCCTCCATTTGCCACGAGTTTGCTACTGTAGCTTACAGACAAAAGATGTCCGACGAGGGAAAACTTTTCGTCGGCGGACTGAGCTTCGACACCACCGATGACTCGTTGGCGGCAGCGTTCTCAAAGTACGGAAACGTCGCCAGATGCAACGTCATCATGGACAAAGAGACGGGAAGGTCTCGCGGCTTCGGCTTCGTTACATATGAAAACCCAGCGGACGCCAAAGATGCGATGGATGGAATGGACGGCAAGACTGTGGACGGCAGAGCCATTCGTGTGAATGAAGCAGGGCAGGGTGGCGGCGGCGGCAGCAGAGGTCGTGGTGGTGGAGGATACGGCGGAGGTGGAGGATACGGCGGCGGAGGAGGATACGGCGGCGGAGGAGGATACGGCGGCGGAGGCGGCTATGGAGAGCGTAGCTCTGGCGGCGGTGGGAGTTACGGCGGTGGTGGATACAGAAGTGGCGGTGGATACAGGGAGTAGTTAGAAGCGGGGGTAGCTACGGGGGGCGCTCTGGATCATACAGCTATGCTGCACACGAGAAACTCTCCCCGATTCAAGATCATCCATTGACTGGCTGTATTTAAAAGATGCGCTCCCTTAAGAAATGTCCACGTGTTGTTGACCGATTCTCTTTGTAGTTCTATTATGTTGCAGCTCAAGCATCGTGCAAATGTAGCCATAGTTTTGGCCATTCATTGACCAACTATGTTTAAACACAAGTTGAAGATTTTTTTCCTACTTGAGGGCAATTGTTCTTGCAGCTTTTTTCTAACCTCACCTATTAACTAAGTACAATATCTGATTTGATTGGTGCCGTTAAATGAGAAATTGGAAAACTCTACAATCGAAATGATCTAGCTGCTTTTTTTTCTTGATCAGCCAGGATTTTGAAGCACCATTCCTACCTTGCACTGTTAAGCAGCTCCTGTTTTCCCCCGGATGTAGGGGAAATTCAATAGGGCTGTTTTACTTTTGTTTGAGTTATGCTTCATTTTAATGCTTGTCCAACCTACCGCCTGCCAAGTTATTGACTGAGAAATCCATTTAGTAGCTCGTACAGGCTTTTGTGTCTCGTAGTACATTCCTAAGTGTTGCTTGCTAGGCAGCAATGCCTCAGCCATGTAATTTTCTTTTAAATTTTAAATATAGATTAGCCGAGGGTCCTGTATATTCAGTTTCCAAAAAAAGTTAATTCCTTTCAGACTGGTGAACTACACACCTAATGTGGTCGGCTGTTCAATGTGTGTTTTTTGCTTTGCTCAACGTCTGCATTTTAAATGTGCTGTTAGAATGAACTGAACTTGTATAAGTGATCGATGTCTAACTTCTCTCACGGATTATAAAACTCGGAATGAGAGCATTTTTGTACTTTCTGTTCTTTGTATCAACATTAAAGTTTAATTTATTTTTGATATACTGTCATTGAGCCTACTAAACGATTCAGGGAAAATAAAAAGTCTCAACACTGTTTGATTTACAATGTTACTTACTCTTAGCTGCCAGAGTTGTTTCCTTCCTGCTTACTTGTTGTACAGAACTTGTAAGTTGTTTTGGATAAAAGCGTCAGCTAAATGTAGGGGAGTGCAATTCTCGACAATTGTCTCTCTTGCCTGTACTTGACGTTTAACAGCCAAATGAGGGTCGATACGGATCTGAACTGAGTGAATATGGCGGCGCTGACTCAAGGTCACTGAGGAATGAATATAGAGTAATGACATCTGTGATTGAATATGTTGACGGGACCCAGGACTCCGGGATCCGATGGGAGGATCATAAAAGAAAATATATACATTTGAGGTGGAAGAAACTGTACATTAGGAGGGGGTTGGGACATTTACGGGGGCCAGTTTCGAATTGCACCCTCCCATAGATGCTCTTTGAAGGTGGGTAGGGATACACATTATTTTACGGCTGTGGGTAGGGCGTTCCGGTTCCACATTGTTGTGGCATAATTGCGAAACGTGTTTAGTCCCTTGTTTGAGCCGAATCTGGGTTGAACATGATTTGTGGAACTCCCTCTGGTGTTGTGGTCGTGGAATTCACTGACCTTTTGGAAGTATTTCCACCTGGGCATTTTAGTGGTGTAGTGTATCTTGTAGACCAGGCCCATTGCAAGCTGCTGTACTCTGCCATCCTAGGATGTCAAAATGGGCATGAGGTGCTTTGGTACCATGAGGTGCAAGCATAGTCGTACCCTTGAATGAGTGCTCCTGTTAAGTCTTCAGGGTATTCTTGCTTACCAGAGAGGAGATCCGGTACAAGAATCTTGTTTGTCGGTTGACTTTTTTTTATTACATTGGTTGCCATTTTGTCACAGGAAAGATTTGCCTCTAGGATGGAGCCCCGGTATGTAATTTCATCTTTCCTTGTGACAATATTGTCACCCACTGTAACAGATTGATTGAAAACGTTATTAACAGATTGCAGAATGGGTACAATACAGTACAGCTCAATACACACAAATTGTTAAGGGGATGCAGACCAGAGAAAGACTTTCGTCTTGTTTACATCAGGGTCCCCCATTTTCAATTCATCATAACATATATGACATACACGACATACAGATAGACAGTACTGCTACAGAGTAGCCGTTGGCCTTGCTGAGTTTGTTATTTGATCCAAAGAGAATGAACTCTGTTTTACTCAATTCTCCCCTGTCTCGAATGTTGCTAGACTATGCCTCCCACTGGTCGGCTGCAGTGAGGTCCAAGCCTTGCATCACGTGTCCCCTCCGGTACACAAGGAGGCAGCTGTCGCATCTTTTTATACAGCGTGACCTCTCAGTGGCGAGGAGTAACGCATGGGAGGCTCACGCTGCCCCCGATGCTTCCTGATTCTGCTGTACAGGCGCACCAACCGACCTGTAGGAGTCGCCGTCCACAACGTCCAATCCCCACCCACCAGCTTTCCCACCCCTAACACTGACAATTGTGTTAGTATGAACGACCAGCCAAGCTGGTAGCAACGCCGAGAGCTGGGCTCGAACCCAGCATCTCCTGCGTTAGTGGCGAGCGCCTTGCCCACTGCGCCACTTAGCCGCCCTTTACAGAAGTAATCTGAGAAACCAATAAACTTTCACTGGAAATTGCGACGTTAATACAAGAGTTTTGACTTGAGGGTCAGATTCAGACAAGTAGTAGCTTAACCGTTATAATTCATTCAAGGCCGGGCGATTGAGGTGGTTACTGAATGCAATTATTTGGGCTCTGTATTTTAATAGATCCTCAGTGAAAGGAAATCCTTCCTGAATGGCTTCTACCTGAAGGCTTTCCAATTACATTTGGTGAACTATCCATTTGACTCAACTCAATTTACCCAAATTTATTGTTTACCTCTAATTCTAAAGGTAACTAATCGGGTTGAATGTGTTCCTATGCACTGGTTTCTTAGCTCTTATCTGTACCCCCTAAAGTCAATTGTCACTGAATTATTTATTGAATCTCTTTTGTATTAACATCTGGTTCAGACATTTATTCTCCAGACATTAACAGCCCAGTCTAAGCAGGCTCATCGAGGTGTCCAGTAAGGTCGTAGGAGTGAGCCAGGCCCAGCTCAGACCTTTTTCAATGTATCTAATTGTAGAGGGTTTGAAAATGCCTCCATGTAAAGTTGTATACAAAAACATACAAGCCCTATTTTTTTTTTTTTTATCCACTTTTTCTCCCATTTTCTACATTTTTCTCCCATCCCAATTTCGCATCATCCAATTCAACCCTCCCCTGTCACGAACGCTGTTTCTTGCCTCCCACAAGCCGGCTGCAATGTGGACTAAGTCATACATAGCACAAGTCCCCTCCGGTACTTGAGGTAACAGCAGTCGCATCTTTTCACCTGCGCAGCTCGATCTCTCAGTGGCGAGGAGTAACGCGTGGGAGGCTCACGCTGCCCCCGACACTTCCTGATCCTACTGCGCAGGCGCACCAACCGACCTGTAGGAGTCGCTGTCCACAACGCCCGATCCCCACCCATCAGTTTCCCACCCCCTAATACGGCCAATGTGTATTAGTATGAACGACCAGCTAAACTGAAAGCAATGTGGAGCGCTGGGCTCAAACAGGCGAGCCCAGCGTCTCCGCATTCATGGCGAGCGCCTTGCCCACTACGCCACGTAGCCGCCCTACAAGCCCTATTTTTTAAGATTATTCACAACTACTCTAACTGTACAGTCATTTATTTTTGAATGAGATGCTACATATTATTAGACTTCCAAGTCAGTAGATGGCGCTCCTGCGCTCCTGTGAGTGATAGAGGAAATCAGTATAGTCTTGGCTCCCAAGCATGCGCAGTCAGAGTAAACCGCTGCCAGCAGAGCCAGGCTAGAAGAAATAACGTGTCTATTCTCCATTCACAGGTAATACAATAATTATCTAAAACATTCCTAACGATGTTTAAAAACGAACGTGAACTGTCAGTGACATGTTATGTAACGTTTTGAGTGTGTACATGAACATGTTTGCAAGTTTGGACGAGTATTTTTAAATGGTCGAGTTGAATAATGGCTAACTGCTAGCTAGCTATTTTCAGTGTTACACCGACAGTAGTACACGTGGTGCTTTGATTGATTGAAAACTTTATTAACAGATTGCAGAATGGGTACAGTACAGCTCAATACATACAATTGTTAAGGGGATGCAGACCAGAGAAAGACTTTCGTCTTGTTTACATCAGGGTCCCCCATTTTCAGTTCATCATAACATATGTCATACATGACATACAGATAGACGGTGCTTGTGTGTGTGTGTGTACGTGCGTGTTACCGTCAATGTGTATTTGAGCTAAGGTTATGTAGCTAATGTGTATTCAATGTAAGATGTATACAATTGGTTTTTGTACATTGAATTGAATGTGATTGTTCGGACTACAGGATGAGGTATTAAGTTTATTAATTGTAAGTAAGAATATAGATGGCGATGCAAAGTGGTTTATTGGTTGCACTTCAAGGATAGTTTGAATTTATGCCAAAAGGTTAATTGTTTTGCACTTTATTTCGTTTCCTAAAGAATACATTTGAAGGTTGTATTTTTGTATGATTTGGTTTATTATATTTTTGTACAATAAGAATTAAAGTATTGTAATTGGAGTATTGGAATGTTAAAGGAATATTGTCTTCAGAACAAACCACTCCCAGCAGAGCGAGGCTAGAAGAGATAAGGTGTCTATTCTCCATCATTCATAGCCCCTTTCGGGTCTGATGCACGCCAACAAGGTTGGACGAGTGAATACACAGTCCCTTATACCTTCATAGAAAAATCCCACAATTAACTCTGAAGAACTGGTCCTCAGAAAAACGCTCGTTGTACAAGTATCGCACAGACATTTCAAAGGTACTCTGTTGCACGAGGGTTTCGGACAGGCGTGCATCACAGACCCGAAAGGGGCTACATCATTCACAGATCCACAGCGCACCCTTGTCTGCGTATCGCTTGTGCCGATTCAGATTCTCCTAGGTCTGAGGCCGGTAACATAAGCTCCACCCCCCCTTTCTTGATCCAATCACAACTGTTGCTTCCCTTGGACAAACTGTTTTGTCAGAGGAAAGCAACCGTTGTGATTGGAGGATCAGGAAAAGAGGGCACGGTTTGAGGGGTCATTCGTCAGAGGCTTTGATTCTATTCTGGTCTTCACTGGTGATGTTCCAAAAGGAATTCTAACTCTTGCCACCGCTCAGGCCCAGCAATTAAATGTAGGCTGTCAACCATTCCTTCTGGCCATAATTGGGTTAAATCTGCACTGCCCTACAAAACCAAAACCATTACCCAAACACGCCCAATTGGCTGTCGTCGACTGAAATAACCTTGTACTATTATGAACTTTGCTAACTAAGGAATGTACCTCACCTATATTACTGCCTACTATGCTAATTATGTCTCACCTCTCCCACTCTTCACTTGCAGCAGCACCGCACGGGTCCTCCATTTGCCACGAGTTTGCTACTGTAGCTTACAGACAAAAGATGTCCGACGAGGGAAAACTTTTCGTCGGCGGACTGAGCTTCGACACCACCGATGACTCGTTGACTGAGCTTCGACACCACCGATGACTCGTTGGCGGCAGCGTTCTCAAAGTACGGAAACGTCGCCAGATGCAACGTCATCATGGACAAAGAGACGGGAAGGTCTCGCGGCTTCGGCTTCGTTACATATGAAAACCCAGCGGACGCCAAAGATGCGATGGATGGAATGGACGGCAAGACTGTGGACGGCAGAGCCATTCGTGTGAATGAAGCAGGGCAGGGTGGCGGCGGCGGCAGCAGAGGTCGTGGTGGTGGAGGATACGGCGGAGGTGGAGGATACGGCGGCGGAGGAGGATACGGCGGCGGAGGAGGATACGGCGGCGGAGGAGGATACGGCGGCGGAGGCGGCGGAGGAGAGCGTAGCTCTGGCGGCGGTGGGAGTTACGGCGGTGGTGGATACAGAAGTGGCGGTGGATACAGGGAGTAGTTAGAAGCGGGGGTAGCTACGGGGGGCGCTCTGGATCATACAGCTATGCTGCACACGAGAAACTCTCCCCGATTCAAGATCATCCATTGACTGGCTGTATTTAAAAGATGCGCTCCCTTAAGAAATGTCCACGTGTTGTTGACCGATTCTCTTTGTAGTTCTATTATGTTGCAGCTCAAGCATCGTGCAAATGTAGCCATAGTTTTGGCCATTCATTGACAAACTATGTTTAAACACAAGTTGAAGATTTTTTTCCTACTTGAGGGCAATTGTTCTTGCAGCTTTTTTCTAACCTCACCTATTAACTAAGTACAATATCTGATTTGATTGGTGCCGTTAAATGAGAAATTGGAAAACTCTACAATCGAAATGATCTAGCTGCTTTTTTTTCTTGATCAGCCAGGATTTTGAAGCACCATTCCTACCTTGCACTGTTAAGCAGCTCCTGTTTTCCCCCGGATGTAGGGGAAATTCAATAGGGCTGTTTTACTTTTGTTTGAGTTATGCTTCATTTTAATGCTTGTCCAACCTACCGCCTGCCAAGTTATTGACTGAGAAATCCATTTAGTAGCTCGTACAGGCTTTTGTGTCTCGTAGTACATTCCTAAGTGTTGCTTGCTAGGCAGCAATGCCTCAGCCATGTAATTTTTTTTTAAATTTTAAATATAGATTAGCCGAGGGTCCTGTATATTCAGTTTCCAAAAAAAGTTAATTCCTTTCAGACTGGTGAACTACACGCCTAATGTGGTCGGCTGTTCAATGTGTGTTTTTTGCTTTGCTCAACGTCTGCATTTTAAATGTGCTGTTAGAATGAACTGAACTTGTATAAGTGATCGATGTCTAACTTCTCTCACGGATTATAAAACTCGGAATGAGAGCATTTTTGTACTTTCTGTTCTTTGTATCAACATTAAAGTTTAATTTATTTTTGATATACTGTCATTGAGCCTACTAAACGATTCAGGGAAAATAAAAAGTCTCAACACTGTTTTATTTACAATGTTACTTACTCTTAGCTGCCAGAGTTGTTTCCTTCCTGCTTACTTGTTGTACAGAACTTGTAAGTTGTTTTGGATAAAAGCGTCAGCTAAATGTAGGGGAGTGCAATTCTCGACAATTGTCTCTCTTGCCTGTACTTGACGTTTAACAGCCAAATGAGGGTCGATACGGATCTGAACTGAGTGAATATGGCGGCGCTGACTCAAGGTCACTGAGGAATGAATATAGAGTAATGACATCTGTGATTGAATATGTTGACGGGACCCAGGACTCCGGGATCCGATGGGAGGATCATAAAAGAAAATATATACATTTGAGGTGGAAGAAACTGTACATTAGGAGGGGGTTGGGACATTTACGGGGGCCAGTTTCGAATTGCACCCTCCCGTAGATGCTCTTTGAAGGTGGGTAGGGATACACATTATTTTACGGCTGTGGGTAGGGCGTTCCGGTTCCACATTGTTGTGGCATAATTGCGAAACGTGTTTAGTCCCTTGTTTGAGCCGAATCTGGGTTGAACATGATTTGTGGAACTCCCTCTGGTGTTGTGGTCGTGGAATTCACTGACCTTTTGGAAGTATTTCCACCTGGGCATTTTAGTGGTGTAGTGTATCTTGTAGACCAGGCCCATTGCAAGCTGCTGTACTCTGCCATCCTAGGATGTCAAAATGGGCATGAGGTGCTTTGGTACCATGAGGTGCAAGCATAGTCGTACCCTTGAATGAGTGCTCCTGTTAAGTCTTCAGGGTATTCTTGCTTACCAGAGAGGAGATCCGGTACAAGAATCTTGTTTGTCGGTTGACTTTTTTTTATTACATTGGTTGCCATTTTGTCACAGGAAAGATTTGCCTCTAGGATGGAGCCCCGGTATGTAATTTCATCTTTCCTTGTGACAATATTGTCACCCACTGTAACAGATTGATTGAAAACGTTATTAACAGATTGCAGAATGGGTACAATACAGTACAGCTCAATACACACAAATTGTTAAGGGGATGCAGACCAGAGAAAGACTTTAGTCTTGTTTACATCAGGGTCCCCCATTTTCAATTCATCATAACATATATGACATACACGACATACAGATAGACAGTACTGCTACAGAGTAGCCGTTGGCCTTGCTGAGTTTGTTATTTGATCCAAAGAGAATGAACTCTGTTTTACTCAATTCTCCCCTGTCTCGAATGTTGCTAGACTATGCCTCCCACTGGTTGGCTGCAGTGAGGTCCAAGCCTTGCATCACGTGTCCCCTCCGGTACACAAGGAGGCAGCTGTCGCATCTTTTTATACAGCGTGACCTCTCAGTGGCGAGGAGTAACGCATGGGAGGCTCACGCTGCCCCCGATGCTTCCTGATTCTGCTGTACAGGCGCACCAACCGACCTGTAGGAGTCGCCGTCCACAATGTCCAATCCCCACCCACCAGCTTTCCCACCCCTAACACTGACAATTGTGTTAGTATGAACGACCAGCCAAGCTGGTAGCAACGCCGAGAGCTGGGCGCGAACCCAGCATCTCCTGCGTTAGTGGCGAGCGCCTTGCCCACTGCGCCACTTAGCCGCCCTTTACAGAAGTAATCTGAGAAACCAATAAACTTTCACTGGAAATTGCGACGTTAATACAAGAGTTTTGACTTGAGGGTCAGATTCAGACAAGTAGTAGCTTAACCGTTATAATTCATTCAAGGCCGGGCGATTGAGGTGGTTACTGAATGCAATTATTTGGGCTCTGTATTTTAATAGATCCTCAGTGAAAGGAAATCCTTCCTGAATGGCTTCTACCTGAAGGCTTTCCAATTACATTTGGTGAACTATCCATTTGACTCAACTCAATTTACCCAAATGTATTGTTTACCTCTAATTCTAAAGGTAACTAATCGGGTTGAATGTGTTCCTATGCACTGGTTTCTTAGCTCTTATCTGTACCCCCTAAAGTCAATTGTCACTGAATTATTTATTGAATCTCTTTTGTATTAACATCTGGTTCAGACATTTATTCTCCAGACATTAACAGCCCAGTCTAAGCAGGCTCATCGAGGTGTCCAGTAAGGTCGTAGGAGTGAGCCAGGCCCAGCTCAGACCTTTTTCAATGTATCTAATTGTAGAGGGTTTGAAAATGCCTCCATGTAAAGTTGTATACAAAAACATACAAGCCCTATTTTTTTTTTTTTATCCACTTTTTCTCCCATTTTCTACATTTTTCTCCCATCCCAATTTCGCATCATCCAATTCAACCCTCCCCTGTCACGAACGCTGTTTCTTGCCTCCCACAAGCCGGCTGCAATGTGGACTAAGTCATACATAGCACAAGTCCCCTCCGGTACTTGAGGTAACAGCAGTCGCATCTTTTCACCTGCGCAGCTCGATCTCTCAGTGGCGAGGAGTAACGCGTGGGAGGCTCACGCTGCCCCCGACACTTCCTGATCCTACTGCGCAGGCGCACCAACCGACCTGTAGGAGTCGCTGTCCACAACGCCCGATCCCCACCCATCAGTTTCCCACCCCCTAATACGGCCAATGTGTATTAGTATGAACGACCAGCTAAACTGAAAGCAATGTGGAGCGCTGGGCTCAAACAGGCGAGCCCAGCGTCTCCGCATTCATGGCGAGCGCCTTGCCCACTACGCCACGTAGCCGCCCTACAAGCCCTATTTTTTAAGATTATTCACAACTACTCTAACTGTACAGTCATTTATTTTTTAATGAGATGCTACATATTATTAGACTTCCAAGTCAGTAGATGGCGCTCCTGCGCTCCTGTGAGTGATAGAGGAAATCAGTATAGTCTTGGCTCCCAAGCATGCGCAGTCAGAGTAAACCGCTGCCAGCAGAGCCAGGCTAGAAGAAATAACGTGTCTATTCTCCATTCACAGGTAATACAATAATTATCTAAAACATTCCTAACGATGTTTAAAAACGAACGTGAACTGTCAGTGACATGTTATGTAACGTTTTGAGTGTGTACATGAACATGTTTGCAAGTTTGGACGAGTATTTTTAAATGGTCGAGTTGAATAATGGCTAACTGCTAGCTAGCTATTTTCAGTGTTACACCGACAGTAGTACACGTGGTGCTTTGATTGATTGAAAACTTTATTAACAGATTGCAGAATGGGTACAGTACAGCTCAATACATACAATTGTTAAGGGGATGCAGACCAGAGAAAGACTTTCGTCTTGTTTACATCAGGGTCCCCCATTTTCAGTTCATCATAACATATGTCATACATGACATACAGATAGACGGTGCTTGTGTGTGTGTGTACGTGCGTGTTACCGTCAATGTGTATTTGAGCTAAGGTTATGTAGCTAATGTGTATTCAATGTAAGATGTATACAATTGGTTTTTGTACATTGAATTGAATGTGATTGTTCGGACTACAGGATGAGGTATTAAGTTTATTAATTGTAAGTAAGAATATAGATGGCGATGCAAAGTGGTTTATTGGTTGCACTTCAAGGATAGTTTGAATTTATGCCAAAAGGTTAATTGTTTTGCACTTTATTTCGTTTCCTAAAGAATACATTTGAAGGTTGTATTTTTGTATGATTTGGTTTATTATATTTTTGTACAATAAGAATTAAAGTATTGTAATTGGAGTATTGGAATGTTAAAGGAATATTGTCTTCAGAACAAACCACTCCCAGCAGAGCGAGGCTAGAAGAGATAAGGTGTCTATTCTCCATCATTCATAGCCCCTTTCGGGTCTGATGCACGCCAACAAGGTTGGACGAGTGAATACACAGTCCCTTATACCTTCATAGAAAAATCCCACAATTAACTCTGAAGAACTGGTCCTCAGAAAAACGCTCGTTGTACAAGTATCGCACAGACATTTCAAAGGTACTCTGTTGCACGAGGGTTTCGGACAGGCGTGCATCACAGACCCGAAAGGGGCTACATCATTCACAGATCCACAGCGCACCCTTGTCTGCGTATCGCTTGTGCCGATTCAGATTCTCCTAGGTCTGAGGCCGGTAACATAAGCTCCACCCCCCCTTTCTTGATCCAATCACAACTGTTGCTTCCCTTGGACAAACTGTTTTGTCAGAGGAAAGCAACCGTTGTGATTGGAGGATCAGGAAAAGAGGGCAGGGTTTGAGGGGTCATTCGTCAGAGGCTTTGATTCAATTCTGGTCTTCACTGGTGATGTTCCAAAAGGAATTCTAACTCTTGCCACCGCTCAGGCCCAGCAATTAAATGTAGGCTGTCAACCATTCCTTCTGGCCATAATTGGGTTAAATCTGCACTGCCCTACAAAACCAAAACCATTACCCAAACACGCCCAATTGGCTGTCGTCGACTGAAATAACCTTGTACTATTATGAACTTTGCTAACTAAGGAATGTACCTCACCTATATTACTGCCTACTATGCTAATTATGTCTCACCTCTCCCACTCTTCACTTGCAGCAGCACCGCACGGGTCCTCCATTTGCCACGAGTTTGCTACTGTAGCTTACAGACAAAAGATGTCCGACGAGGGAAAACTTTTCGTCGGCGGACTGAGCTTCGACACCACCGATGACTCGTTGGCGGCAGCGTTCTCAAAGTACGGAAACGTCGCCAGATGCAACGTCATCATGGACAAAGAGACGGGAAGGTCTCGCGGCTTCGGCTTCGTTACATATGAAAACCCAGCGGACGCCAAAGATGCGATGGATGGAATGGACGGCAAGACTGTGGACGGCAGAGCCATTCGTGTGAATGAAGCAGGGCAGGGTGGCGGCGGCGGCAGCAGAGGTCGTGGTGGTGGAGGATACGGCGGAGGTGGAGGATACGGCGGCGGAGGAGGATACGGCGGCGGAGGAGGATACGGCGGCGGAGGCGGCTATGGAGAGCGTAGCTCTGGCGGCGGTGGGAGTTACGGCGGTGGTGGATACAGAAGTGGCGGTGGATACAGGGAGTAGTTAGAAGCGGGGGTAGCTACGGGGGGCGCTCTGGATCATACAGCTATGCTGCACACGAGAAACTCTCCCCGATTCAAGATCATCCATTGACTGGCTGTATTTAAAAGATGCGCTCCCTTAAGAAATGTCCACGTGTTGTTGACCGATTCTCTTTGTAGTTCTATTATGTTGCAGCTCAAGCATCGTGCAAATGTAGCCATAGTTTTGGCCATTCATTGACCAACTATGTTTAAACACAAGTTGAAGATTTTTTTCCTACTTGAGGGCAATTGTTCTTGCAGCTTTTTTCTAACCTCACCTATTAACTAAGTACAATATCTGATTTGATTGGTGCCGTTAAATGAGAAATTGGAAAACTCTACAATCGAAATGATCTAGCTGCTTTTTTTTCTTGATCAGCCAGGATTTTGAAGCACCATTCCTACCTTGCACTGTTAAGCAGCTCCTGTTTTCCCCCGGATGTAGGGGAAATTCAATAGGGCTGTTTTACTTTTGTTTGAGTTATGCTTCATTTTAATGCTTGTCCAACCTACCGCCTGCCAAGTTATTGACTGAGAAATCCATTTAGTAGCTCGTACAGGCTTTTGTGTCTCGTAGTACATTCCTAAGTGTTGCTTGCTAGGCAGCAATGCCTCAGCCATGTAATTTTCTTTTAAATTTTAAATATAGATTAGCCGAGGGTCCTGTATATTCAGTTTCCAAAAAAAGTTAATTCCTTTCAGACTGGTGAACTACACACCTAATGTGGTCGGCTGTTCAATGTGTGTTTTTTGCTTTGCTCAACGTCTGCATTTTAAATGTGCTGTTAGAATGAACTGAACTTGTATAAGTGATCGATGTCTAACTTCTCTCACGGATTATAAAACTCGGAATGAGAGCATTTTTGTACTTTCTGTTCTTTGTATCAACATTAAAGTTTAATTTATTTTTGATATACTGTCATTGAGCCTACTAAACGATTCAGGGAAAATAAAAAGTCTCAACACTGTTTGATTTACAATGTTACTTACTCTTAGCTGCCAGAGTTGTTTCCTTCCTGCTTACTTGTTGTACAGAACTTGTAAGTTGTTTTGGATAAAAGCGTCAGCTAAATGTAGGGGAGTGCAATTCTCGACAATTGTCTCTCTTGCCTGTACTTGACGTTTAACAGCCAAATGAGGGTCGATACGGATCTGAACTGAGTGAATATGGCGGCGCTGACTCAAGGTCACTGAGGAATGAATATAGAGTAATGACATCTGTGATTGAATATGTTGACGGGACCCAGGACTCCGGGATCCGATGGGAGGATCATAAAAGAAAATATATACATTTGAGGTGGAAGAAACTGTACATTAGGAGGGGGTTGGGACATTTACGGGGGCCAGTTTCGAATTGCACCCTCCCATAGATGCTCTTTGAAGGTGGGTAGGGATACACATTATTTTACGGCTGTGGGTAGGGCGTTCCGGTTCCACATTGTTGTGGCATAATTGCGAAACGTGTTTAGTCCCTTGTTTGAGCCGAATCTGGGTTGAACATGATTTGTGGAACTCCCTCTGGTGTTGTGGTCGTGGAATTCACTGACCTTTTGGAAGTATTTCCACCTGGGCATTTTAGTGGTGTAGTGTATCTTGTAGACCAGGCCCATTGCAAGCTGCTGTACTCTGCCATCCTAGGATGTCAAAATGGGCATGAGGTGCTTTGGTACCATGAGGTGCAAGCATAGTCGTACCCTTGAATGAGTGCTCCTGTTAAGTCTTCAGGGTATTCTTGCTTACCAGAGAGGAGATCCGGTACAAGAATCTTGTTTGTCGGTTGACTTTTTTTTATTACATTGGTTGCCATTTTGTCACAGGAAAGATTTGCCTCTAGGATGGAGCCCCGGTATGTAATTTCATCTTTCCTTGTGACAATATTGTCACCCACTGTAACAGATTGATTGAAAACGTTATTAACAGATTGCAGAATGGGTACAATACAGTACAGCTCAATACACACAAATTGTTAAGGGGATGCAGACCAGAGAAAGACTTTCGTCTTGTTTACATCAGGGTCCCCCATTTTCAATTCATCATAACATATATGACATACACGACATACAGATAGACAGTACTGCTACAGAGTAGCCGTTGGCCTTGCTGAGTTTGTTATTTGATCCAAAGAGAATGAACTCTGTTTTACTCAATTCTCCCCTGTCTCGAATGTTGCTAGACTATGCCTCCCACTGGTCGGCTGCAGTGAGGTCCAAGCCTTGCATCACGTGTCCCCTCCGGTACACAAGGAGGCAGCTGTCGCATCTTTTTATACAGCGTGACCTCTCAGTGGCGAGGAGTAACGCATGGGAGGCTCACGCTGCCCCCGATGCTTCCTGATTCTGCTGTACAGGCGCACCAACCGACCTGTAGGAGTCGCCGTCCACAACGTCCAATCCCCACCCACCAGCTTTCCCACCCCTAACACTGACAATTGTGTTAGTATGAACGACCAGCCAAGCTGGTAGCAACGCCGAGAGCTGGGCTCGAACCCAGCATCTCCTGCGTTAGTGGCGAGCGCCTTGCCCACTGCGCCACTTAGCCGCCCTTTACAGAAGTAATCTGAGAAACCAATAAACTTTCACTGGAAATTGCGACGTTAATACAAGAGTTTTGACTTGAGGGTCAGATTCAGACAAGTAGTAGCTTAACCGTTATAATTCATTCAAGGCCGGGCGATTGAGGTGGTTACTGAATGCAATTATTTGGGCTCTGTATTTTAATAGATCCTCAGTGAAAGGAAATCCTTCCTGAATGGCTTCTACCTGAAGGCTTTCCAATTACATTTGGTGAACTATCCATTTGACTCAACTCAATTTACCCAAATTTATTGTTTACCTCTAATTCTAAAGGTAACTAATCGGGTTGAATGTGTTCCTATGCACTGGTTTCTTAGCTCTTATCTGTACCCCCTAAAGTCAATTGTCACTGAATTATTTATTGAATCTCTTTTGTATTAACATCTGGTTCAGACATTTATTCTCCAGACATTAACAGCCCAGTCTAAGCAGGCTCATCGAGGTGTCCAGTAAGGTCGTAGGAGTGAGCCAGGCCCAGCTCAGACCTTTTTCAATGTATCTAATTGTAGAGGGTTTGAAAATGCCTCCATGTAAAGTTGTATACAAAAACATACAAGCCCTATTTTTTTTTTTTTTATCCACTTTTTCTCCCATTTTCTACATTTTTCTCCCATCCCAATTTCGCATCATCCAATTCAACCCTCCCCTGTCACGAACGCTGTTTCTTGCCTCCCACAAGCCGGCTGCAATGTGGACTAAGTCATACATAGCACAAGTCCCCTCCGGTACTTGAGGTAACAGCAGTCGCATCTTTTCACCTGCGCAGCTCGATCTCTCAGTGGCGAGGAGTAACGCGTGGGAGGCTCACGCTGCCCCCGACACTTCCTGATCCTACTGCGCAGGCGCACCAACCGACCTGTAGGAGTCGCTGTCCACAACGCCCGATCCCCACCCATCAGTTTCCCACCCCCTAATACGGCCAATGTGTATTAGTATGAACGACCAGCTAAACTGAAAGCAATGTGGAGCGCTGGGCTCAAACAGGCGAGCCCAGCGTCTCCGCATTCATGGCGAGCGCCTTGCCCACTACGCCACGTAGCCGCCCTACAAGCCCTATTTTTTAAGATTATTCACAACTACTCTAACTGTACAGTCATTTATTTTTGAATGAGATGCTACATATTATTAGACTTCCAAGTCAGTAGATGGCGCTCCTGCGCTCCTGTGAGTGATAGAGGAAATCAGTATAGTCTTGGCTCCCAAGCATGCGCAGTCAGAGTAAACCGCTGCCAGCAGAGCCAGGCTAGAAGAAATAACGTGTCTATTCTCCATTCACAGGTAATACAATAATTATCTAAAACATTCCTAACGATGTTTAAAAACGAACGTGAACTGTCAGTGACATGTTATGTAACGTTTTGAGTGTGTACATGAACATGTTTGCAAGTTTGGACGAGTATTTTTAAATGGTCGAGTTGAATAATGGCTAACTGCTAGCTAGCTATTTTCAGTGTTACACCGACAGTAGTACACGTGGTGCTTTGATTGATTGAAAACTTTATTAACAGATTGCAGAATGGGTACAGTACAGCTCAATACATACAATTGTTAAGGGGATGCAGACCAGAGAAAGACTTTCGTCTTGTTTACATCAGGGTCCCCCATTTTCAGTTCATCATAACATATGTCATACATGACATACAGATAGACGGTGCTTGTGTGTGTGTGTACGTGCGTGTTACCGTCAATGTGTATTTGAGCTAAGGTTATGTAGCTAATGTGTATTCAATGTAAGATGTATACAATTGGTTTTTGTACATTGAATTGAATGTGATTGTTCGGACTACAGGATGAGGTATTAAGTTTATTAATTGTAAGTAAGAATATAGATGGCGATGCAAAGTGGTTTATTGGTTGCACTTCAAGGATAGTTTGAATTTATGCCAAAAGGTTAATTGTTTTGCACTTTATTTCGTTTCCTAAAGAATACATTTGAAGGTTGTATTTTTGTATGATTTGGTTTATTATATTTTTGTACAATAAGAATTAAAGTATTGTAATTGGAGTATTGGAATGTTAAAGGAATATTGTCTTCAGAACAAACCACTCCCAGCAGAGCGAGGCTAGAAGAGATAAGGTGTCTATTCTCCATCATTCATAGCCCCTTTCGGGTCTGATGCACGCCAACAAGGTTGGACGAGTGAATACACAGTCCCTTATACCTTCATAGAAAAATCCCACAATTAACTCTGAAGAACTGGTCCTCAGAAAAACGCTCGTTGTACAAGTATCGCACAGACATTTCAAAGGTACTCTGTTGCACGAGGGTTTCGGACAGGCGTGCATCACAGACCCGAAAGGGGCTACATCATTCACAGATCCACAGCGCACCCTTGTCTGCGTATCGCTTGTGCCGATTCAGATTCTCCTAGGTCTGAGGCCGGTAACATAAGCTCCACCCCCCCTTTCTTGATCCAATCACAACTGTTGCTTCCCTTGGACAAACTGTTTTGTCAGAGGAAAGCAACCGTTGTGATTGGAGGATCAGGAAAAGAGGGCAGGGTTTGAGGGGTCATTCGTCAGAGGCTTTGATTCAATTCTGGTCTTCACTGGTGATGTTCCAAAAGGAATTCTAACTCTTGCCACCGCTCAGGCCCAGCAATTAAATGTAGGCTGTCAACCATTCCTTCTGGCCATAATTGGGTTAAATCTGCACTGCCCTACAAAACCAAAACCATTACCCAAACACGCCCAATTGGCTGTCGTCGACTGAAATAACCTTGTACTATTATGAACTTTGCTAACTAAGGAATGTACCTCACCTATATTACTGCCTACTATGCTAATTATGTCTCACCTCTCCCACTCTTCACTTGCAGCAGCACCGCACGGGTCCTCCATTTGCCACGAGTTTGCTACTGTAGCTTACAGACAAAAGATGTCCGACGAGGGAAAACTTTTCGTCGGCGGACTGAGCTTCGACACCACCGATGACTCGTTGGCGGCAGCGTTCTCAAAGTACGGAAACGTCGCCAGATGCAACGTCATCATGGACAAAGAGACGGGAAGGTCTCGCGGCTTCGGCTTCGTTACATATGAAAACCCAGCGGACGCCAAAGATGCGATGGATGGAATGGACGGCAAGACTGTGGACGGCAGAGCCATTCGTGTGAATGAAGCAGGGCAGGGTGGCGGCGGCGGCAGCAGAGGTCGTGGTGGTGGAGGATACGGCGGAGGTGGAGGATACGGCGGCGGAGGAGGATACGGCGGCGGAGGAGGATACGGCGGCGGAGGCGGCTATGGAGAGCGTAGCTCTGGCGGCGGTGGGAGTTACGGCGGTGGTGGATACAGAAGTGGCGGTGGATACAGGGAGTAGTTAGAAGCGGGGGTAGCTACGGGGGGCGCTCTGGATCATACAGCTATGCTGCACACGAGAAACTCTCCCCGATTCAAGATCATCCATTGACTGGCTGTATTTAAAAGATGCGCTCCCTTAAGAAATGTCCACGTGTTGTTGACCGATTCTCTTTGTAGTTCTATTATGTTGCAGCTCAAGCATCGTGCAAATGTAGCCATAGTTTTGGCCATTCATTGACCAACTATGTTTAAACACAAGTTGAAGATTTTTTTCCTACTTGAGGGCAATTGTTCTTGCAGCTTTTTTCTAACCTCACCTATTAACTAAGTACAATATCTGATTTGATTGGTGCCGTTAAATGAGAAATTGGAAAACTCTACAATCGAAATGATCTAGCTGCTTTTTTTTCTTGATCAGCCAGGATTTTGAAGCACCATTCCTACCTTGCACTGTTAAGCAGCTCCTGTTTTCCCCCGGATGTAGGGGAAATTCAATAGGGCTGTTTTACTTTTGTTTGAGTTATGCTTCATTTTAATGCTTGTCCAACCTACCGCCTGCCAAGTTATTGACTGAGAAATCCATTTAGTAGCTCGTACAGGCTTTTGTGTCTCGTAGTACATTCCTAAGTGTTGCTTGCTAGGCAGCAATGCCTCAGCCATGTAATTTTCTTTTAAATTTTAAATATAGATTAGCCGAGGGTCCTGTATATTCAGTTTCCAAAAAAAGTTAATTCCTTTCAGACTGGTGAACTACACACCTAATGTGGTCGGCTGTTCAATGTGTGTTTTTTGCTTTGCTCAACGTCTGCATTTTAAATGTGCTGTTAGAATGAACTGAACTTGTATAAGTGATCGATGTCTAACTTCTCTCACGGATTATAAAACTCGGAATGAGAGCATTTTTGTACTTTCTGTTCTTTGTATCAACATTAAAGTTTAATTTATTTTTGATATACTGTCATTGAGCCTACTAAACGATTCAGGGAAAATAAAAAGTCTCAACACTGTTTGATTTACAATGTTACTTACTCTTAGCTGCCAGAGTTGTTTCCTTCCTGCTTACTTGTTGTACAGAACTTGTAAGTTGTTTTGGATAAAAGCGTCAGCTAAATGTAGGGGAGTGCAATTCTCGACAATTGTCTCTCTTGCCTGTACTTGACGTTTAACAGCCAAATGAGGGTCGATACGGATCTGAACTGAGTGAATATGGCGGCGCTGACTCAAGGTCACTGAGGAATGAATATAGAGTAATGACATCTGTGATTGAATATGTTGACGGGACCCAGGACTCCGGGATCCGATGGGAGGATCATAAAAGAAAATATATACATTTGAGGTGGAAGAAACTGTACATTAGGAGGGGGTTGGGACATTTACGGGGGCCAGTTTCGAATTGCACCCTCCCATAGATGCTCTTTGAAGGTGGGTAGGGATACACATTATTTTACGGCTGTGGGTAGGGCGTTCCGGTTCCACATTGTTGTGGCATAATTGCGAAACGTGTTTTGAGCCGAATCTGGGTTGAACATGATTTGTGGAACTCCCTCTGGTGTTGTGGTCGTGGAATTCACTGACCTTTTGGAAGTATTTCCACCTGGGCATTTTAGTGGTGTAGTGTATCTTGTAGACCAGGCCCATTGCAAGCTGCTGTACTCTGCCATCCTAGGATGTCAAAATGGGCATGAGGTGCTTTGGTACCATGAGGTGCAAGCATAGTCGTACCCTTGAATGAGTGCTCCTGTTAAGTCTTCAGGGTATTCTTGCTTACCAGAGAGGAGATCCGGTACAAGAATCTTGTTTGTCGGTTGACTTTTTTTTATTACATTGGTTGCCATTTTGTCACAGGAAAGATTTGCCTCTAGGATGGAGCCCCGGTATGTAATTTCATCTTTCCTTGTGACAATATTGTCACCCACTGTAACAGATTGATTGAAAACGTTATTAACAGATTGCAGAATGGGTACAATACAGTACAGCTCAATACACACAAATTGTTAAGGGGATGCAGACCAGAGAAAGACTTTCGTCTTGTTTACATCAGGGTCCCCCATTTTCAATTCATCATAACATATATGACATACACGACATACAGATAGACAGTACTGCTACAGAGTAGCCGTTGGCCTTGCTGAGTTTGTTATTTGATCCAAAGAGAATGAACTCTGTTTTACTCAATTCTCCCCTGTCTCGAATGTTGCTAGACTATGCCTCCCACTGGTCGGCTGCAGTGAGGTCCAAGCCTTGCATCACGTGTCCCCTCCGGTACACAAGGAGGCAGCTGTCGCATCTTTTTATACAGCGTGACCTCTCAGTGGCGAGGAGTAACGCATGGGAGGCTCACGCTGCCCCCGATGCTTCCTGATTCTGCTGTACAGGCGCACCAACCGACCTGTAGGAGTCGCCGTCCACAACGTCCAATCCCCACCCACCAGCTTTCCCACCCCTAACACTGACAATTGTGTTAGTATGAACGACCAGCCAAGCTGGTAGCAACGCCGAGAGCTGGGCTCGAACCCAGCATCTCCTGCGTTAGTGGCGAGCGCCTTGCCCACTGCGCCACTTAGCCGCCCTTTACAGAAGTAATCTGAGAAACCAATAAACTTTCACTGGAAATTGCGACGTTAATACAAGAGTTTTGACTTGAGGGTCAGATTCAGACAAGTAGTAGCTTAACCGTTATAATTCATTCAAGGCCGGGCGATTGAGGTGGTTACTGAATGCAATTATTTGGGCTCTGTATTTTAATAGATCCTCAGTGAAAGGAAATCCTTCCTGAATGGCTTCTACCTGAAGGCTTTCCAATTACATTTGGTGAACTATCCATTTGACTCAACTCAATTTACCCAAATTTATTGTTTACCTCTAATTCTAAAGGTAACTAATCGGGTTGAATGTGTTCCTATGCACTGGTTTCTTAGCTCTTATCTGTACCCCCTAAAGTCAATTGTCACTGAATTATTTATTGAATCTCTTTTGTATTAACATCTGGTTCAGACATTTATTCTCCAGACATTAACAGCCCAGTCTAAGCAGGCTCATCGAGGTGTCCAGTAAGGTCGTAGGAGTGAGCCAGGCCCAGCTCAGACCTTTTTCAATGTATCTAATTGTAGAGGGTTTGAAAATGCCTCCATGTAAAGTTGTATACAAAAACATACAAGCCCTATTTTTTTTTTTTTTATCCACTTTTTCTCCCATTTTCTACATTTTTCTCCCATCCCAATTTCGCATCATCCAATTCAACCCTCCCCTGTCACGAACGCTGTTTCTTGCCTCCCACAAGCCGGCTGCAATGTGGACTAAGTCATACATAGCACAAGTCCCCTCCGGTACTTGAGGTAACAGCAGTCGCATCTTTTCACCTGCGCAGCTCGATCTCTCAGTGGCGAGGAGTAACGCGTGGGAGGCTCACGCTGCCCCCGACACTTCCTGATCCTACTGCGCAGGCGCACCAACCGACCTGTAGGAGTCGCTGTCCACAACGCCCGATCCCCACCCATCAGTTTCCCACCCCCTAATACGGCCAATGTGTATTAGTATGAACGACCAGCTAAACTGAAAGCAATGTGGAGCGCTGGGCTCAAACAGGCGAGCCCAGCGTCTCCGCATTCATGGCGAGCGCCTTGCCCACTACGCCACGTAGCCGCCCTACAAGCCCTATTTTTTAAGATTATTCACAACTACTCTAACTGTACAGTCATTTATTTTTGAATGAGATGCTACATATTATTAGACTTCCAAGTCAGTAGATGGCGCTCCTGCGCTCCTGTGAGTGATAGAGGAAATCAGTATAGTCTTGGCTCCCAAGCATGCGCAGTCAGAGTAAACCGCTGCCAGCAGAGCCAGGCTAGAAGAAATAACGTGTCTATTCTCCATTCACAGGTAATACAATAATTATCTAAAACATTCCTAACGATGTTTAAAAACGAACGTGAACTGTCAGTGACATGTTATGTAACGTTTTGAGTGTGTACATGAACATGTTTGCAAGTTTGGACGAGTATTTTTAAATGGTCGAGTTGAATAATGGCTAACTGCTAGCTAGCTATTTTCAGTGTTACACCGACAGTAGTACACGTGGTGCTTTGATTGATTGAAAACTTTATTAACAGATTGCAGAATGGGTACAGTACAGCTCAATACATACAATTGTTAAGGGGATGCAGACCAGAGAAAGACTTTCGTCTTGTTTACATCAGGGTCCCCCATTTTCAGTTCATCATAACATATGTCATACATGACATACAGATAGACGGTGCTTGTGTGTGTGTGTGTACGTGCGTGTTACCGTCAATGTGTATTTGAGCTAAGGTTATGTAGCTAATGTGTATTCAATGTAAGATGTATACAATTGGTTTTTGTACATTGAATTGAATGTGATTGTTCGGACTACAGGATGAGGTATTAAGTTTATTAATTGTAAGTAAGAATATAGATGGCGATGCAAAGTGGTTTATTGGTTGCACTTCAAGGATAGTTTGAATTTATGCCAAAAGGTTAATTGTTTTGCACTTTATTTCGTTTCCTAAAGAATACATTTGAAGGTTGTATTTTTGTATGATTTGGTTTATTATATTTTTGTACAATAAGAATTAAAGTATTGTAATTGGAGTATTGGAATGTTAAAGGAATATTGTCTTCAGAACAAACCACTCCCAGCAGAGCGAGGCTAGAAGAGATAAGGTGTCTATTCTCCATCATTCATAGCCCCTTTCGGGTCTGATGCACGCCAACAAGGTTGGACGAGTGAATACACAGTCCCTTATACCTTCATAGAAAAATCCCACAATTAACTCTGAAGAACTGGTCCTCAGAAAAACGCTCGTTGTACAAGTATCGCACAGACATTTCAAAGGTACTCTGTTGCACGAGGGTTTCGGACAGGCGTGCATCACAGACCCGAAAGGGGCTACATCATTCACAGATCCACAGCGCACCCTTGTCTGCGTATCGCTTGTGCCGATTCAGATTCTCCTAGGTCTGAGGCCGGTAACATAAGCTCCACCCCCCCTTTCTTGATCCAATCACAACTGTTGCTTCCCTTGGACAAACTGTTTTGTCAGAGGAAAGCAACCGTTGTGATTGGAGGATCAGGAAAAGAGGGCACGGTTTGAGGGGTCATTCGTCAGAGGCTTTGATTCTATTCTGGTCTTCACTGGTGATGTTCCAAAAGGAATTCTAACTCTTGCCACCGCTCAGGCCCAGCAATTAAATGTAGGCTGTCAACCATTCCTTCTGGCCATAATTGGGTTAAATCTGCACTGCCCTACAAAACCAAAACCATTACCCAAACACGCCCAATTGGCTGTCGTCGACTGAAATAACCTTGTACTATTATGAACTTTGCTAACTAAGGAATGTACCTCACCTATATTACTGCCTACTATGCTAATTATGTCTCACCTCTCCCACTCTTCACTTGCAGCAGCACCGCACGGGTCCTCCATTTGCCACGAGTTTGCTACTGTAGCTTACAGACAAAAGATGTCCGACGAGGGAAAACTTTTCGTCGGCGGACTGAGCTTCGACACCACCGATGACTCGTTGGCGGCAGCGTTCTCAAAGTACGGAAACGTCGCCAGATGCAACGTCATCATGGACAAAGAGACGGGAAGGTCTCGCGGCTTCGGCTTCGTTACATATGAAAACCCAGCGGACGCCAAAGATGCGATGGATGGAATGGACGGCAAGACTGTGGACGGCAGAGCCATTCGTGTGAATGAAGCAGGGCAGGGTGGCGGCGGCGGCAGCAGAGGTCGTGGTGGTGGAGGATACGGCGGAGGTGGAGGATACGGCGGCGGAGGAGGATACGGCGGCGGAGGAGGATACGGCGGCGGAGGCGGCTATGGAGAGCGTAGCTCTGGCGGCGGTGGGAGTTACGGCGGTGGTGGATACAGAAGTGGCGGTGGATACAGGGAGTAGTTAGAAGCGGGGGTAGCTACGGGGGGCGCTCTGGATCATACAGCTATGCTGCACACGAGAAACTCTCCCCGATTCAAGATCATCCATTGACTGGCTGTATTTAAAAGATGCGCTCCCTTAAGAAATGTCCACGTGTTGTTGACCGATTCTTTTTGTAGTTCTATTATGTTGCAGCTCAAGCATCGTGCAAATGTAGCCATAGTTTTGGCCATTCATTGACAAACTATGTTTAAACACAAGTTGAAGATTTTTTTCCTACTTGAGGGCAATTGTTCTTGCAGCTTTTTTCTAACCTCACCTATTAACTAAGTACAATATCTGATTTGATTGGTGCCGTTAAATGAGAAATTGGAAAACTCTACAATCGAAATGATCTAGCTGCTTTTTTTTCTTGATCAGCCAGGATTTTGAAGCACCATTCCTACCTTGCACTGTTAAGCAGCTCCTGTTTTCCCCCGGATGTAGGGGAAATTCAATAGGGCTGTTTTACTTTTGTTTGAGTTATGCTTCATTTTAATGCTTGTCCAACCTACCGCCTGCCAAGTTATTGACTGAGAAATCCATTTAGTAGCTCGTACAGGCTTTTGTGTCTCGTAGTACATTCCTAAGTGTTGCTTGCTAGGCAGCAATGCCTCAGCCATGTAATTTTTTTTTAAATTTTAAATATAGATTAGCCGAGGGTCCTGTATATTCAGTTTCCAAAAAAAGTTAATTCCTTTCAGACTGGTGAACTACACACCTAATGTGGTCGGCTGTTCAATGTGTGTTTTTTGCTTTGCTCAACGTCTGCATTTTAAATGTGCTGTTAGAATGAACTGAACTTGTATAAGTGATCGATGTCTAACTTCTCTCACGGATTATAAAACTCGGAATGAGAGCATTTTTGTACTTTCTGTTCTTTGTATCAACATTAAAGTTTAATTTATTTTTGATATACTGTCATTGAGCCTACTAAACGATTCAGGGAAAATAAAAAGTCTCAACACTGTTTGATTTACAATGTTACTTACTCTTAGCTGCCAGAGTTGTTTCCTTCCTGCTTACTTGTTGTACAGAACTTGTAAGTTGTTTTGGATAAAAGCGTCAGCTAAATGTAGGGGAGTGCAATTCTCGACAATTGTCTCTCTTGCCTGTACTTGACGTTTAACAGCCAAATGAGGGTCGATACGGATCTGAACTGAGTGAATATGGCGGCGCTGACTCAAGGTCACTGAGGAATGAATATAGAGTAATGACATCTGTGATTGAATATGTTGACGGGACCCAGGACTCCGGGATCCGATGGGAGGATCATAAAAGAAAATATATACATTTGAGGTGGAAGAAACTGTACATTAGGAGGGGGTTGGGACATTTACGGGGGCCAGTTTCGAATTGCACCCTCCCGTAGATGCTCTTTGAAGGTGGGTAGGGATACACATTATTTTACGGCTGTGGGTAGGGCGTTCCGGTTCCACATTGTTGTGGCATAATTGCGAAACGTGTTTAGTCCCTTGTTTGAGCCGAATCTGGGTTGAACATGATTTGTGGAACTCCCTCTGGTGTTGTGGTCGTGGAATTCACTGACCTTTTGGAAGTATTTCCACCTGGGCATTTTAGTGGTGTAGTGTATCTTGTAGACCAGGCCCATTGCAAGCTGCTGTACTCTGCCATCCTAGGATGTCAAAATGGGCATGAGGTGCTTTGGTACCATGAGGTGCAAGCATAGTCGTACCCTTGAATGAGTGCTCCTGTTAAGTCTTCAGGGTATTCTTGCTTACCAGAGAGGAGATCCGGTACAAGAATCTTGTTTGTTGGTTGACTTTTTTTTATTACATTGGTTGCCATTTTGTCACAGGAAAGATTTGCCTCTAGGATGGAGCCCCGGTATGTAATTTCATCTTTCCTTGTGACAATATTGTCACCCACTGTAACAGATTGATTGAAAACGTTATTAACAGATTGCAGAATGGGTACAATACAGTACAGCTCAATACACACAAATTGTTAAGGGGATGCAGACCAGAGAAAGACTTTCGTCTTGTTTACATCAGGGTCCCCCATTTTCAATTCATCATAACATATATGACATACACGACATACAGATAGACAGTACTTGTAACTGAGGGGTACAATTCCCTGACTGTATTGATAAGTATGGTATCATTAAACCACTACCGCTTGATGTACTTTAACGTCTGGCCATACAGTACACGATATCTAAGTATGATGAACACTTTCCCACATATGAAATCAGGTCCACACAAATATAACAGTCGAAGGTTTAATATAGCAAAAGGTATATACAACATTCACTTAATTACATTTATGATTTGAATGCACTTGTAAGGCAAATGAGTATTCGTAGGCAAATCAACACTGAATGTCCAATCTCTGGTTACGCAGGAAGCAAGTATACAACCTGGTTCTTTAGGGAACTATAGCGATGGTACTTAAGGATTATAGCGGGATACTAAAGGGGTCCTGCTGGTTGTAAGTCAGTAGGGGGGGGGGGTTTGGAGAGCCGTCAGCTGCATCCCATCTGGCCAACGATTCCTGGGGAGAATTCAGGTACAGAACACAGTGCCCGCAGGATCTTGATCCACAGATGAATACACTTGGGCCCTCTTGTAGACGGTAGCTGTAGGTCCACAACGAAGGAGAAGCGAGGCGGCCTCGGTCTGGGTTGAGCGCCGTCTCACTGGGGCTCCTCTCGGGGGTAATTCCAACACTCACCGGCGTTGGCTGTTATCCGCTCCACAAATCAAAGCACCCAAAGCAAATAGATATTCCATGCCGTATAGGCTCAGCAGTCGTCCGGGTAGGTAATCCAATGTGCAGGTCCACTCGTCCTCGCCCAGAACTCCTCGGATGAAAGCACCACGCGTGGTCTGCCCAGCCTGGTTAAGACTCTAGATAACGCGAGGAAACGATGGGGGTGCTGCTCACTTTAGAACTCTAACCGAACGATGCACCATACATAATAGACTATTATTAACTTAATAGAAATACGTCCCACTCGACGGTACAGTGCCAAACTATGACAATTCAGCTATGAATTTACACGAGGTCTCAATGCCTATTCTGGGGCCAAATAGGCCATACTGCACCACACGTGGGTCGTGGGTGAGGCTTCACGTCTGTTACTAGGTTGGAGGGTAAAGGACTAATGGACTAAAAGAAAGTTCTACTTTACTTGCGCCATATTTATATGCACGGTGAACAAATAGTACCATTCGTATTTTGGTAGCCGTATTCCTACGCGGAACCGGGGCTAGTTGGGACATGTTCGTCGGCACTATTGAACTTGACTCAAGGGGCTTGTCTGCTGGCGCCAGGTTCTTGTCCAATGAGAGAATGAACTATTATGGGCTGTAGTAGACTAAAGGGATATTCAGTGTATATGTACAAAGAATATACAAGGGATATCAAACGATATACAAATACTATTAAATATATATCCATAAATAAATATATATATTCGGTTTAATCTGATCCTTCACAACAGCCGCCCCCTAATTAGTCCCACCTAATTAGCTAAGCAGAGACAGATTAACCGCACTGTCTACCACTCAAGGTCCGCTGTAAGGGTCAGTCAACTCACAAAGTCGTGGGGTCATGGTCGTCATCGATAGTGTCTGGGAGTCTTGGCAGTTCTATTAGCCTCGCCACGGGTCGTGTGTAAGCCCGCCCTTGGACGAGCACTTCAGCTGCTCGGACCTTGCCATCGGCACCGGTGATCACTTTGCTTACGCGGCCAGCCGGCCACATAGCTCTGGGTAGTGACTGGTCGATAATCATGACGACTGTTCCTTCTGTCAAATTGTCTCTCTCTTTTACCCACTTCTGGCGGGTCTGTAGAGACGGTAGATAGTGGAGTAGGAAGCTATTCCAAAACTTGTCAGCCAGTACTTGACTGTACCTCCACATTCTTCGGCCGTTCGCTTCTTCAGGCCTGTACATTGTCTGGGGTAGCGCGGGGTCCAGCCGCCCCATCAAGAGTGTGTTGGGGGTGACTGGGTCGACATCTGCTACATCACTTGAGACGTAACCGAGGGGCTTGGAGTTCAATACTCCCTCGATCTCCGTGAGGACTGTCATTAGGACTTCTTCCGCCACAGTCTGGGCCCCAACCACGGCGTACAGGGCTGTCTTTATAGAACGTACTTCTCGTTCCCAGGTTCCACCGAAGTGGGGTGCGTTCGGGGGATTAAACTGGAAGTCAATCTGGGATGGAGCGAGGTGGGTCTTAAGTTCTGGGCCCATAGCTTGGAAGCTCTCTCTCAGCTCTCTTTCTCCGCCTTTGAAGTTTGTCCCGTGATCAGACAACAATGTAGACGGTTTTCCTTTCCGCGATGTGAATCTTCGGAAGGCCATAAGGAATGAGTCTGTGCTCATGGTTGGAAGGAGTTCGATATGTATCGCTCTGGTGGTCATGCATTTGAATACAATACCCCACCGCTTCTCGGTTCCTCTTCCTTTCTTTATATACAACGGGCCAAAACAGTCCATGCCTGTGGAGTGAAAGGGCTTGTCGCCGAGTCGGAGGCGACAGGGAGGTAGGTCAGCCATCCGGGGTATGCTGGGCTGCGCGCGCCACTTTCGGCAGTCTAGACAGGTTCGCTGGAAGCGTCACACTGCTTCTCTCCCTTGAAGTATCCAATAGCGACGTCTGATCTCCGCGAAGACTCTCTCTGCTCCTGCGTGGTGCACATCCTCGTCGTATTTCTTTATGATCAGCTCTGTGACCTTGTGTCGGCTGTTCAAGACTATCGGGTACTTAACGTCATCCGGTAGGTCGGGGGCTCTCCGCAGACGACCACCCACTCTGATGAGATTATGGGCGTCACTCTCGGGTGCCAGGTGGAGCAGTCTGCTGTCTGATGGGACGGGCTTTCCTCCCTGTAGACAGTCTAGCTCATCGGGGAACGAGTCTCTCTGGGCTCGTTGTAGTAGAAGAAGTTCTGCTTCTTCGTAGTCAGCTGCTGAAATGTCAGTGGTGGGCTGAATCTCTGGGTGGTGCCACAGGAATGTCTTTAGTTGCGCACTCTGTAGGGTGAGGCAATCATCTATGTTGGGGTCTGTGGAGGCAACTGTGCTCAATCCACAGAACATAGGTTTCTTGTTTTCAGCCTCCTCTTTACTCGCCTCCCGTGGGGTGGGCGTAGGCCACTCTTCTTCCGGGAGCTTGAGGAACTCTGGTCCGTCACTGTAGATGTTGTGACGGGTGAGGTCATCTAGGGACATTCCCCGGGTGATGACGTCAGCTGGGTTGTGTTTGGTGTCCACATACCGCCAGCTCGCTGCTTCTGTTAACTCTTGAATCTCTGTGACTCTGACTCCCACGAAGACCTTGTATCTGCATGAATCAGACTTGATCCATGTGAGTACTGTCGTAGAGTCTGACCACAAGATTGTTCTTTGCACCGGGATGGTGAGTTCACGTTGGATTAACGTGGCTAGATGCGCTCCTGCTAGGGCTGCGCAGAGCTCTAGACGCGGGATAGATTGTTGCTTTCGTGGGGCTATTCTTGAGCGAGCCAGGATGAAAGCGGTGTGTATCTCTCCTCCCTTCTCTTGGGCACGCAAGTAGGCCACAGATCCATAGGCTACTTCGGAGGCGTCGCTGAAGACGTGTAGATCCATCTTGCATGTCTCTGGCCTCACTGTGGGTGGGAAGTAGCTGCGGCGTATGTTGACGCCTGGGAGTGAGCGGAGTTCCGTCTCCCACTCTCTCCATGTGGAGGCAAGGTGTGCGGGTATTGGGTCGTCCCAGCCCTGGTCCTTGTCCCATAGTGCTCGTACAATCATCTTTGCCCTGGTGGTGTAAGGTAGAATACATCCCAACGGGTCATATTGTCTGGCGAGTGTTCTGTACACACTCCGTCTGGTGGTCGGTATCGCCGTCGACCTTCCCTGCTCCGTGGTCAGGGGTTTGTGTCTATAGTGGAGCGAGTCTGTTTTGAAGCACCAGACTAGTCCTAGTGTCATTTCTTGGGCTTCTCCTGGGATGGTCGCCATCCAGGTCTCTCTACTGGCTGCCTTGTCCGCGGGGGAGAGGCTGCGCAATACTTGCGGGTCGCTGCTGGCCCACTGCCTGAGATCAAAGCCGCCTTTGATCAGGGAGGCGCGTAGCTTGAGTAGGAGAGCCTCGGCTTCTTCTTGGGTCGAAACGCTTTGTAAACAGTTGTCCACGTAGAAACTGTTCTTCACACTGTGTCGGACCTCTTCATCTGCTGCTGGGTCCTCTGCGACGTGTTTCTGCAGTGCAAATGTAGCACAGCACGGGCTGCATGTGGTTCCGAAGGGGAGGACTTCCCATTGGTAGATGGCTGGGTGCTCATCTCCGATCCTCTCTCTCCATAGGAACCGCAGTAGGGGCTTATCCTCCTCCACTAGTCTCACCTGCAGGAACATCCCTTTGATATCCCCGCTGATAGCCACCTTGTCTTGGCGGAAGCGTAGTAGCACGCCTAGTAGAGAGGGGCCGAGTGTGGGGCCGGGCAAGAGCTCTTTATTCAGATTCTGGGATCCGATCTGGTAGCTGCAGTTAAACACAATGCGATCCTTGCCGTTGTGGTGGACCTTGTGGTGCGGCA
Source organism: Notolepis coatsorum (assembly GCF_963971535.1). Lineage (NCBI taxonomy): Eukaryota > Metazoa > Chordata > Actinopteri > Aulopiformes > Paralepididae > Notolepis > Notolepis coatsorum. The sequence goes on along the minus strand of NC_140179.1, from coordinate 25,663,377 downwards.
CGTACCATGATTCGGTCGTCTGATCGGCCTCTTTAATGTCAATCTTCATTACGTGTCTCGCTGTGATTAGCTTCTCAATCTCAGCGCGGTACACACTCTCTTGAGCGGGGTCTTTGGCTAGGCGCCGCTCTGTGTTCAATAGATACCGCTCCGTAGCTTCTTTCGTGGCGTGAAAGGTGGGCATTCCCTCTCGCCTCAGGAGTGGAGTTGCGTATCTCATCACTCCGCCGACTGTGACTCTCTTTGTCCCTTGCTCGAGGAGGTTTATGGCGTAAATGTCTTCTTTAGAACGAATGTCTTTCTTTTCGTTCTTAAAGGGCATTGTCTCTAGTGTCCATAGCCTCTCGACATGCTGCAGGAGAGTGGTGTCTTCTTCTGTCACTCTGGAGTGGAGGCAGCTAGTGGCTGCTGTTCGGTTGAGAGATTTAGCGAGGGGGCCTTGTAATGTCCATCCTAGGCGGGTCTCGACTGCTGCAGGACAGCCTCTGGGTCCTGTATGGACCCGGTCTATCGGGACTATGAGGTCTGCATGGTCGGAGCCTATCAGCAGGGTCGGGGTGGCGCCGTCTATGAGCGGGATAGGTAGTTGACGCAGGTGCACATATTTATCCATCAGTTTGGCGATGGGGTAGGTGTACTGTGATAGTCCTATTTCTTGGCTGGTGAAAGCATTTGTAATCCTATACCGTCTCTCTGGCTGCCCGCTTGCTGCGATAGTGAAGGAGACATTCTCGCCTTTTATCGTCTTTAAATCTCTTCTTATTGTCCGAATCGTCATCTGGTTCTCGCTCCCCCGCAGTCCCAGCTGGGCCGCAGCGGATGCGAGGAGAAGGGTCTTCTCTGACCCGTCATCAAGGACGGCGTAAGTGTCCATGACTTTATCTTGGTGGCTCAATGTTACACGGACTACCTTTAAGAGCACCTGGGCGCCGCTGCTGCTGGCGGGGTCAATGTACATGACACTTGCCTTTGTGCTGCTCGATGGTGCAGGTGCAGGCTTTCTTCTGTTACTGTCGTGTAGGACATCTAGGTGGGCTCCGTCACACCGACTGCACCTCTTCTTTAGGCGGCACTCGGCTGCCATGTGACTGCGCGCACATCGGTAACAGCGCCTGTTGGACTTTATCCATTGACTCACTTCTTCTGCATTCATCTTCTTGAACAGGTCACATTGTGACAGCCAGTGTTCCTTCTCGCAGTACGGGCACACCATCTTCCACTTCTCTTTTCTCGAGGGGGTACTGTGGTTCTTACTGCTCGGTACTGATTCTGATTGGTGCATGACAGTCACTGATCTTCTTCCATCGTTTACTCTCCTAGGTCCCTCTCTGGAGCTTGGTGTGCTCCGCACGAATGTATCCAAGCGTAGGCTGCTGACTTCTCTCGTCAGGAAGTCGGCTAAATCGAGGAGGGATGGTTCGGGACCGTTAGGATCACGGTGGTCTCTTTGCCGCCTAAAGCGCTCTTGTCTGGCGGGCGGCAGCTTCTCTAAAATCCTCTCTATTGAAGATATAATGCTTGTTTGCAAAGTTTGCTGGAGCCACTTCATCCAGAAGGGCACACCCCGGTCAGAGAGCGGACGCAGACACAGAGAACAGTCCTTTCGTATTTATTAAGGATTCTGTTGTTGAGCGATATGCTTCCATCCAGGTCGATGGAGCAATCAAAGATTGAGTGAGTGGTGTTTTAGTTCATGAACGCACTCTCTCACTGGGAAAGCAGACAGCAATGGAACACATGGGCGGCAAGATGGCCGCTGTATTTAAACCCATTAGGACCCCTGGGCTGTCCAGAGAGATGCCAGACTATAAATAATAGGACCCCTGGGCCATCAAAGAAGTGCCTGACTGGAAATGACAATACACAGCATAACAAATCATGGGGAATTTACAACAGCCGCCCCAAGAATAGCATAGCTATTATGTAAACAGTCAAATTCCCTAAGTGGCTACCGAGGTCTATGGATTGTCAACATCGTGTGCCACAGCCGGCAGCTGGACAAGGCGTGCTACCGGTCGTAGGTACGTCTTGTCTCCAACTCGGACCTCAGCCGACCGGATGCATCCATCTGCACTTGCATTTAGTCTGACAACCCTCCCAACGGGCCAGTGAGCACGTGGCAGCTGAGGGTCGACAATCATCACGACGGTGTCCTGGAGGAGACCATCAGTGTGTTGTCGCCACTTCTGGCGGACTTGAAGGGATGGCAAGTAGCTTCTGAGGAATTGCACCCAGAAGTGGTCCACCATCATTTGGCAATGCCGCCACCGTCTCCTGGTGAGTAGGTCCGGAGCGTAGGACACTTGTGGCAGGGAGGCGTCCCGCCGCCCCATCAGCAACATGTTTGGTGTCACAGGGTCCGGATCCGCAATGTCTGACGACACGTATCCTAAAGGTTTGGCATTGAGGATGCCTTCCACTTCGACCATAACAGTGAGCAGGACTTCTTCCTGGAGAGGCTGAGTACCGATCACCACCTGCAGAGCCTTCTTGACGGATTGTATCTCACGTTCCCAGGCACCACCAAAGTGGGGAGCTGCTGGTGGGTTGAACTGCAGCTGTGGCTCCATCGAGGCGAATGCCTCCCTCAGTTCCCTTTCTGCACCTCGGAAGTTCGTCCCCTGATCCGAGAGAATCTCAAAGGGGGTGCCTCTCCGGGCGATGAATCGTCTCAAAGCCAAGAGGAAGGCATCGGTGTCGATACTACTCAGCAGGTCTAAGTGGACACAGCGAGTGGTCAGGCATTTAAAGATGACTCCCCAACATTTTCTGGTGCCCCGCCCGACCTTGATGGTATATGGCCCGAAGCAGTCGATTCCTGTCGAGAAGAATGGCGGCTTAAGGATCCGCAAGCGGGCAGGAGGTAAGTCGGCCATCATTGGAACCACCGGCTTCCCTCTCCACTTCCTACATTCTGGGCAGGTCCTTTGATGATGTTTGATGGCCTGTCTACCCCGCAGGACCCAGTACTGGCGCCTGACTTCTGCAAAGACCCGATCGGGTGGAGTAGGCGTGCATCCACATCCTTGATGAGGAGTTTTGTCACTGCATGGCCAGGGTGGAGAACTATGGGGTGGATGTCGGTAGAGGAGGAGATGTCCAGGTGGCGAAACCGTCCACCAACTCGCAGAAGACCCATTGTATGATCCATCTCTGGTGAGAGCGTACCGAGCTTACTACTGGGCAGTACTGGGTTTCCGGCTCTGAGACACTTAAGTTCCTCGGGGAAGCAGTCCGCCTGGCTGGCCTTCAGCAAGAAGACTTCGGCGTCGTGCAGGTCAGGGTGAGGTAGAGAGGAGTCGGCCGCCGCCCCGTAAAGAAACTGCTGGGTGGCTTTGACCAGGTCCGTCCAGCTGCTGAACTGCGAAACATCGGGTGTTTGGGATGCCGGATTAATCTGTGTGAGGCCACAGAAGATACTCTGCTTGAGCTCGGCCGCATCTTCTGGGTCTGTAGAGGTGGGAAGCAATGGCCATCTGTCTGGTGGACCACGGAGGAATGATGGTCCTTGAATCCACCGATTTGGTGCCGCCAGTTCAGCTAGGGTTTTGCCGCGGGTGAGATCATCGGCTGGATTGTTGGCTGTGTCCACGTAGCGCCAGGTGTGCAGGGCTGTCAGGTCTTGGATCTCGGAGACCCTGGTTCCCACGAACACCTTGAACCTGCAGGACTCTGATGTCAGCCAGGTTAAGACTGTGGTAGAGTCAGTCCAGAGAAAGGTCTGGGAGATGCTTAGGATGAGCTCCCGATGAATCAGGGAGCACAACTGGGCTCCTGCCAGTGCTGCACAGAGCTCTAACCGTGGCATCGACTGCTGACGCTTTGGGGCCACCCTAGACCGTGCCATAACAAATGAGACGTGGACTCTGTCATTACTCCTCATTGTGAGGTAGGCTACCGAGCCATACGCCTGTTCAGAGGCATCAGAGAAGATGTGGAGAGTGTAGTCTGTGGCTTCTGTGGCAACCTCCAGCGGTGCGTAGCTTCGCGGTAGGGAGATGTTTGGCAAGTCAGGGAGTTCCCTTTCCCAGCGTAACCAGGCCTCAAGGATGTCAGGAGGGAGATTTGGGTCATCCCAGTCCCTCTTCTTAGCCCACAGTCTCTGGACTATAACCTTGGCCCGTGTTGTGTAGGGAATGATGGCTCCAAGAGGGTCATATTGGCGGGCTAGCACCCTGTAGACATAGCGCATGGTGGGAATCTCGCTCTCCAAAGGCTTGGACTTGTAGCCAAGTTGATCAGTTGGACAATGCCACCGTAGGCCCAGGGCCGGCTCCTGGGTGTCAGTGTTCTTCTCTACAAGCCATAGCTCTGTGCTGTCCGATCTAGCGGTGGAGGGCAGATGGGAGACCGCGGATGGGACGTTACTCGCCCACTGCCGGATCTCGAATCCTCCCAAGGCTAGACACTGCCGCATCTTGTCCACAAGGTGCTTGGCAGCCTCTGGCGTTGAAAGGCTCTGGAGACAGTTGTCCACATAGAACGACTTCTCTATGGACTGCAGGATATCCTCGTTTCCCTCCACATGATCTTTGACATGCTTCTGCAGTGCAAATGTTGCGCAGCAGGGGCTGCTTGTGGTCCCAAACGGCAAGACTTGCCATTGGTACACGTCCGGTTGCTCCTCCCTTTGCAGGTTTCGCCAGAAAAACCGCAGCAGTGGCTGGTCCTCAGGTAACAGCCGAACTTGATGGAACATCGCTCGGATGTCCCCACTAATGGCGACGGTGTACTGCCGGAATCGCAGGAGGACCCCGATGAGCGCTGGTCCGAGGGTTGGGCCTGGAAGAAGTTGCTCATTGAGGGAGAGGCCGCGACAGGTGAAGGAGCAGTCGAAGACCAGACGATCCTTCCCATTATGGTGGACAAGGTGATGGGGGATGAACCATGACTCGTCAGACTTGGTCACCTCTTCTTTACCCAGCTTGGTAACACATCCTCCATCGATGAGCTTCTGGATCTCTGCTCCATAGATTTGAGCCTTGGCTGGATCCTTTACCAGTCGTCGCTCGGTGCTACGGAGTATTGGCATGACTGCTTCGGCAGTGGCTTTCAGTGGCGGCGCGTCCTTTACGCGGAGCAGAGGCGTGGCGTATCGGAGTGTGTCACCAACCTTCACCCTCTCAGTGCGTGCTTCCAGGATGCCCACAGCCTCGTGGTCCAGACGGGACCTTACTGCTAGCTTTTCGCTTCTAAATGGAAGCACATCAAGCTGCCAGAGACGTTCAACGTGTTGATAGAGGTCGTCCGGTGCAGACTTGAGAGAGGTAAAGTAGCATGAAGTAGCATGCGACGCAAGACCATCTGGGCCTTGGAGTGCCCAGCCGAGCGCTGTGTGGACTGCTGCGGGTCCACCTTTGGGGCCGAATCTGATGGGTTCTTGCGGTGTGATCAGATGGGTGCAGTCTGCACCAATTAGCAGTAGTGGATGCACTTGACTGAAGTCCTGCAATGGGAGCCCCCTCAGGTGGCGATAGCGTTCCTGAAGTGCCGTCACAGGGTAAGACTGCTCTGACAGGGCTAATCGACCCGCTGTGAAGGCACCCTTCACCAGGTGCTGTTCAGAAGGATGAGTCAGGGAGGCCACATGGAAGTCTACAGACTTGCCAGTGAGGCGAGCCACGTCCTGGCGAATCGTCCGCAGTGCGAGGGACTCCGCTTCGCCTTTAAGGTCCAGGTGTCGAGCTGCAGCTGGCAGTATTATCGTGCGTTCGGCTCCATCGTCTAGGATCGCATAAGTGTGCAGTGACTTGCTTCCGTTGGTAATGACGATTGGTACCACCTTAAGGTACACCTTCCCTCCTCGTCTGGAGTTGGAGAGAGAGGCGCCCTCCTTCGGTGTGATGAGGTAGAAGCGGGGGCCTGGCTTGGCAATGGCGTGGAGGACTCTGAGGTGGACCTCCTGGCACTCACTGCATGCTTTCCTCAAGGTGCAGGCATCTTGCTCGTGGCTGGTACGACCGCAATGACGACAACGTTTGCCATTTGCTATCCACTCCTCAACCTTTCCTGGCGAGCATTGGACAATGTCTGGACACTGCGATAGGTAGTGCTCGGCACTCCTGCAGAAGAGACACATCCTCTTGAACTGCTGCTTCTTGGCTTCTGATCGAGATGTCTCAGCAGGCTGACGGCTGTCATGTTCAGGCTTGTCGGAGCCATGATAAACGTGGAAAGGCTGGTTGCGAGGTCTGGGTGGGGGAACTTGCTTATCTCTCTTAGGGAACTGTGTCCCTTCCATCCGATGGCGCTGTGCCATTCTCTCCGACAGTCTTTGAGCGTCAGCCTTTACCCTGAGCCAGTCGGCGAGGTCTCGAAGGTCGTACGGGTTTAGGCTGGTCGTGTCGAGGCGACCTCGAGCCTGTAGGTGCTCCACAAAGCCATCTCTCACTTGCGTAGGGAGTTTACACAGGAGCCGGTCCACATGGCCGGTCGACCTGACTTCCATCCCGTTAGGTCCTTCCAGTGATGTGAGCATTCCCACTAGCAAGTCGACGCTAAGGGCGAAGCTCTGGAAGGCTTTGGTATCTCCTGCTTTGAGATCAGGAGCGTTCAGTAGTGCGGCAATCTCGCTTTGTGCAAGCTGATATGGCTGTCCGTATTGCCGCTGCAAGGCCTGCATGGCGGCGGTGTAGGGTTGCGCATAATGCCTGCAGGACTGGGCTATCAGCTTAGCCTCATCTAGAACCAGCTGCTCCATAAGTACACGGTACTTGTAGTGCTCAGAAAGTTCAGGGTGGGCATCGAGCAGGTGATCCAGCGCCATCTTAAGGTCTGTAAACTCTCTCTCGCTGTCATGGACCAGGTTAGGCAGTTTAGGTACAGGGACTGGCTGCCTGGGAGGCTGGAGAGCGTATGGATCCTGTAGTGCTGTGTACTGGGCCTGACGGACATACTGGACCGGTGGAACTGCTACATGATAGTAGGGTGCTGGACCGGGTGTTGGATGCACCAGCTGGTAGGCTGGCTGAGTCGATGGAGCAGGCTGAGGCTGATACACTGGTTGTGGATGGTGGCTCAGTTGGTGCGGCAATGCTTGGTACACTTGCTGAGCAGTGATGATTGGTTGAGGCCGATATGCCCTCGCTGCTGCAACAGCGGTTGTGTATGGTGAACATGCCGCTGTCCAGGAGGGTAGTTGATGGGTAGACTGCTGAGGTGCACCTGCTGTATGTTGGCCCACTGGCTGGAGAGCAGTTGCAGTGGGCAACCGTTGTGCAGGGTAGAGCGCTGTTGCAGTCTGGAGTTGATAGTTAGGCTGTGCAGGCATAGCTGTGGTATATTGATACGCTTGATATGCAGATCTCATCGGCGTAAACTCATACCGGGTCCGTGCGGCCGCTGGTGTGCTGCCATGCCTGCTCCTCACCATTGATGACACAGGCTGGTTTGACCGGTAGGTAGACTGGTGACTTGGTACCGTTGGCATTTGCTGGCCCACGTGACCCACTGCTAGCATCACCTGGAAGTCAGACTGTGGCATGACCAGACTCATCGCGGTGGGGGCTGGGGGCCTCAGAGCTGCCCCGAACAGCTGTGCGGCGGTTACTGTCGGCGGTAGAGACTGAGTCGACATGTAGGCTTGCTGCCTTTGGCCCGGTGTACAGGTTGTGGCTTGAGACTGTAACGTTGCAGTTGTTGGGCACAGCAGCGGTATTAGTGGCAGCGGGCTCGACCATGGTGAGCGGCTGGGTGGGACACTCAGACTATGATGTGACAATGGTGGTGGAAGGCGTAGGGGCATGGTAGAGCAAGGTCCTCTTGCGTCAGAGGTGCCACCTGTTAGGCTCCGACTGTGGTGGCTCTGCTCTGATGGGGATGGCGATGTGAGCCCCACACACACTTCCCGCTGGTCAGGCCGGGTGTTAGCATACGGTGATAGGTCCCCGTGTCGCGTCTGATCGACTGCTCCCGGCAATGAGTGGCAGGGAGGGGGCCCGAGCGCAGTGTGGAGCTGGTCACCTGTAGCTGCAACCTCGGTCTGCAGGCTGAGTGACCGCAGCTGCTGTGCGGTGGCACCTTCGCTGTCATCTGGTAGAGGCGGTGCAGTATTAGGCATGAGGGACTGTGGTAAGCTAACCTGATAGCCTTGCAGGTGTGCTGGAAGCTGTCGCAGCCTTCCTCCTCGTCTTCCATTTTCGTCTGCTGCTGTTCTCTGTGTGTCCATGGCGCCGTCGTGGGTGAAGTTCTCCGGCTCGAAGGACCAATATTGAAGATATAATGCTTGTTTGCAAAGTTTGCTGGAGCCACTTCATCCAGAAGGGCACACCCCGGTCAGAGAGCGGACGCAGACACAGAGAACAGTCCTTTCGTATTTATTAAGGATTCTGTTGTTGAGCGATATGCTTCCATCCAGGTCGTAGGGCTGGATGGAGCAATCAAAGATTGAGTGAGTGGTGTTTTAGTTCATGAACGCACTCTCTCACTGGGAAAGCAGACAGCAATGGAACACATGGGCGGCAAGATGGCCGCTGTATTTAAACCCATTAGGACCCCTGGGCTGTCCAGAGAGATGCCAGACTATAAATAATAGGACCCCTGGGCCATCAAAGAAGTGCCTGACTGGAAATGACAATACACAGCATAACAAATCATGGGGAATTTACAACACTCTCGACGTTAGAGTTGGAGTATAGCTCGTGCATACCCTTTTCTCGTTGCGCTCCCAGCATCCCTACCAGGGACTGCACTTTTATAGACAGGTCGTCTAGTGAGCGATTGTCTGTTGCTGGGGGTAGGCGGTCAATATGCCTTATCTCTTGGATTACGTAATCCCATATACGTCCATATCTCTGGTCCAGCGCTGCTAGAGCCGCGGTGTATGGGGTCGTAGAGGTGGCATAGGCTAGCGCTATATTGTGCGCTCGGGGTACTTTCAGGTGCTTCAGTAATATTGCATACTTGTGGCGTTCGTCAACGACATCCACCATCATTGTCTCTAAGCACATCCGGAGCTCTGTGTACTGTGCTCGATTCTCATGGGTGAAGTCTGGAAACGTCGGTGTGCCAATGTATGACGCCGTGGATGGCTGGCACATCGGTGAGCGTTGGGAGAGAGGCCTCCTAGGCGAGTCTCCTCTTGCGCCTCTCTGTGGGCTGGTACCGGCAGGGTACCATGGCCCGCTGGTCCAGGTGCTGTTCCTCGGGGCTGGTCGTGCGTCATGCTCACCCGTGAATAGAGTCGGGGGTCTGTAGCGCAGCGCCGCGGGGGTATAGCCTGGGCTGTACTGGACCTCCTGGTCCGGTGGAGTACTGTGCTGTCGTCGGGCTTGGTTCTCCTCCTCTCCCTCTTCTTCTTCTGTCAGGTCCTCTAGATCCTGTAGTCGTTTATTTAGCCTCTCCGCAGTGTATGCTGCTCCTTCCTTGTAGCTGGGTCTCGCTTGGACCGGTCGGGGAAGGGGGTCTGCGGGGGGTATAGGCTCTCTCTGGTGGTCAAGTTCAGGGTCGCTTGGTCGGTTAGGGGATGCTGCCCTTGACTGTTGTCTCGACGAGGCCCTTAAACCCCTGGCGGAGGGAGAGGGTGTTGCCTTGGTGATCAGCTGCTCCATTAGCTGCGCTTGTAGTCTGTCGCGCTCGCCCTGTAGTCTGTCGCGCTCGGCTTCGCGCTGGATGAGAGCGATGTCGCGCTCTGCTTCTCTTTGGGCACCGTCAGCGGCGCGCTGGGTGTCGGACCGGTCTCTTGCCATATTCTCTTCCGTCTGAAGGCGTCTCATCTCCAGGCGTTTGTGCTCTTCTTCGCTCCGTTGCTGTGTTTGGAGTCGATCGCGTTCACCCTGAAGTCGATCGCGTTCACCCTGAAGTCGATCGCGTTCACCCTGGAGTCGATCGCGTTCGGTAGAGGCTGTCAGGCTGACGAGGAACGCCTGTGACAGCATCCTCTCCGCCTCGCTGGGGGAAGACGCTTGTAGAGGTGAGCCGCTCCTGGCTGTACTCGTTGGGGAGTCCTGGAGCTCTATCTCCTCGGCGCTCTCCTCATCTTGTTCCGTGCAGGGTTCCACCTCTGGAGGGTTGTCTTCCTCCCGGAGCTGGTCAGGGACTACTTCTTCGGTATTGGCGGGGGGTAAAGGCATGTCTGTTCCCTCCTGGTCCCCACCGTGAGCTTGGTCAGTTACATTAGAACCCACTAGGGCCTCTGTGGTCGGGGTAACCTGGTCGTTAAGGTCAGACATAATTTTACTTTCTACTTTTACCGCGTTTACCGTCTGTAGAAGGCTAGGTAGTTGACTGACAGCGTAATCCTCTAAGTACTGAGGTGTCTGTCGTCTGCGCCGCGGGCGTTCTACGTTAGGAGGACCGTTTCGTGGAGTGTTCATCATAGGCCATTTCAATATTAATAACACTATATTAATATTACACTAGTTACCCTCCGGCTCGAAGGACCAATTGTAACTGAGGGGTACAATTCCCTGACTGTATTGATAAGTATGGTATCATTAAACCACTACCGCTTGATGTACTTTAACGTCTGGCCATACAGTACACAATATCTAAGTATGATGAACACTTTCCCACATATGAAATCAGGTCCACACAAATATAACAGTCGAAGGTTTAATATAGCAAAAGGTATATACAACATTCACTTAATTACATTTATGATTTGAATGCACTTGTAAGGCAAATGAGTATTCGTAGGCAAATCAACACTGAATGTCCAATCTCTGGTTACGCAGGAAGCAAGTATACAACCTGGTTCTTTAGGGAACTATAGCGATGGTACTTAAGGATTATAGCGGGATACTAAAGGGGTCCTGCTGGTTGTAAGTCAGTAGGGGGGGGGGGGGTTTGGAGAGCCGTCAGCTGCATCCCATCTGGCCAACGATTCCTGGGGAGAATTCAGGTACAGAACACAGTGCCCGCAGGATCTTGATCCACAGATGAATACACTTGGGCCCTCTTGTAGACGGTAGCTGTAGGCTGTAGGTCCACAACGAAGGAGAAGCGAGGCGGCCTCGGTCTGGGTTGAGCGCCGTCTCACCGGGGCTCCTCTCGGGGGTAATTCCAACACTCACCGGCGTTGGCTGTTATCCGCTCCACAAATCAAAGCACCCAAAGCAAATAGATATTCCATGCCGTATAGGCTCAGCAGTCGTCCGGGTAGGTAATCCAATGTGCAGGTCCACTCGTCCTCGCCCAGAACTCCTCGGATGAAAGCACCACGCGTGGTCTGCCCAGCCTGGTTAAGACTCTAGATAACGCGAGGAAACGATGGGGGTGCTGCTCACTTTAGAACTCTAACCGAACGATGCACCATACATAATAGACTATTATTAACTTAATAGAAATACGTCCCACTCGACGGTACAGTGCCAAACTATGACAATTCAGCTATGAATTTACACGAGGTCTCAATGCCTATTCTGGGGCTAAATAGGCCATACTGCACCACACGTGGGTCGTGGGTGAGGCTTCACGTCTGTTACTAGGTTGGAGGGTAAAGGACTAATGGACTAAAAGAAAGTTCTACTTTACTTGCGCCATATTTATATGCACGGTGAACAAATAGTACCATTCGTATTTCGGTAGCCGTATTCCTACGCGGAACCGGGGCTAGTTGGGACATGTTCGTCGGCACTATTGAACTTGACTCAAGGGGCTTGTCTGCTGGCGCCAGGTTCTTGTCCAATGAGAGAATGAACTATTATGGGCTGTAGTAGACTAAAGGGATATTCAGTGTATATGTACAAAGAATATACAAGGGATATCAAACGATATACAAATACTATTAAATATATATCCATAAATAAATATATATATTCGGTTTAATCTGATCCTTCACAACAGTACTGCTACAGAGTAGCCGTTGGCCTTGCTGAGTTTGTTATTTGATCCAAAGAGAATGAACTCTGTTTTACTCAATTCTCCCCTGTCTCGAATGTTGCTAGACTATGCCTCCCACTGGTCGGCTGCAGTGAGGTCCAAGCCTTGCATCACGTGTCCCCTCCGGTACACAAGGAGGCAGCTGTCGCATCTTTTTATACAGCGTGACCTCTCAGTGGCGAGGAGTAACGCATGGGAGGCTCACGCTGCCCCCGATGCTTCCTGATTCTGCTGTACAGGCGCACCAACCGACCTGTAGGAGTCGCCGTCCACAACGTCCAATCCCCACCCACCAGCTTTCCCACCCCTAACACTGACAATTGTGTTAGTATGAACGACCAGCCAAGCTGGTAGCAACGCCGAGAGCTGGGCTCGAACCCAGCATCTCCTGCGTTAGTGGCGAGCGCCTTGCCCACTGCGCCACTTAGCCGCCCTTTACAGAAGTAATCTGAGAAACCAATAAACTTTCACTGGAAATTGTGACGTTAATACAAGAGTTTTGACTTGAGGGTCAGATTCAGACAAGTAGTAGCTTAACCGTTATAATTCATTCAAGGCCGGGCGATTGAGGTGGTTACTGAATGCAATTATTTGGGCTCTGTATTTTAATAGATCCTCAGTGAAAGGAAATCCTTCCTGAATGGCTTCTACCTGAAGGCTTTCCAATTACATTTGGTGAACTATCCATTTGACTCAACTCAATTTACCCAAATGTATTGTTTACCTCTAATTCTAAAGGTAACTAATCGGGTTGAATGTGTTCCTATGCACTGGTTTCTTAGCTCTTATCTGTACCCCCTAAAGTCAATTGTCACTGAATTATTTATTGAATCTCTTTTGTATTAACATCTGGTTCAGACATTTATTCTCCAGACATTAACAGCCCAGTCTAAGCAGGCTCATCGAGGTGTCCAGTAAGGTCGTAGGAGTGAGCCAGGCCCAGCTCAGACCTTTTTCAATGTATCTAATTGTAGAGGGTTTGAAAATGCCTCCATGTAAAGTTGTATACAAAAACATACAAGCCCTATTTTTTTTTTTATCCACTTTTTCTCCCATTTTCTACATTTTTCTCCCATCCCAATTTCGCATCATCCAATTCAACCCTCCCCTGTCACTAACGCTGTTTCTTGCCTCCCACAAGCCGGCTGCAATGTGGACTAAGTCATACATAGCACAAGTCCCCTCCGGTACTTGAGGTAACAGCAGTCGCATCTTTTCACCTGCGCAGCTCGATCTCTCAGTGGCGAGGAGTAATGCGTGGGAGGCTCACGCTGCCCCAGACACTTCCTGATCCTACTGCGCAGGCGCACCAACCGACCTGTAGGAGTCGCTGTCCACAACGCCCGATCCCCACCCATCAGTTTCCCACCCCCTAATACGGCCAATGTGTATTAGTATGAACGACCAGCTAAACTGAAAGCAATGTGGAGCGCTGGGCTCAAACAGGCGAGCCCAGCGTCTCCGCATTCATGGCGAGCGCCTTGCCCACTACGCCACGTAGCCGCCCTACAAGCCCTATTTTTTAAGATTATTCACAACTACTCTAACTGTACAGTCATTTACTTTTGAATGAGATGCTACATATTATTAGACTTCCAAGTCAGTAGATGGCGCTCCTGTGAGTGATAGAGGAAATCAGTATAGTCTTGGCTCCCAAGCATGCGCAGTCCAGTCAGAGTAAACCGCTGCCAGCAGAGCCAGGCTAGAAGAAATAACGTGTCTATTCTCCATTCACAGGTAATACAATTATTATCTAAAACATTCCTAACGATGTTTAAAAACGAATGTGAACTGTCAGTGACATGTTATGTAACGTTTTGAGTGTGTACGTGATCATGTTTGCAAGTTTGGACGAGTATTTTTAAATGGTCGAGTTGAATAATGGCTAACTGCTAGCTAGCTATTTTCAGTGTTACACCGACAGTAGTACACGTGGTGCTTTGATTGATTGAAAACGTTATTAACAGATTGCAGAATGGGTACAGTACAGCTCAATACATACAATTGTTAAGGGGATGCAGACCAGAGAAAGACTTTCGTCTTGTTTACATCAGGGTCCCCCATTTTCAGTTCATCATAACATATGACATACATGACATACAGATAGACGGTGCTTGTGTGTGTGTGTACGTGCGTGTAAGACAGCGTGTTACCGTCAATGTGTATTTGAGCTAAGGTTATGTAGCTAATGTGTATTCAATTTAAGATGTATACAATTGGTTTTTGTACATTGAATTGAATGTGATTGTTCGGACTACAGGATGAGGTATTACGTTTATTTGTAAGTAAGAATATAGATGGCGATGCAAAAGGGTTTATTGGTTGCACTTCAAGGATAGTTTGAATTTATGCCAAAAGGTTAACACTTTGGTTGCCTTGGGTTAAATTAATGATGTACCATAGATTGCCAGCGCTATTTGTCTATGGAGAAAGTCCCCTTCTTTGCAGGGCTATAACTTTTTAAATTCTATTGCTACATTGCCATTATTAGGGCCCATTCAAAGTCCTATATGTATTGTTCATTGTGTAGCAACGTTAAACTTTTTCATTCACATATTCATAGTAAAGTATGGTCTAATGTATAAGTATGTTTTCATCTCTTTCTGCAGCTTTCTCCAGAACGTGATATATAGCCCCAAATGCATTATATTGATGATGAAATACAGTTTGATGGCAATCAGCGCGATATAAAAAATTCCAACTAGACGTACTTCTAGAAGTTACTACACGTCATCTGATGTTGACCGGATGGGCGAGGGGGCGTTTATAATTCCGTGGGCAGCGTTATACCAATCATCTAATGTGGGTCAAATGTTGATAATAGCAGTTAGTAGGGGTGCACCGATATGAAAATTGGCCACCGATACCGATACCGATTGTTCAACTAACACAATCGGCCGATACCGATACTTGTGGCAAAAAATAAGTATTTGTAATTTTTTTAAATTTTTTTTTTAATTTAATTTTAATTTTTTTTTATTTATTTTTTTAAATGAAACTACTGTATATTTGTATGTGTATGTTTCAAGTTCAAGTTTTCAAGTTTCTTTAATAGTTGTCATACAGAAGTACAGAATACTTTTATACAAAATGCTTCTTACTGTTACGCTCCAGAGACTGTGCAAGACAAGATAAGTATGAAATAAAATAACATAGTATAGCATGTAAATTAGAAGTAAAAAAATGAGGTCACAGTGTTCAGTATAGACATATGTACAATGTTCGATGCAGAGTAGACGTAACTGAGTTACCATATAATATACAATACTGTGTAGTGTACTAACTTTGTAGGCCTCTTTACTTACTTAAAAAAAGGAAACATCAAGAAATATGTTTAATTTATGGTATCACTATCTCCCAGTATCGTCTGGCGGCCTGCAGAGGGATACTATTTTCTCAACCAGAGCTTTCAACCAATGCAATGGAACCATTCTGGCGGCCTGCAGCGGGATACTATTCTCTCAACCAGAGCTTTCAACCAATGCAATGGAACCATTTTGATTGACAGTCGATTCGGCCAATTACGCCACACCGCTAGCACCCACCTCCTGCTGTTCTTACCACCAATCGGCAAGCGTTTATTCATTTTCTACTTCGGGGGCATGCCGCCATTGATCTGCTTGCGAGAATGCGAGTCAAACTCAGAACCACAACAAGCTAATACGTTAGCTGCCCGGCAGTGCCCGCCGACCAGCGCGCTCCACAGGATGGCCAAACGAGACACAATGATTTTACTGCAACAAATGTTATAATAAAACAAAGCCTTTCTATACATTTGTCTGGTTGAAAACTTTATTAACAGATTGCAGAATGGGTAGTTGGGTACGGAATGGAACCGAGCTATGAACGGCTTGCTTGCTATCTTCGGGTAAATACTATGCTGATGTAATTGAACGTGTAACTAACTATATAACGTTAATGTCACAAAACGAATGTTTGTGTCATTTTAACAGCAGATACTTTCTTAAATGCCATCCTCCCGACAGAGCGGTGTTGATGGGGAGCTCTGATGGGTTCGCTTGGTTGTGTTATTAGCATTGAACAGCTAACCGAAAGCTAGCGTTAACTAATGTTAAAGGTTTAGCCATAACGTTACGTTGGCTAAAGTTGGGGCTATTCATAATCCAGCAATAATGGCTGCAGACCTGCAAGCAAAGTACAGCAAGTTGGCAAAGGAGTATTCCAACGTAAATCACATTTTCACCAGTAACGTTAGTCTTCTGCCTCCCGGTAGCTCATGCTGCAATGGAATGGAACTGAGCTATGAACGGACTCGGAGTAATGTCTTGCTGCTATGGGTAATAATAATATGCTGATGTTATTGTCCGTGTAACACTAACTATATAACGTTAATGCCACAAAACGAATGCCTTGTTAATCATAAGTAGTAACTGATGCAGTAGCTTGTGTGTGTGTGTGGGGGACGGCGGGCGTTGTGCAGGTAGGTCGCGAGTGAATTTTTTTTTTGCCTTTTGACGCTACACAAATTGATGGATATTTATCGGCGACTGCTATCGGCACATTTGAGCTTATCGGCCGATAGGCCGATAGCAGTCAACAAGGCACTTATCGGCCGATACCGATACCCGACCGATATATCGGTGCACCCCTAGCAGTTAGTATCTAAGACGGTAACGTTACACGCTAAAACTCACCCCAGTCTCCGCGCGCCGTTGGGCGATCATCGTCGAGTAGAAATTTTATCATTATGGGATATATTTTTACCCGGTCCATCTCCAGCTTGTATAATGGTATATACGTCCAAATCATGTTGTTTATCGAGTTATTGCCAATTGATCACCGTGTAGCGTGACGAGCCAGAGTCCCATGAACCATAGCGAGCGCCCGGAAGTACTACGGTCGTCATGACAACCTCTATTCAATATCCTGTGTGGCGATTGCGCCGATCGGCCACCAGATGGCGCTCCTGAACCGCCAGAGAGCTGAGTGGGTCCTGCTGGTGGATCTCAGGCCAGCGGAGGGGGAATATGAATCCGATCGCAGATTTTTGAAATATTGATATAAGGACGCTGTACAGCGTCCCCCGGCAACTTTAGCATGGCCAGCAAAGACGTGAAAAGACGTGTCCCGGCAGTCAAAGTGTTAATTGTTTTGCACTTTATTTCGTTTCCTAAAGAATACATTTGAAGGTTGTATTTTTGTATGATTTGGTTTATTATATTTTTGTACAATAAGAATTAAAGTATTGTAATTGGAGTATTGGAATGTTAAAGGAATATTGTCTTCAGAACAAACCACTCCCAGCAGAGCGAGGCTAGAAGAGATAAGGTGTCTATTCTCCATCATTCATAGCCCCTTTCGGGTCTGATGCACGCCAACAAGGTTGGACGAGTGAATACACAGTCCCTTATACCTTCATAGAAAAATCCCACAATTAACTCTGAAGAACTGGTCCTCAGAAAAACGCTCGTTGTACAAGTATCGCACAGACATTTCAAAGGTACTCTGTTGCACGAGGGTTTCGGACAGGCGTGCATCACAGACCCGAAAGGGGCTACATCATTCACATATCCACAGCGCACCCTTGTCTGCGTATCGATTGTGCCGATTCAGATTCTCCTAGGTCTGAGGCCGGTAACATAAGCTCCACCCCCCTTTCTTGATCCAATCACAACTGTTGCTTCCCTTGGACAAACTGTTTTGTCAGAGGAAAGCAGCCGTTGTGATTGGAGGATCAGGAAAAGAGGGCAGGGTTTGAGGGGTCATTCGTCAGAGGCTTTGATTCTATTCTGGTCTTCACTGGTGATGTTCCAAAAGGAATTCTAACTCTTGCCACCGCTCAGGCCCAGCAATTAAATGTAGGCTGTCAACCATTCCTTCTGGCCATAATTGGGTTAAATCTGCACTGCCCTACAAAACCAAAACCATTACCCAAACACGCCCAATTGGCTGTCGTCGACTGAAATAACCTTGTACTATTATGAACTTTGCTAACTAAGGAATGTACCTCACCTATATTACTGCCTACTATGCTAATTATGTCTCACCTCTCCCACTCTTCACTTGCAGCAGCACCGCACAGGTCCTCCATTTGCCACGAGTTTGCTACTGTAGCTTACAGACAAAAGATGTCCGACGAGGGAAAACTTTTCGTCGGCGGACTGAGCTTCGACACCACCGATGACTCGTTGGCGGCAGCGTTCTCAAAGTACGGAAACGTCGCCAGATGCAACGTCATCATGGACAAAGAGACGGGAAGGTCTCGCGGCTTCGGCTTCGTTACATATGAAAACCCAGCGGACGCCAAAGATGCGATGGATGGAATGGACGGCAAGACTGGACGGCAGAGCCATTCGTGTGAATGAAGCAGGGCAGGGTGGCGGCGGCGGCAGCAGAGGTCGTGGTGGTGGAGGATACGGCGGAGGTGGAGGATACGGCGGAGGTGGAGGATACGGCGGCGGAGGAGGAGGCGGCGGCGGTGGAAGCTATGGAGAGCGTAGCTATGGCGGCGGTGGGAGTTACGGCGGTGGTGGATACAGAAGTGGCGGTGGATACAGGGAGTAGTTAGAAGCGGGGGTAGCTACGGGGGGCGCTCTGGATCATACAGCTATGCTGCACACGAGAAACTCTCCCCGATTCAAGATCATCCATTGACTGGCTGTATTTAAAAGATGCGCTCCCTTAAGAAATGTCCATGTGTTGTTGACCGATTCTCTTTGTAGTTCTACTATGTTGCAGCTCAAGCATCGTGCAAATGTAGCCATAGTTTTGGCCATTCATTGACAAACTATGTTTAAACACAAGTTGAAGATTTTTTTCCTACTTGAGGGCAATTGTTCTTGCAGCTTTTTTCTAACCTCACACCTATTAACTAAGTACAATATCTGATTTGATTGGTGCCGTTAAATGAGAAATTGGAAAACTCTACAATCGAAATGATCTAGCTGCTTTTTTTTCTTGATCAGCCAGGATTTTGAAGCACCATTCCTACCTTGCACTGTTAAGCAGCTCCTGTTTTCCCCCGGATGTAGGGGAAATTCAATAGGGCTGTTTTACTTTTGTTTGAGTTATGCTTCATTTTAATGCTTGTCCAACCTACCGCCTGCCAAGTTATTGACTGAGAAATCCATTTAGTAGCTCGAACAGGCTTTTGTGTCTCGTAGTACATTCCTAAGTGTTGCTTGCTAGGCAGCAATGCCTCAGCCATGTAATTTTTTTTAAATTTTAAATATAGATTAGCCGAGGGTCCTGTATATTCAGTTTCCAAAAAAAGTTAATTCCTTTCAGACTGGTGAACTACACGCCTAATGTGGTCGGCTGTTCAATGTGTGTTTTTTGCTTTGCTCAATGTCTGCATTTTAAATGTGCTGTTAGAATGAACTGAACTTGTATAAGTGATCGATGTCTAACTTCTCTCACGGATTATAAAACTCGGAATGAGAGCATTTTTGTACTTTCTGTTCTTTGTATCAACATTAAAGTTTAATTTATTTTTGATATACTGTCATTGAGCCTACTAAACGATTCATGGAAAATAAAAAGTCTCAACACTGTTTGATTTACAATGTTACTTACTCTTAGCTGCCAGAGTTGTTTCCTTCCTGCTGACTTGTTGTACAGAACTTGTAAATTGTTTTGGATAAAAGCGTCAGCTAAATGCAGGGGAGTGCAATTCTCGACAATTGTCTCTCTTGCCTGTACTTATTGTTTAAAAGGATCCCGATTAGCTGTCACCTAGTGGCGAGCTAGTCTTCCTGGGGTCCACACTCTACACAAAGACAACAGAAAACGCAAAACATAACATGAGATACATAAATCACAATTAACAATGATAATCTAAAAACGGTAAAACATTGTAGACATCATTATCAACATCAGAATATTTTGCTCACATATTTAAATAGTGCATTCTCAGGTGGTATTTGAAAGACACTTTACTATTCAATTTACTTATGTTCAGTGGGCAGTTATTCCAATGATTTATGGCACGATAAACAACAGTCCTCTTTAAAGCATTTGATTTTGGACGTGGTAACATAATCTGTCCTACAGCTGACCTAGTAAAATAAGAATGAACCTGACTGCATCTGACAATTTGTTTGTATAAGAAAACGGGTTGAGACGAAAAGACTTCCTGAAAAATTTAACTGTTGAAAATCAGCCTATTCTCTACCGTTAACCATGAGAGATGCCGGTGCATAGTTATAGTGTTTGTTCTCATGGAACAATGTAAGACTAACCTTGCAGCTCTGTTCTGGGCAGTTTGCTATTTCTTTAGTTGACCTTTGGATGCAGAGGACCATACTGGTGCACAATAATCTAGGTGACATAAAATTAAAGATTTCGCCACCTGTCCCACAATATATGTAGGGACATAAGAAAGACATTTCCTCACCATGGAGATACCACTCCCCATCTTCTTCACTATGGTATCAATGTGTTCTGCCCATGACAGCTTGACGTTTAACAGCCAAACGAGGGTCGATACGGATCTGAACTGAGTGAATATGGTGGCGCTGACTCAAGGTCACTGAGGAATGAATATAGAGAAATTATCACATCTGTGATTGAATATGTTGACGGGACCCATGGACTCCGGGATCCGATGGTAGGATCCTAAAAGAAAATATATACATTTGAGGTGGAAGAAATTGTACATTAGGAGGGGGTTGGGACATTTACGGGCGCCAGTTTCTAATTGCACCCTCCTGTAGGTGCTCTTTGAGGGCGGTTTTGAAGGTGGGTAGGGATTCACATTATTTTACGGCTGTGGGTAGGGCGTTCCGGTTCCACATTGTTGTGGCATAATTGCGAAACATGTTTAGTTCCTTGTTTGAGCCGAATCTGGGTTGAACATGATTTGTGGAACTCCCTCTGGTGTTGTGGTCATGGAATTCACTGACCTTTTGGAAGTATTTCGACCTGGGCATCTTAGTGGTTGTGTAGTGTATCTTGTAGACCAGGCCCATTGCAAGCTCCTGTACTCTGCCATCCTAGGATGTCAAAATGGGCATGAGGTGCAAGCATAGTCGTACCCTTGAATGAGTGCTCCTGTTAGTCTTCAGGGTATTCTTGCTTACCAGAGAGGACATCCGGTACAAGAATCTTGTTCGTTGGTTGACTTTTTTTTTATTACATTGGTTGCCATTTTGTCACAGGAAAGATTTGCCTCTAGGATGGAGCCCCGGTATGTAATTTCATCTTTCCTTGTGACAATATTGTCACCAACTGTAACAGAGAAGCCGTTGGCCTTGCTGAGTTTGTTATTTGATCCAAAGAGAATGGACTCTGTTTTACCCAGGTGTAATGATAGTATGTTATCAGCGAGCCAGGTGCAGATTCTGCAGAGTTCAGAGCTGTAAAGGAATGTGAATCACTACCCACTTTCAAAACCACTCTCAAAGAACACCTATGGGAGAGACTGCAATTCGAAACTGGCCCCTGTAAATGTCCTAACCCAACCCCCTCCAATGTACAGTAAATGACCTAACCCAAGAATACACGAGACCCTCCTCTTGGAACCAAGTATGGTTTTGTCAATATTTCAATGTACAGTTTTGCTTGTACAGTTGTACAGTTTCCTCCACCCACCCCTCCTACCCAACCCACCCCACCCACCCAACCACCCACCCCTCCTACCCAACCCACCCCACCCACCCAACCACCTCCAATGTACAGTCCCCCCACCCCACCCCACCCCACCCCACCTACCCAATCTCCTCCAATGTACAGTTTCTATGTCAAATGTATATACTCTCTTTTTTTAGACTCTTTTTGTATCACAAACAGTACTGTATTTGCAAATCTGGTATGTCATAAATGTATAGATGTAGCAGTATTGTCTATATGTATGTCATTATGTTATGATGAATTGAAAATGGGGGATCCTGATGTAAACAAGACGAAAGTCTTTCTCTGGTCTGCATCCCCTTAACAATTGTATGTATTGAGCTGTATACTAGTTTTCAATCAATCAATCAATCAATCAATCAATCAATCAATCAATCAATCAATCAACGCACCCACCGTGACGTCATTACGTGCGTTTGCGCACGGCTCCGCCGCAGTATTTTCGGACGCCATACGCGTCTCTACAATTCGTAGCCGCATTTCTGCAGACCCCTCTCTGATTGGTTGAGGCCATTTCTGCAGACCCCTCTCTGATTGGAAATGTACTACCAGATTCGCGTATAACGTTATTTCGCGTGACTTCGTGGTTTATTTATAACGTTATGCACATTTCACAACACAGCCAGCTGTCAGAAACTGTACATTGTAACGTTGTTATTTCGCGGCCTGCCCATTTGATGTTCCCAAATCATATTCAGAAAGTATCACAGAGACTTCTATTGACCAAGGAATTAGTTATTATTAGTAAGATGTAAGACACAACATTTCCATAGCAATTGACCACCAGACTCTTTCTCTTAAGGCATTAACTGGGTTAATTACTATAAATGTTATATTGTAACTGTCTAGTTACACATTGGTTCCGAAATCCAGGCTGCAATTAAAACTTTGAATCTGAGAGAGCTCTGGTCAGCGAAGCCGGCGAGCGATTATTATTGGTTTTTAATGACAAACCAATTACATAATCCTATCCAACATATGTGTAAAGGCACACACAACATATTCCAGTTAACGGTATATTTTTTTAATGATTCGTTATGGCGTAATCAATACTTCCATGCGTATAACAGACAAGCTGGATGTAGCCAATTACTTAAACATTTTCTTCACAAACATAGCCACAACACTGGTAAACAAACTACCCTCCCACTCAGGGCTTTATGGGGTAGAACACATAGTAGCTTACTACAAAAACCTAGGGGTCCGCAAGGACGACTTCAAGCTGGAAATGGTAACAACAGATGAGGTACTCAATAAACTGAGCGCCCTCCAACCTAACAAGGCCACTGGCCATGACAACATCCCCTCCAAATTCCTCAGAGACTCAGCAGCCGCCATCACACCAATCATCACACACATAATAAACCTCTCCATAAAACAGGGACACGTCCCCAAGGACTTCAAAATTGCGAGGGTGACCCCTCTGCACAAAAAGGGCAGCAAATTAGACCCAGGCAACTACCGCCCTGTTTCTATTCTCACCTCCATCTCGAAAGTCATGGAAAAAATTGTCTACGAACAGGTCGAAAAGTACCTAGCGGAAAAAAATCTAATCTACGAATTCCAATCTGGCTTCAGAACATCCCACTCCACTGACACATGCCTTCTCTATTTGAATGACCACATCAAACAAGAGGTGGACGCAGGCAAATACTGCGGCATGGTCATGCTGGACCTACAAAAGGCCTTTGACACGGTCAATCACTCCATTCTGATTGACAAGCTAAAAGCAATTGGTTTTGATAGTCTATCAGTGAGCTGGATGCAATCCTACCTTGAGGGGAGGGAACAGATGGTGGAGGTAAACGGTACCCTATCCCCCCCCCTCACAGTGAGCTGTGGTGCTCCACAAGGAAGCATACTAGGACCGCTACTGTTCCTAATTTATGCAAATGACATGTCGTCAGCTTGTGACTGCAACTTGTTCCTGTTTGCGGACGACTCAGCCCTGCTGGTCTCTGACAAGAACAAGTTACAGGTTGAAAAAACCCTCAGCTCGGAACTAGGCAGAATCTGCATATGGCTCGCTGATAACAAACTATCATTACACATGGGCAAAACAGAGTCCATTCTCTTCGGTTCAAATAACAAACTCAGCAAGACCGACGGCTTCTCAGTTACAGTGGGTGACAATATTGTCACAAGGAAAGATGAAATTACCTACCTGGGTTCCATCCTAGAGGCTAATCTCTCCTGTGACAAAATGGCATCCAATGTAATAAAAAAAGTCAACCAACGAACTCGATTCTTGTACCGGATCTCCTCTCTGGTAAACAAGAACACCCTGAAGACTCTGGCAGGAGCACTCATTCAGGGGTACTACGACTATGCTTGCACCTCATGGTACCAAAGCACCTCAAAGGCGCTAAAAACAAAATTACAAACATCTCAAAACAAACTGGTCAGACTACTGCTTGACCTTACTCCTAGAACCCACCTCACCCCTGCCCACTTTGACAACCTAGGATGGCTTAGAGTAGACGACAGAGTACAACAACTTGCAATGGGCCTGGTCTACAAGATACACTACACGACCAAGGTACCCATGTACATGTCAAAATACTTCCCAAAGGTCAGTGAATACCACGATCACAACACCAGAGGGAGCTCCACAAATCATGTTAAACCCAGATTCGGCTCAAATAAGGGACTAAACACGTTTCGCAATTATGCCACATCAATGTGGAACGCCCTACCCAAAGCTGTAAAGGAATGTGGATCACTACCCACTTTCAAAACCTCTCTCAAGGGACACCTACGGGAGACTGCAATTCAACACTGGCCCCTGTAAATATCCTAACCCAACCCCCTCCAATGTACAGTCATTTACCTAGTATGGTTTTGTCAATAGTTCAATGTACAATTGTGTTTGTTTGTACAGTGTCTCCTCCCCCCCCCCCCTCAATGTACAGTGTTACTTGTTTATACAGTGTGCCCCCCGCCCCCCCCCCAACCACCTCCAATGTAAATTACCCAGTATGGTTGTCAATATCCCAATGTACCCAACCCCCCCCACCCAACCTCCTCCAATGTACAGTTTCTACGTCAAATGTATATACTCCCTTTTCTTGACTCCTTCTGTATCACAAACAGTACTGTATTTGCAAATCTGGTATGTCATAAATGTATAGATGTAGCAGTACTGACTATCTGTATGTCATGTATGTCATATATGTCTATATGAATTGAAAATGGGGGACCCTGATGGAAACAAGACAAACGTCTTTCTCAGGTCTGCATCCCCTTAACAATTGTATGTATTGAGCCGTACTGTATTGTACCCATTCTGCAATCTGTTAAATAAAGTTTTCATTCATTCATTCATTCATTCATTCATTCATTCATTCATTCATTCATTCATTCATTCATTCATAAATTGCGTTCGCGATCTCCATGTTTTGGGGCTATTCATCAGAAAACTCGGATCCGGGATTCGGCTCCCATCCGTCGGGCAACAACTGTGGGTTTTCAGCCTCTCTCTCTGGAGCTTAACGGAGTTTCGACTCCTGGCTAGAGGAGCTTGTCGCGGCTCATGCGCATGCGCGCGCTCGGCCAATCAGAGAGGGGTCTGCAGAAATGGCCTCAACCAATCAGAGAGGGGTCTGCAGAAATGCGGCTACGAATTGTAGAGACGCGCCTAGCGTGAGGTGAGTTGTGTCGGGTTAATCTCCGCCGGATAAACGTTGTAATTTGTGTTTTAAACGTTATCTACTTGTTGCTACATGTTCCGTAAAATATTCCACTCATCCTGTGTACATTCTGTTCGGATCCAAGATCACTAACTGACCTTTGTATTCGCTTAGTCTCGGAGAAAGTAGGCTAATGCTAACGAGACTGCATGTTGGCTAGCTCCTGTATAGCTGGCGAACTAGCTATTGTCCATTAATAGTGTTCCATGCTGACTACAGTAGCTAGTTCTGTTCTGTTTATCAGGTGAAACCAAGCAACTGCACACCAAACCTAATGATTGTGCATCTGATGTGTCACACAGGTATGGAGATGTTTGTGTCTGTTTCTTTTGAAAACGTTTTATATGATTTACTGTGTAATGAAAGGCTGTAGGCCTAATAGCCTTTTAGCTCATCCACACCTGGGCCCTGCGGTCAAGTGAGCCGTCTTTCACTTTTGCGTGGTCAAACCAGCCGCTCCTGTTTTTCGAGTGCGCGATTAGTTCCAGGTTTACGGTAATGCATTAAAACAACCACGGGAAGCTGTTGTAATTAACCGAAGTGACTTTCGAATACAGTCTCACAAGTAGATCTTACAGAAATACACATTGAATGCGCATCGAATCAATAGGACGTTTCGTATCTGCAGTATTATTTAACATCGAATCAATAGGACGTTTCGTATGTGCAGTATTATATATTCGACCACTAAAACTAGACAATTCCACTGAGGAACACTTCCGGTGATGATTTCAAAGTAAAGGATGGCATGTGGTTAATTTCTATTTTATCACAAGTAGTTTATGACACTGCCATGTTTGTACTTAATACTTCTTAAGACTACTTGCACAAATAATATGAAAAGAGGGAACTAGAGACACCTAAAAACGCACAGTACAGGCGGGACCATGCGTGACACAACACCCCGTGGCACACACCCCTGCTAACCCACAGAGAGGCGGGACGCAGGGGAGGTCCCAGACGCGTCCATGCCTTCTACAACGCTGTTCGGTTTCCGCGCTGCCGTTTTGCGCTCTGATTGGCCGAGCATGCGCATGAGCCGCGACGCGATAAGGCTTTCGCCAGCGGGGAGAGGGGCGCCGCGAACGGCATCACTGCGCTCATCAACGACCCTCCGTGCTCCGGCTTTCAACAGCAGGGAGAGTATTATGGGGCTTATGCAGGGGAGGAAACTAACTTTTTGGCTTACCAGCCAACTGGCGGGTATCTGATTTTTTTTTACCAGCCAAACAGATTTTTTACCAGACAAAAAAAATCGCTAATTGTGATAATTACTTCTTTGTACGTCTTCGTCTAAAATTGATTTTCAATCATAGTAAATTAATCACACTGTCTCTACTCTTCAAAATATTACATCATTAAATCACATATTAACATGAAAGAGGGAACTATTCTGGACTGGGTTGGGCTGAACTGGGCAGTGAAAGATGCTGGGTTGGGCTGGTCTAGGTTATACTGAATGATGAATTGAAAATGAATTGAAAATGGGGGACCCTGATGTAAACAAGACGAAAGTCTTTCTCTGGTCTGCATCCCCTTGCTTAACAATTGCATGTATTGAGCCGTACTGTACTGTACCCATTCTGCAATCTGTTAAATAAAGTTTTCATTCATTCATTCATCACAGCTCAACTACTAGGAATGTGTGTCTGACTCTTAAGTGCAGGAAATATTCATCAGAAAGGGGGGACATGATGGAGGGAATGGAAAGAGCAGGTTTGACAGGAGCAGGGTTGAAGGGCATATTGGAGTGTGGAGGAAGTGGACAAGGCATTAAGCAAACGGGACTGAAATGGGGGACCCTGATGTAAACAAGACTAAAGTCCTTCTCTGGTCTGCATCCCCTTAACAATTGTGTGTATTGAGCTGTACTGTATTGTACCCATTCTGCAATCTGTTAATAAAGTTTTCAATCAATCAATCAATACTGGGTTGGTTTAGGTTGGACTGAGTTGGGCAGTGAAAGAACCAAGCATTTCACTGTAATGTAATAGCTAAATAAAACAACTTGAACTTGACTTGTTACATTTGCACTCTGGTTGTATGCCAAATGTATTCTGGTTGTACTGTACTTGTGCTGTAAGATGACAATACATTGGAACCGAATCGACAACGCTAGGGGTTCAGCAGGTGTATTCTGAATGCCAAATATGACAACATCACCGTTGTGAAGGGCATATGGGCGAGTGGTGATATGGGGGGAAACTCGGTAATAATAAAATGTCACTCGGCTGCATTTAAGCAAAGCCGCTCAGTATAGTCGTCCACTATGTTGAATGCGCGTTATGGTAGCTTGTTACATGCTAGGTAGCTAGCCGGCTAATGCTGGTTGACTTGTCATTCTCATCCGACTCGAATGAGACGCGTCGCGTGCTGTTGTTCGCCCCCATGTCAGACCGCACTGATATCCGAAAGCGACGACTCTACATGCAATTATTTTCATCCACTGATGTGTTTTTGTAAGTTTGTCTACGTTGTCAAGCCGGCTGCCGGTGGCAGGAGTTTGTAGGTCTGCGCGCAGTGGTCTGTCCACTTCCCCTAGATGGGCGGCATCTTCTAGAAAACGAGTGTTGATTGGAGGAGCTTAGAGCGCATCTGTACAACGATGATGTTCATTGGTTATGGTCTGATTATTATGTGGCGCAAATGGGAGGAATCAAGGGGGGAGTCAGAGTTCGGTTTGTGCCAGTGAGCGAATCAGCAGATTGCAGAATGATTTTTTTGTTTTTGTAATTACTAGTACTCGCCAGACTGGCGAGTGCTCTTCATGAATTACTCGCCAAACGTAAAAAATACTCTCAATTGGCGAGTAAAGTGGCCTAATTTCCTCCCCTGGGCTTATGCCACGAAGCAGTAACACACATAGTTGCAATGCATCTGTCAGTCGTACTTAACTATGTGTTCACTGTTGTGTTACTGCTTCGCGGCATAAGCCCCATAATACTCTGTTTGTTCGTCAGATGAATGGACAGCGAGTCTTTTAACAAGTTCCATGTGGGTTTTAACAAGTTCCATGTGGGAGACTTCCAGTCTGGCCACAGCTGTCAGGCAGCGGTCCACGCGGTTATCATCCTTTTGTTCGTCTCTTTTCCCGATTATTCTTGTACAAATCCAGATCCAGATTGCGATCGCTCCCAAGCCGATCAGTAGGATTGTGATGATGTACACATCTTCAACATCCTCAATTTCAAGAGAAAAAAAGGCATATTGAGCGCCATTTATTCCAACTGTCAATCGCAAAGCCCGCTTGATATGTCCCGATTGGACACAGCGGATCAGCTGCGTTCTGCTTCCTTGAAGAGAAAATTCGATCAATTGCTGCAAATGACCAGCTTACTAGTTGATCCATTGTAGTTGAGTAGGGAGCCAAGTCTGTTGAAGAAAGTAGAATCCACGCCGTCAGGGAGGCAGTTAGGGCCGGCGAGAGGAACGACCTTGAAGGTCTAGGGAGAGGAAAGAAATATGCGACTGCTCTCGGCAAGAGGGAGGGAGGAATTTTCAACAGCGGGGAGAGTATTATGGGGCTTATGCCGCGAAGCAGTGACACAACAGTGAACACATAGTTAAGTACGACTGACGGATGCATTGCAACTATGTGTGTTACTGCTTCGCGGCATAAGCCCCATAATACTCTCCCCGCTGTTGAAAGCCGGAGCACGGAGGGTCGTTGATGAGCGCAGCGATGCCGCTCGCGGTAGCCCCTCTCCCCGCTGGCGAAAGCCTTATCGCAGCACGGCTGAGGGCCGCATCGCGGCTCATGCGTATGCGCGCGCTCGGCCAATCGGAGCGCAAAACCGCAACGCGGAAACCGAACAGCGTTGTAGAAGGCATAGACGCGTCCCAGACCACAGAACCCCCTGGGAGACAGAACCCCCAGTCATGTCCATGAGGTAAAACTTGACAAAAGGACCCGGGGAGGACCAGGAGGCCGCAGCACAGATGTCCTCCACCGAGGCCCCCCCTAACAAGGCGGCAGAGGCCGCCACCCCACGAGTGGAGTGCGCCCTGACACCCCCAGGGGGGGCCTGTCCAGCCAACGTGTAGCAGCGCGAGGGCCACCGTAACAAACAAAAAGCTGATCGGCAGCCCTGAGATCCCGAGTCCGACTGAGGTAAACCCCCAAAGCCTGGACGGGACACGACAGGTGAAGGCTCGCCTCTAGCGTGAGGAGGCGGATGAAACGCCTGAATCACAAAATCCCTGGAGCGAAAAGAGCTCCGGATATTTTTTGGCACGAAGACTGGATTAGGCCAGAGTCGCACCGCTATTGGCACGAATAGACAAGTACTCAGGCCGCACGAGAGAGCACACGGCTCACCCACGTGCTTAGCGGAGGTGATGGCCAGCAGGAACGCAGTCTTGAAAGACAGCTGCTCCAAAGACGCCTGCTCAAGAGGCTCAAATGGGGCCTCAGACAACCGGCCGAGGACCAGTTGGAGGTCCCAACTCGGAGACAGAACGTTCCACCGGCTTGAGATGCCGAGCGCCAAGCAGGAAACGCTTCACAAACCCCACATGACAAGAGGATATAGCCGCGGCATATACCCTCACCGTCGAAGCCGACAGTTTATCCAAAATAGACTGAAGGAAGGAAAGGACAGCGTCCCAGCCCCCCACCTTACACCACTCTTGAAAAGTATGCCACCTACCCGCGTAAAGCGCGATAGTGGAGGGAGCACGCGCGTTTTGGATGGTGTCGACCACAGAAGGGTCAAGACCCATCCCCTCCAGACTCACCCTCTCAACAGCCAAACCATCAGCGACTGTCCCAGAAGCGTGAATACTTTCGGCAACCAACATGCCCTTCCGCGTTGCTCTGATTGGCCAGCGATAATGCGCATGCGCGCGTTACCGGCGTAGGGGGAAACGAGCGTAGAAGATCGCTGGCCAATCAGAGCAACGCAAAAGGCATGTTGTGGTACCAGAAAAGTCACGTGAAACACTGCAGACCACTGATTGGTCAGAAGAGAGACGCGTCAGGCGGTTAGGTGGTCGAGCGGAGATTGCGTTCGTCACCAGCCCCGGAGCTGTGAGCTTGATTCGCCTGTTCGAATCCAGCTCACAGCTCCGGGGTTGTCACCAGCTTGGCTGGCCGTCTGCACTGATACAATTGGCTGTATCAGAGGGTGGGAGAAGCTGGCGGGGTGGGTCCGGGTCGTTGTAAACAGCGACTCCTACAGTTCGGTCGGGGCGCCTGCTAAGCGCGGATTGGACGTGAGGGGGATAGTGTGGTCCTCCCACACGCTACGCCCTCTCAATGAGAATCCGCGCTGCCAGGTGAAAAGAAGCGGTGATTGGCTGGACGTGTGTCGGAGGAAGCACGTGGTAGCCTCCACTCTCCCAAATGATCTGACTGTGGGGGGTAAAGCGCAGCGACCAGGAAGGGACTGGGAATTGGCATACGACTAACATTGGGATGGGAGAAAATCGGAGGAAAATGGAGGGGGAAAAAGACCAATAAAAAAAAAAGAAAAAAAAGAAGAGAGACGCGTCACTCGTTGGAGGCTCTCCACAAAAACAGAAAGCCGCCATCTTTAATGTCTCGCATAGGATTTCATTTGCAGCAGGAACAAGTGCAATAAACAAAAAAGGATACAGTCACTGTGTATTCTGCCTCATTTATTGATGAAACAAAACCGACATCAACACAATTAGCCACAGACAGAGCGGAGAGTTTAGTCTCACAAAAAGATCGCTGACTTGTTGAGCTTGTTGTTAGTTTAGGTGCTAATGTTGTGCTAGCGTTTTAGCATGGCTATCGTACATAGCGTGATCAATATAACTCGCTATTGATTGTTTGTAGGGGTGCACCGATATATCGGTCGGGTATCGGTATCGGCCGATAAGTGCCTTGTTGACTGCTATCGGCCTATCGGCCGATAAGCTCAAATGTGCCGATAGCAGTCGCCGATAAATACCCATCAATTTGTGTAGCGTCAAAAGGCAAAAAAAAAAAATTCACTCGAGACCTACCTGCACAACGCCCGCCGTCCCCCACACACACACACAATCTACTGCATCAAAATAACTACTTATGATTAACAAGGCATTCGTTTTGTGGCATTAGCGTTATATAGTTAGTGTTACACGGACAATAACATCAGCATATTATTATTACCCATAGCAGCAAGGCATTACTCCGAGTCCGTTCATTAGCTCGGTTCCATTCCGTTGCTCATTCCGTACCCAACTACACATTCTGCAATCTGTTAATAAAGTTTTCAACCAGACAAATGTATAGAAAGGCTTTGTTTTATTATAACATTTGTTGCAGTAAAATCATTATGTCTCATTTGGTCATGCGTGGAGCGCCGGTCGGCGGGCCGGGCAGCTAACGTAGCTACGTTATTAGCTATTAGATGCAAGACTAACGTTACTGGTGAAAATGTGATTTGCGTTGGAATACTCCTTTGTCAACTTGCTGTACTTTGCTTGCAGGTCTGCAGTCATTATTGCTGCATTATGAATACCCCCAACTTTAGCCAAGGTAACGTTATGGCTAAACCTTTAACAATAGTTAACGCTAGCTTTCGGTTAGCTGTTCAATGCTATTAATAACACAACTCCCCGTCAACACCCTCTCTCGGGAAGATGGCATTTAAGAAAGTATCTGCTGTTAAAATGAAGTGTTACACGTTCAATAACAAGCATATTATTTACCCGAACATAGCAGTAAACAAGGCATTACTCCGTTAGTCCGTTCATAGCTCGGTTCCATTCCGTTGCTCATTCCGTACCCAACTACACATTCTGCAATCTGTTAATAAAGTTTTCAACCAGACAAATGTATAGAAAGGCTTTGTTTTATTATAACATTTGTTGCAGTAAAATCATTATGTCTCATTTGGTCATGCGTGGAGCGCCGGTCGGCGGGCAGCTACGTTAAGTGTGTTCTGCTCTCGCAAACAGAACAATGGCGGCATGCCCGGAAGTAGAAACATTTATAAACGCTTGCCGATTGGTCGGCAAGCGGGAGGTGGGTGCTAGCGGTGTGGCGTAATTGGCCGAATCGACTGTCAATCAAAATGGTTCCATTGCATTGGTTGAAAGCTCTGGTTGAGAGAATAGTATCCCGCTGCAGGCCGCAAGAATGGTTCCATTTCATTGGTTGAAAGCTCTGGTTGAGAAAATAGTATCCCTCTGCAGGCCGCAAGACGATACTGGGAGAGAGATAGTGATACCATAAACATATTTCTTGATGTTTCCTTTTTTTAAGTAAGTAAAGAGGCCTACAAATACAAACATACACATACAAATATACAGTAGTTTCATTAAAAAAAATAAAAATAAAATAATTTTTTTTTTTTTTTTTTTACAAATACTTATATACAAATATCGGTATCGGTATCGGCCGATAGTGTTAGTTGAACAATCGGTATCGGTATCGGCGGCCAATTTTCATATCGGTGCATCCCTAATTGTTTGTACTAGTAACTAATGGTTAATGCTAGTAGAATAGACACAACGTGAGGTAATCACCATCAATTTTAACCCGGTTATTACCTAATGCTAACGTTAGCAGATAGACGGGAGACTGGTGCCGTTACAGCTTGTTAGCCTAATGCTAATGCTAACGTTAACGTTAGCAGATAGACGCGAGAGCCTAGGTAATGTTAAAGCAATGCGAGGTAGCGTTAGCAGAATAGACACAACGAGAGTCTCGTTAATGTTATTATTGATTGATTGAAAACTGTGTTTTACTCTGTCTTGCGCCTAGCTCGCGGACATAGCTATGCTGGAGCTCTCAGCTGTACACCAGCGGCCCCCGCCTCCCCACAGGGAGACAAGTACGAAATGCGCATGCGCACGTTACCGGCGTAGGGGGAAAACGAGCGTAGAGGGCTGGCCGATCGCTGGCCAATCAGAGAAACGCGGAAGGGCATGTTGGTTGCCGAAAGTATTCACGCGTCCCAGAAGCGTGATTACCAAATCAAGCCGCATTTCTCGGAGACGCTCTCTGATTGGCCGACGCCTGTTTCTACACTGGTTAAGCTTAGGCACTCTTCGAAGTTGGTTAAGGGCAATTCCATGCAAATGTCAACCTCACCATGAAAAAATTTAAATAACATGATCATAACCAACTAATTTCAAATGTATCATCAAGGTCTATATTTTGAAGTACAAAATAGATTTGATCGTAATATTTATGAGAATGCATGTTTTTTTTTCACACTACAGGAGGAGACGCAATGATGTAAAAATGTATTTTTCGATTAACCTATTGTATGACTTTCTGAATGGCCAGAATGGCAAAAAAATCAACAGATATTTTTCTAACCTCACCTTTGGTCATGAAGGGCTGTTGTATCAATATGTGAATCAATTATGTACTTTGTGTCTTTCCATTGGCAGGTGAAGCATGCTGTTATAATGCCCCTTTATGGGACAGCGAATGTAACATCCATAACGTTTTCCAGGAAAAGTTGTCATAAAACATGCATCTGGAATGCAATGTCAACCAAACTTCCTAAGCAAAGCTAACTTTTATAAAGATGACATATTAGCAACAATTAGTCATTCTGGTCTTATTTTTTGTATTCTTTACAAGTGTTATGTATGTTACCGTTATGGATGTTACATTGCAAGTGACAGATGTTACATTGTGAATGTGTGTTGTTAAGTCCGATTATGACCCCTTTGTTTGAAGTATAATTTACACATTTTAGTTACACTTATTGAGATAAAGATGAGCCTGCAATAAGAAATGTTGACCTTTTGGATTTTGAGATAGGTGACAAAATACACAGCGTTATGGATGTTACGGAAATTGACAAGCTTTTCGGACTCACTGAACACATGATGAAAACTCTGTGAATATCTTTTTCAAAGAATAACATGTTTACTATCACTTTGTAGGGAAGGGTTTGAGGTACCCAAAAAGCACATTCAGGAAAACCTGGCATTTCCTCTCAAGGAATGATCACAAAAAAGTGCTGTTATGGATGTTACATTTTTGCGTTATGGATGTTACACATTTACATTACATTTACATTTAGTCATTTAGCTGACGCTTTTATCCAAAGCGACTTAAAAGTTCTGTACGACAAGACAGCAAGAAGGGTACAACTCTATCAGCTGAGTAACAATGTTCATCAAGTGTTGCGTGTTACAGTGTGTAGGTTAGTTTATTAGGACAAGTGCATGACAGTAAGGTTAGTCAGGGTTAGGTTTTTTTTATTTATTTTTTTATAATCATTTCAGATAATGGTTGAAGAAGTGAGTCTTTAGTCGACGGCGAAAGATTGGACGGGATTCGGCTGTCCTAACTGGGATGGGTAGTTCATTCCACCATTGTGGGGCAAGGACTGAGAATAGGCGGCTTCTCTTTGATGACCCTCCGGCAGGGAACAAAATAAGTACCAGTCAACCGCCAATGGCTGGTAAAAGATCTGCCTGGCTGGTAGTTTTTAAAATCTACCAGCCAAATGGCTGGTAAGTCAAAAAGTTAAGTTTGTTCCCTGAGAGCAGAGCTACACAGCAGTGCGCCTATTTTGCGAGCCGAAATAAGTCTGTGGTTTTTTCTTCTTCTCACAACGGGTCAAATGCATCTAACATGCATTGCATCGTCGCCATTCCTTTATGCCCACATCGCCCGAAATGAACGTTATGTTAGCGTAAGCTAACAAGCTAATCCTGATCAGCGGCAGAGCCATAGAGAACAGCAGACAGTGTGGACTGGGGAAAGGGAAATGGGGGGGGGGCACTCTCCCTTTCTCTGTGTGTGTGCGTGCGTTTGGAAAGACTATGAAGTCACTAGTCAGGACTCAGGAGAGGAGTATATTGTAGTAAACTTTGACCCCTTTGTTTGATTTAAATCAGAAGTATTTTATGACTCCTTGTTTGATTAAAATCCAACATATTCCCAGACACAACTTTTTGACACATTGTTGGTCTAGGCAGAGCAGTGTCCACGTTAGCCTACTGCTAATCGGCTGCTGTCGGCCATCTCCCCCTCGCGTCTGCTCAGCCTACATGTGTATTTGTTATTGTTTTGCCGAGTATCGTGACAAGAAACCCACCCCAAAAGACACAGAAACCCCAAATGAAACCAAAAAGTAAATGAGTATTATTCCAGCATTATTCCAGTATTATTCCAGGGACGACATTTCAAGACAGGCGCCAGGAATGAAGGATGCAGTGACCATAAGAGAAGGAGTCAAGCAGAGGGTTCAGAAATGCCACATGTCCATGTCCCTTATGGAGGCTTACCGCTGCACTTCCAACCAAAGAGGACAAGTCCTGGGTCAGTTTTGATCAGATTCGTGAACACTTCAATCCTCACATGGATAACAGAGGGAGATACCATTTCTCTGAACCAGTCCAGGCAGAGTGAATTGGACTTGATTTTTTTATAACTTTCTTTTTCATGGTGAGGTTGACATTTTCATGGAATTGCTCCAAAACTCATTTTCTGATTTAACCGATATTAATATTGCTGTTCTCTGTATAGAAAACACTTTTTTATGTTAACACTTTGGTCGCCAGGCTTATATTCACAATAAACCATCCCACGCCAGCTCTATTTGTCTATGGAGAAGTTCCCCTTCTTTGCAGGGCTATAACTTTTTAAATTGTATTGCTAAATTGACATTACTATGGCCCATTCAACGTCAAGTATCTATTGTTCAGGGTGTAGCAACGTTATACTTTTTCATTCACATATTCATACTAAAATACGGTCTAAAGTATAAGTGTTTTTATCGTTTTCTGCAGCATTCTCCAGAACGTGATTTATAGCCCTAAATGCATTATATTGATGATCATCTGCGCGAGATAAAAAATTTCAAATGGACGTGCTTCTAGAAGTTACTACTTATCATCTGATGTTGACCGGATGGGGGGGGGGTCGTTTATAATTCCGTGGCCAACGTTAGATGATTCATCTAGTGTGGGTGATATGATCATCAGAGCAGTTTATATCGAACACGTTAAAAAAAAACGCTGAATCTCACCGTAGCTTCCTCGTAGTGTTGGGCGATGAGCGTGGAGCAGAAATATTCCTATTATGGGATGTAGAAATATGCGATCCATCTCCAGGTTGTATAATAGTATATACGTCTAAACTCATGTTGTTTATCGAGTTATTGGTAACAGATTTCTATCCATTGTGTCTAGCTCGAGTCCTGGGACTATTAGCGAGTGATTGGACCGAATTGGAATGAGCACCAGCTTCCGTTTCCTGTTTCCGGTTTGGATCGGCCACCAGATGGCGCTCTTGAACCGTTGGAGAGTTGAGAGGGGATCAACAGTAGATCTCAAGTCTCCGGGGGAGAAATATGATTGCGATCACAGATTTTTGAAATATTGATATCAAAGACGTGGTACGGCGTCTTTGGCAGAATGAGCATGGCGGGGAATGACGTGGTAAGGCGTTTTTGGCGATCAAAGTGTTAATCAAATAAAGAGCTATTTTCCAAAAACTTTTTGTAATTTATTTTCAGAATATTTTTTTTGTGTGATTTTTGTTATGTAACAGTATGATGTCATAATAGAACATTCTAGAACATGTCACAGTATGATGTCATAATCAGTGTTGGGACTAACGCGTTACAGAAACGAAGTTACTTTTTGCCGCAACTAGTACTCTAACGCATTACTTTTGAAATTCAGTAACGCTACTTACGTTACTGAATGGTTTGTCACTGCGTTATTTGCGTTATATACGGCGTAGATTGATAGCGAGCGGTAGTTATTATTATTATTATTATTATTATTATTATTATTATTATTATTATTATTATTATTATTATCCTCATCCCCACCCGCGTAGAATGATACGAGGCGAGTCTGGCCACTGGCCAATCAGAAGTGCGCAAACCAGAAATGCGGCTACGGAAAGAAATAGACCCTCTATTGAAAACAAACGCTCGCTATGAATCTACATAAAAAGAACGCAGTAACAAACTAACAAACCATTTAGCAACTACTTGGAGAGATAATTAATATACAACATGGAAACGAGATAAAGAACATGTTTGAGGCGCTGCTGGAGTCAACTGGACTAACGTAACGTTACTACATCTCGACCACCGCAGACTTTGGCGAGTGCAATGTGTTCACTGAAACTCAAGTTGATCAACGGATTTTGACTGTACGAAATCTGCCAGGGAATCTCATAATACTAATCAAACAATATAAATATAGTCCTTTCATGCACAATTGATATCCTAACTATTCTAACGCTGCAATGCTTTGATTGATATCTTAAACAACGTTGCAACTTGCAAGATGGTGAATGAATGAATGAAAAACTTTATTTAACAGATTGCAGAATGGGTACAATACAGTACGGCTCAATACATACAATTGTTAAGGGGATGCAGACCTGAGAAAGACGTTTGTCTTGTTTCCATCAGGGTCCCCCATTTTCAATTCATATAGACATTTATGACATACACAACATACATGACATTTATGGCATAGGGACATATAGGTATTTAGTACTGATACATTTGTGACATAAACGG
Source organism: Notolepis coatsorum (assembly GCF_963971535.1). Classification (NCBI taxonomy): domain Eukaryota; kingdom Metazoa; phylum Chordata; class Actinopteri; order Aulopiformes; family Paralepididae; genus Notolepis; species Notolepis coatsorum. The sequence goes on along the minus strand of NC_140179.1, from coordinate 25,625,810 downwards.
TATTCAAATATACAGTACTGTTACCCCTAGCTTTGGGTAGGGCGTTCCACATTGTTGTGGCATAATTGCGAAACGTGTTTAGTCCCTTGTTTGAGCCGAATCTGGGTTTTACATGATTTGTTGAGCTTCCTCTGGTGTAGTGGTTGTGGTATTCACTGACCTTTGGGAAGTATTTTGACATGTACATGGGTACCCCGGTCGTATAGTGTATCTTGTAGACCAGGCCCATTGCAAGTTGCTGTACTCTGTCGTCTACTCTAAGCCATCCTAGGTTGTCAAAGTGGTCAGGGGTGAGGTGGGTTCTGGGGTTCAGGTCAAGTAGTAGTCTGACCAGTTTGTTTTGTGATGTTTGTAATTTTGTTTTAAGCGCCTTTGAGGTGCTTTGGTACCATGAGGTGCACGCATAGTCGTAGTACCCTTGAATTATAATGGTTATAATGAAAGGCTCCGGCGACATCAAGGCTGTTCCTTCAACCGCCGCACTTCTTATTATATCGACTCGGGACAACATTTGTTTGTGTCAGATTTGTGTTTGTATCTAGACCACATTGCTTAGCAGAGTTCGGTGATGTGAATGGAAACTGTCAAGTTGATCAACCGATTTTGAATACTATCTGGGGCATGGGACTCGGGAGCAATTTTTTTTTAAATTTTTTTTAAAATTACTAAATAGTTACTTTTCACAGTAACTCATTACTTTTGGGTGTAAGTAACTAGTACAGTAACGGAGTTACTTTGAAATGAAGTAACTAGTAAAGTAACTGAGTTACTATTTTTCAGTAACTAGCACAACACTGGTCATAATAGACCATTCTAGAACAATTGTGATGTCACAGACAGTATCATGTCATAATCAAACATTCTAGAACATTTGTGATGTCACAGTATGCATAATCGAACATTCTAGAACATTTGTGTTCTATATATATTCAACAATTCTCAGCATTTCTTGGCATTTTTTCATACTACAACATGAATCCAGACTGGTGTGACCCTCAAAATGGTCCACCGAAGTCAAACACATGTGGGTAAAGCCCTATTTTTGATAGTGTTTTTTGTCTATTTCAGACGTGTAACATCCATAACGCAAAAATGTAACATCCATAACGGCACTTTTTGTGATTCATTCCTTGAGAGGAAATGCCAGGTTTTCCTGAATGTGCTTTTTGTGTACCTCAAACCCTTTCCTACAAAGTGATAGTAAACATGTTATTCTTTAAAAAATTTGATATTCACAGAGTTTTCATCATGTGTTCAGTGAGTCCGAAAAGCTTGTCAATTTCCGTAACATCCATAATGCTGTGTATTTTGTCACCTATCTCAAAATCCAAAAGGTCAAAACATTTCTTACTGCAGGCTCATCTTTATCTCAATAAGTGTAACTAAAATGTGTAAATTATACTTCCAAATCAAATCGATGCCTTGTCAATGTTAAGTTAAGTTTCCAATGTTCTCTCTGAATGTAACATCCATAACGTTGGAATTGCTCTTAAGGTTAGAGTTTGTCTTAGAGCGTGACGGCAAGTTCTTTCGACAGTTAAGCTTAGGCACTCTTTCGAAGTTGGTTAAGGTTAGAGTTTGTCTTAGAGCATGGCGATAGAACGGCAGGTAGTTTGCAGTAGGGGTGGACGATATGGTCTAAAATTTATATCACGGTATAATTTGAAGCATAGACGGTAACGGTATATATCACGGTATCAGTGTTTCCGTTAGAATACTTTTTTTTGCCTGATAGGCAGTCAAGGCATGTAGATTTATAATATTTTAACTTAAAACTAGGCTACTTTTGCGTATAAAGTCATTATATTCCAAATAAAATAAGTCCCGAGTCGAGACTCCGTGCTGCTCCCATTGCAAACAGCGGGGCTGGATTTTGCTAGAAGCATATGTAGCTGCAGAGCCGCAGAGCCAGTGGCTCTTTCAGGTCGTTCAGCCGTTTGGTGGGGGGGGCGCTGTTGAGCGGGCCTGTGACCAGACCTGAAAGAGCCACTGGCTCTGCGGCTCTGCAGCTGCATGATATTTCGCAAATCCACTGCTGCAGCCGTCCTCCCGTCGTTATCATAACACTAGTACACACATATCATAATGTTTACAGCAAACTGTAGTTGATCACCAGGTATGTTTTATTAACGTAGAATAATTCATATAAGAAAAACGATAGGTAAGATCTCTTACCTTTCTCCACTGGTTAAAAATGCCAGGAACTGAAATTGAAACTTGCTGTGCGCCGCGGTGATATGTGTTTATTATGAAATGACAATTGCGTGTTGATACGCCCAATGCGCCCACTGCGCGAAGCCTCCTAAATAACTTTTTCCAGTTTGCACATATCTATTATCTATGACTAATTCGATCTATTTTTAGGGGCAAATGCGATTGAAATAGTCGCGCTGTGGTTACATGACGTCATTACTATTTTAGAGCTGCCCTACCGGTTACACAGTATAGTCAAAATCCATACCATAGAGCAAATTCATACCGTTTATACCGTATACCGTTTATACCGTCCACCCCTAGTTTGCAGGCTGTTCGACGCGGAAATGGGCAAAGACACAGCTCGTCACGCTATTGGGCAAACATGTCAGTGGCCGATCAGAGAGCGTCAGTCAGTGCCAATCAGAGAGCGTCTCCGAGAAATGCGGCTTGGTTTGGTAATCACGCGTCCCAGAACAGGCAACAGCCACAGAGACCCGTGCGCCTGAGAGAGAGCCCGCGATGACCAAGGAACAGGCCACGGCGGGGCTACCAAGAGCTGGATCAGGACCGGGAACCACACAGCCGTGCCCCGGTCCGGCGCGATCAAGGTCCGTCGCTCCCGACGTATCCGCTCCAACAGCTGAGCTATCAGATGTATGGGGGAAACGTGTACAGAATCCCGGGCGGCCATGGATTCATCGAGAAGGCATCCACCCCCAAGGGAGGATTGTCCCCCCGACTGACCGAGAACCATAAGGGGCACTGGTGAGACTGTCTGCTCGCAAACAGATCCACCGTGGCTTCCCCGAACCGGTCCCAGACTTGTCTGACTGTCTGGACGTAGTCCCCATTTGTCGGAACGTGGACCGCCCGCGACATCACATCCGCGCCCACATTCTGCTTGCCAGGGATGTGGAGCGCCCTCAGGCTGCGCAGATTGAGAGACACCCATAGCCAGAGCTCAACCACCGCCCGGTGCAGACGGATGGAGCGTACTAACACCCTGTCTGTTGATATACGACGCTGTCGTCGTGTTGTCCATCCTGACCAACACGTGCTCGCCCACCACCTAGTGGCCGAGCCGCTTGATTTGCAGAGCAGACCGGGCAGCATGGCACGTCCAGCTGCCCCCTACTGAGTTGGTCTGACATGTCCCCCCCCCCCCCCCCATCCCCGTCGAGATACCCCAGTATTGACATGGGAACCTTCAGACGTTTCCACTTGCCTCTCACCAGGTCTATTCCCATACTGGAAAACCACCTCTGTATCCTCCTCATGAAGAGGAGGCCAAGAGGGACCACAGAGTGAGCAGATGCCATCATACAGAGTAGGCGCATCACGGACAGCGCCGTAACCGTCCTGCCAGGACGGAGCCCCCTGAGCGCGTCGAGGATAGCCACTCGCCGCCGCTCCGAGAGGGTTGCCCTCATGGGCCTTGAGCTTAGAACCAAGCCCAAGTACTCCACCTGTTGACTGGGAAGAGGAGCACTCTTCTCCCAGTTCACAGCAAAACCCAGCTTGGTGAGGAATTCCACCACCAGCCTGGTATGAGACCTGGCGACCTCCTCCGACCGGCTGAGGAGCAGAATGTCGTCGAGATAGAAAATAACTCGTATCCCCTGACAACGTAGAGGCTCCAGTGCGGTCTCTACGCACTTGGTGAATGTGCGGGGGGCCAGAGAGTAGCCGAACGGCAGCCTCTGGTATTCGTACGCCACACCCTGAAAAAGGAAGCGAAGGAATTTCCTGTGAGGAGGGAAAATTGAAAATATGCATCCTTCAGGTCTATGGAGGTGAACCAGTCTCCCACCCTGACTGAGTTTATCAGGTGTTTGACGGTCAACATCCTGAACCGCCTCGCCACAATCAGCCGATTGAATGCAGACCGATCCAGAATAGGTCTGACACCTCCCGCTTTCTTGGGCACCAGAAAATACCGGAAGTAAACGCCACACATCGCGTCCTCCCTTGGGACCACGACTATGGCTTGCTTCGCTAACAGAGATTGGATCTCGTCGGCCAGAGCTCTCACTGCTGCTGACCCTGACAACAAGGTCTGCACCAAACCTGAAAACGGAGGGTGGGGTTGTGCAAACTGCAACACAAGCCCCCGCCTCAACGTTCTCTCCATCCACCTCGACATACGGCACTGCTGTAGCCATATGTGATGATAATCCCAAAGCGCACCTGCCGGCACTTGGCGCTGGTCCGCTAGGAACCGTAGCAGGGCTCTACAGTGCGACCATATTGCTCGCATATGCCCCTAGAAATATGTGTGTGCGAACCTGAAAAATCAATTACTCGCAAGTGATGATTTCAGCCTCAGTCGTGCTTTTTTTTTTTTTTGCCGATAAATCGTTAAACTACAAGTCCCACATTGCACTCAAGCCAACGGTCCAATCACAGTAGAGTGACGTGACTGGTTTCAAGGGAAATAAAGGAAATGACCAATCGGAAGCTCTCATTTGCTTGTTTACTTCCTGAAAGTCCGCCATTGCGCTATGCGAGACTTTCCCGACAGTAACATTAAGTTTTATGTAATAGCAATAGATTTTAGAACACCTAGATTTATCGATAGCAATAGTAATATAACGTTAATGCAACAAAACGAATGCCTTGCTTTGTTAATCATAACATTGATGCAGTAGCGTATGTCGTTGTGTTGGTTGTAACGGACATGACAATAACATAACGTGTACACCAGGGTTTCCGTTAGCCGGTAATTACCGGTATTTGACCGGCAAAATCTGTTGAAGTCCGACATATTTAATCTCTCCGGTCATAATGTCAGGTGAAAATAATTCCTTCTAAGCACAATTTGATTATTTGAATTGTATTAAAATAGGCTAAAATTAAATAGCCTATGCGATGAACGAAACAATCATTACATTTGTTTCATCGTTGCTTCACCAAGCAGGTCTAATAATGACAACGACGTTGTCAGCGAGAGCTTAGTGCTGGGTTTGCGAGTGCATGCAGCTGCAGAGCCACAGAACCCACCAGCTGTGCCGGCACAGTGCAATACTCCAATTCAGCCATTGGCAATTCAGCTGTTGGGTGGGGGGCGCTGCTGAGCGGTCCCCAGATAGGGCCTGAAAACAGCTCAATCTGCATCTCTGCAGCGGCATACTCTCGCAAATAAGTCGTTGGGAGGTGGAGATTCATCACGCAAACCCACGATAATGTTGCCGTCTCTCTCTGCCAAATTTCTCAGTTCTTCGCTTGATATAATTAATACAAATGTCGTTAGCTCATAAAAATGTGATTATAACAGACTGCTGTTTATTAATGTCGGGCCAGACACCTATTTGATTTAAAGTCAGCAGCACGGAGTCTCTGGACTTATTTTATTTGGAATATAATGACTGTATACGCAAAAGTAGCCTAGTTTTTAATTTTTTTTTTTTTTTTGTGTGTTTTATCGCTTTATTTCTACTGGGCAGTCCAGTAGAGAGATAGAGGAGGAATGGGAGACCGAGTGGGGGGAAGACATTCGGCAAATAACGACGGGTTCGGGAATCGAACCCGGGTCGGCGTGTCGCGGCTGAGTGCGCTATGTGGTTCGCCACTGGGGCGCCCCAAAAAGTAGCCTAGTTTTAAGTTAAAATATTATAAATCTACATGCCTTGAGGATGTCATTCTTTATATAGCCTGCCTATCAATTGTTTTTAAGCTCAATAAACTCTGACCGGAATTTCTCTCATTGAAATCTACCGGACACTGAGGCCGGCAACAATTTTTTCTAACTGAAACCCTGGTGTATATACATTAAAATTGCGATAATCGATTCTAACATTTTCAAATCGATGCAGTTGAATTTTCCCCTTAGGATCGATGCATTGCGATGCATTGTTACACCCCTACACCAAAGTCACTGGCCCACTGTGTATGTGTGTACAGCTAACTTGGCTAGCGTTATCAACAGCAGAGGTGGGCAATAGGGTCCAGCTGCAGCGCCGGACGGCCGGAGTGCAAGCGGTGTGACGTAATTGGCAGAATCGACTGTCAATCAATGGTCTACCTGAGACGCAAACTCATAAACAATGTTTCTGTACTGGAGGTGTACAGTATTTCAATAGGCAACCCTGAAAGGATTATTTTTCTAGAAGAGCAACACTAGCCAAAACATAGGCATTGTTTGTATGCATAAAAGGGGTAAAAGCTAAAGTTAAGTGACTGTTACTTTTGTAGCAGTAGTTTGATTTGATAGTTTATTTGATAGGGACAGCACATGTTAATGAACATCAAGTACAAAATACAAAATGTAAACATGCAGGGTTGTAGCAAGAGCTAATTTACACCAGGAGACAGCAAAACTCTTTCAATAAATAAATAGCCTGCTTAGGGTAAAAGCTTGGTGACAATCAATGATAAAAACAACAATAAAAACAAGAAACGAGTTACATAAACTAAATCAGATTAAAAATTATCACAGTTCTGGTTTGCCTTAAGATGCAGTTTAAGATGGGTCTTGACCATGGAGTATGTGGGGCACTCTCTAATCACAACTGGTAGGCTATTCCAGTAGTTACCACCTTTAACAGAGAACACAGTTTTAGCAAAGGTAGTATACCGAAAGGGCACCTTACAGTCCCCTCTACTGATGGCCCTGGTGGTAATGCCAGTGTCTCCTTTTTGTTCAGTTTCACTGCCTTTCTTATTAGGCCTAGTTGTTGGCTACAACTTTGCCACAGTAGGCATTAATCACTTAATAGTTCAAATGTCTGTGTCCCATTCCCGTTTGCACATGCAGATACACACACACGCACACAGTGGGCCAGTGACTTTGGTGGTATGTGCTATTGCACAGATGTGTGTCCCGTTCCCGTTTGCACATGCAAACAAATATATGCAGTACAAATATACATTTATTTTTGAAAAAAAAAAAAACTGTTACTTGAAATATTTTCACTGTGCTATATATTGTGCGTGTGAACGTTGACATGAAAATAATGATTTTTTTGTATCTCACTTGAATCGATACTCGGTAGTACCGACGTGCAGGGCACGAAATTAACTTTTTGACTCACCGGCCAGTGGCGGGTAGATGGGAAGAATCTACCCGCCAAGCATATTTCTTACCTGCCAAATCTTTTTTGATTAAAAAAAAATATATATATATATTTTATATATATATTTTTTTAATAAAATATATATTATATAATCATACTTGTAGTTGTATTATCTGCGAGCCATCGCCACCACGCAATAAGTCAAAATGCTTGCTATCTGCAAACAGCTCCACTGTCTGTGTGTATACTCGAGTAGCCTCCAGCTCCAGCAAGGATTCTCCGGCGCTGCAGCTGGACCCTATACTCTGCTTTGGTCAAATCACATTCAGCATGCCCTCATGCGATGGAAGCCAGGGGCTCGAATACGCATCGAATCAATGTTATAAGACATTGATATCAGGAGCTATCTGTAGCTACTGCTAGCCGGCTAGATAACGTTAAGACAACGCCTCAGTGAACTATTTAGTTTACTGGGACATTTCGTAGTGAGCTAACGTGAGCTACCTAGCCAACGGAGGTATCATGCACTACTAGACTATTGCTGGAGCATTTGTTGATATCAGGAGCTAACAGTAGCTAGCCGGCTAGATAACGTTAGACAATGCCTCATGTATTAAACTAAAAGTGAATAGTTGACTGGGTCATTTTGTAACAGTAGCTAACGTTAGCTCACAGAGGTCCCACTAGACGAGCAGTCAGCAGACTGCCCGATGCAATAGGAGCCTCTGTGTTTACACGGGTTTGGGAGGGGCAGGAGGAGGAGGAGGAGCAGTGCGCTGCAGGTCTGTGTGCTTGAGACAGAAGTCAGCGAGTGAGAACTCTGTGATAAATGACTGGTCGCTCCAATATGCCAACCGCCTCGCCGATTTCCCTCGGGGAACCGGCTTCCGTAACGGCTCCCACACCACCTCCAGACAAAGGAGCGCCGCCATCGGCCTATCAATCCGTGGCACGCCCTCCTTCATACTGTCGACCAAACCCGCCACCCGCGTGACTTGCACGTAGGCAGGAGTAAGGCCTATGATGTGGGAGACCACCTGGCCCTGACGGACATAGGCCGCCATTGAGGGGAAAAATGGGTAGACAACGTCCACCCCTCTCACCGGGCGACGTTGCCATAGATGACCTATGAGATCATCAGGGACAGGAACAGGCAGTGGCAGCGGCACGCCGTTTGTGACTGCCGCCGCCGCCATGAGCTCGGGAAACAAAGCATGCAGTTCCCCCTGCAGACTTTCCTCCTCCGAGCCCGCATCCCTCACATACAGCAGGCTACTACTGGTCAAGGAGCCACACTCTGATGTGGCTGATAGCAGGGCATCCCGCCGACCAGTCAGAGGTTCTACCCCAACGTCTTCGAACAAGGCGCCCCAAGGAGACATCTCATCCCCCTCCAGTGTTACCTGGACGGGCGGGAGACATGTCTCCACCGGGCCTTCAAATAAGAACCCGTCCGCCTCTTATCATGTAGTCCTCTGTCTCCATCGGGCATGTAGAGACCGACGCATCCTCACCTGGCTCCAGCAACTCACCAAAACCGGGCCGTTCGCCTCTGCAAGCCACCATCTTGCGACGGGAGCGAGCTGACGCAAAAAGTTTGCGTCTCAAATCCCCCGCAACCAAGGGAACCGGCCGCCCAACAGCGGACGATTCCCCGGAAGCAGAGGAACCAGAGCCGGAAGCAGGCCATCGCACAGGCGACGGCCCCGGTGCACCAGCTCCTTGGAGAGGCAAACTACCCATCGGACGCCTACCGGGCGTGGCTGCCCGACCACGAGAGAGGTCTCAGCCCCGCTCCAAGACGCACGACGGAGGCGGAAATGGAGAACCGCTGGTGAAGAGTAGCGTTGCGAGCGCGACTCCCCGAAGTAGACATTATGACTTAGTTTTTTTCTATCGAAATATATGAGCGAAGAAAAAAACAAGCAACAATGTAAACACGTCTCAACTTTCTTCAGCTAACAACCTCGTCAAGTGTGGGATCTACCGAAGGCACTTCCTTGTGAAAGTGAAGGAGGCGAGTAGGTGACCACACACCTGCTTATGAAGGTAAGCGGATGGGGGTGTGGCCAGACGAATGTTGGGATGTAAAGGTACATGGTGGAATTTTTTATTCAGTGCTCGTGCACGAAGTGAAGTACAGTGCAGATGATGCTGAGCGAAAGCCATAATGAAATAGAACAATAAATAACGCTATTAGGAATACATTTGCCTCCTGCGTGAACTGTGCATAGCTGAATAGACTATTTTAACGTCGGTCATATGGTGGTACTTGCTACGTTCTCAGGTGGTACTTGGTGTAAAAAGGTTGAGAACCACTTGTCTAGAGAGAATGATTTATGACATGATGTCATTTGCGCCTCCAGAACAGTTTCTTCCCCTCTGCAGTGAGCCTCATCAAAAAGGCTCGGGACCCTCACTGACACCCCCACTGTGTTACATTAACTCATTCAGCGCCGGAGTGATATGCCCGATATAGGTCTAGAACGCCACCGCTTTAATCAATGGGGGGACTGCGAGATTTGCGAGTGCTTAAAATATATCTTAAATTATAGCTATGGGTCTAATACACCCGTCGATTATCAGTGAGTTGCTTCCAGTCAACATGTACAAAACGGATTGTTTTTCATCTGTACATTTCCGTTTTATACCGTTTTGAATATGAATATAGTTTTGGTGATTCTGAGTAATTCCAGGAAAAGACGCGATAATAGCCCTTTAGTTGATTACACTAAACACGTTGTCATTTTCCACCTGATTATCGAAACGTCCTGAAATCAACGCTAGATCATCATTATTATCCTTCCTCGTCCAAGAATGAAAAGAGCCCTGGACCGCGGGGCTCCCCCAGTCGCCTCCTGCACTCAACGGCACACAGCCACACACACACACACACACAGAGACAGCGTCGATCGGGGTAGAAATAAATATCAGATCAACGATCAAATTAATGTGTTCTTACCTTGTATCTGATGTAATGCAAAAGAAATAATCCAATTATCTGATGGCCATTCCAAATACTGCTTGTGGAGGTCCGTACCACATTACCGATCATTACCAGTGATGCCACTAACGCGTTACTAAGTAACGCGTTATTGTAATCTGATTACTTTCCCCCGAAAATAGTAATCTAACGCGTTAATCTTTACAAGCCAGTAATCTGATTGCAGTTACTTGTTCAAGTGGCTGTGCGTTACTATTTCGTTACTATCTCATCATAATGCAGGCGGAATGCAGTATTTTCTTTCGTTTTCGACAGTCAAATATACGTTTGGAAAGCTTTTCCTTGTATTGGGGAGTGACGTCACAGCACGCAAACTCGCGTGTTGAGCCATGCTGGTGGGCGCGGCTGTTATTGTTATTATCAGGCTGACCTGCGAGCTACAGTAGCAGGGAGACGCTCGCGCTCGTAACGCTTCCTTGCACTGGAAGTTCACTAGTCTACTTAACGTTTGTGTAAACTAAGCCGGGTGAAAAAAACATTCACTTTGCGGAGGAAACAAAATACTGTCTACCGCATATGGAATATACAGAACAGCACGACCATCGACTTCTACAGGACTCGGAGTCGGAGCTGCACCAACCAAACAGTATGTTCCACCTTTGAGTTAAACATCTTTTGCTTGCACTATTCATGAACATGGAACACCATACTGCAGTATGTAGGTTGTCAGTAGCACACTGACAACACTGCAGTATATATATTCCCTCCCCGCCGTGTGTATATTTCCCTCCCACCCACCCACCCCCTCCTAATGTACAGTCCCCTCCCCATCATATGTATATACTCTGTCAGGATCTAGGGGTAACAGTACTGTATATTTGAATACCGCTTATGTCACAAATGTATCAGTACTAAATACCTATATGTCCCTATGCCATAAATGTCATGTATGTTGTGTATGTCATAAATGTCTATATGAATTGAAAATGGGGGACCCTGATGGAAACAAGACAAACGTCTTTCTCAGGTCTGCATCCCCTTAACAATTGTATGTATTGAGCCGTACTGTATTGTACCCATTCTGCAATCTGTTAAATAAAGTTTTCATTCATTCATTCACACAATAATAAATAATAATAACGTAGAACCATATCTGAATGGGGCAGGCCTCAAAGGTAGGCTACATATCAGCCTACATGTGGTGTTATTGACCATTTATCTTTTGTGAAATCTATAGATCTATAGATAGGCCTACCTGCCCTATTAGTACATTTTACTCAAACTGAGTACATTTTACTCAATTTTTTTTGTCATTATGTTGTGGCAGCAGCAGGGGGGACGACTTCGTAACCTAGTTACTTTCAAAGTAACTAAGTTACTCTGATAATCAAGTAATCAGTAAAGTAACTAAGATTACTTTTTAAAGGAGTAATCAGTAATCAGTAATCAGATTACTTTTACAAGTAATCTGTGGCATCACTGATCATTACACAATGACGGGTGGGCGCGGTTACTGTTCCATGCCATCGTTGTTGACGCCTACTTCGCCTGAGTATTTAAACCTGCCCGCACGGCTTGGATCGTCCCAGAAAAGAAACGACACCATTCCCAGTGGAGTGCAATACCAGCTGGAAGTAGGCGGCAGTTGCCCTTTTGCGAGCTCAGACCCATTCCCAACGATAACATCAGGCTGGATGGATGAAAATGAATGGATATCGCTAATAAAAGAAATGACTATTAAAACCCGACTATACTTGTGATTGGTGCTCAAGCGATGGCGAGTTAACCCGACTATCATCGTGACTGGCGCTGAATGAGTTAACACACCCCTACTGAACTATATACTTGTTTATACAATCAAAACATACTTGTTCATAATTTTTGCACATAACTGCCCAATTCCACAGCCCTGCTAAATATCCCATCCCACTGTATTGTTATTTATATTCTAATTAGTGTATATACTTGACCACATCTTGCACAGTTGTACAGCCCTGGCCTATTTTATATATTTTTTTACTTTCAGTTTCTTGATTTACAAACAAACATCCACATACAACAATACAATTGGCGGTCAAAATGATAAAAGACAGTACAATACAATTCACCAGATAAGAACTAAAAGATATAGCTGATAGTAGAAAATAATATCAAAATCAAATGAAGAGTTGACCTAAAATAAATTAACTAAAGGGAAAAGGGAAAACAAAAAAACAAAAACAAAGAAAAGAGATAAAAGAATAAAGTGACATGGGTTCTTTGGTACCTTCTTAGTTTATTTTCATTTCGATTTCTATTTCTCTTGTCTCCTTTTCACTCTCCTGTGATGTCGTTTCTTTTCTTCCTATACTCTTCCCACTTCTCCCATTTTGATTCAAACTTCTCGTCTTGTACATAGCTGTCAACATTGGCATTTGAAAAAACAGGACATCTCGCCCCTCCCCCCGGCCCCGCCCCCTCCCAATGTAGTCTCCTCCCCCTCGTAAATTAAATTAATCAGATACCTGGTTGAAAGTGAAACGCTGTGAACATCCCTGCATTAAATGAATGGAAGTGTAAGACAAATTCAGTATAAATTCACTTTATGTAGTAGTATAGCATTAACATGTTCATATTTATTGAAATCTTACAATGCATACATAAATGTTATTATGATGAATTGAAAATGGGGGAAGAAGTCCTTCTCTGGTCTGCATCCCCTTAACAATTGTGTATTGCGCCATACTGTATTGTACTAGGGATGCCCCGATCACGTTTTTTGCCACCGATACCGATCACCGATCGTCTTGAGCCATATCGGCCGATACCGATCCGATATCGATCGTTTTTGATAAAAGAAAATATATTTTATATAATATATTTTTTTAATAAAATATATATATTATATAATTATACTTGTGGTTGTATTGTCTGCGAGACATCGCCACCACGCAACAAGTCAAAATGCTCGCTATCTGCAAACAGCTCCACTGTCTGTGTGTATACTCTGCTTTGGTCAAATCACATTCAGCGTGGGGCCTGAGAGTGCTGGGGCTGACGTTCTGCAGATGGATACTATTGAGTCAGAGCGATAGTTCAACAGGGTCTGAAACGTGTTATGAAGCATGATAGCTAATTAGCCAATGTTCAGCTGCAAAAACGAATAATGTCAATTATGTTATAAGACATTGATATCAGGGGCGGCTACGTTTCAGTTGTGAAAAAAGAAATCCAAACTTCAAATAACCACATGCCCACTGCGCGAAGCCTCCTAAATAACTTTTTCCAGTTCGCACATATCTATTATCTATGACTAATTCTATCTATTTTTAGGGGCAAATGCGAGTGAAATAGTCGCGCTGTGGTTACATGACGTCATTGCTATTTTAGAGCTGCCCTACCGGTTACACGGTATAGTCAAAATCCATACCGTAGAGCAAATTCATACCGTTTATACCGTTTATACCGTCCACCCCTAATACCTCGTGTATCTCTGTGCTCCATTCTTCAGTTTGCGCCACTCTTGTCTGTAGCTCGGCTACTCCCCTACCCTGTTCCGCCATCTTATCGTCCACCATTTTGAGTTCTTTATTTATTTCGCCTCTGAAATCTTCCTGTTCCTTCCTCAATTCCTCCCGTAGTTTCTCAATATCCCTCCTTATCGTGTCCGTGTTCGATTGTATGGTCGTCAATATTCCGGCCTGCATCGTGTCCGCGTTCATTTGTATGGTCGCCAATATTCCTGCCTGCATGGCTACGGCCCATCCTGGCATTTCCGTGTCTACCTCGGCCGGTCCTCCCCCCTTTTCCGCCTGCTTTTCTCCGGCCTCGTTTCGGGGATTCTGTTCCATCAAACTCGCCTCTTCTCGTGAGTCCTCTATTTTTCTTTCTTTCACAATTGTTATTTCTTCCTTACTTCTCGTTTGCATCTTCATTTTTAAAAACTTTTCGGGTCTTTATTTATCTGTTTTTCGCTCTTTTGACCAGGAGCACCATGTTACCCGTCTGCTCTCATACCGGAAGTCACTTTTTTCGTTTTCAGATCATGTTATTTCACTTTTGATTTGCGACCGGGAGCTTTTTGCAATGGCTGTTCACTCAGACATTTCAAACCCGAAGTCGCTATCAGCAAAGTTGATTTTTACAAGTAGATTTTTATTTCTACTTGTAATTATATATATATATATTTGTTTTTTGTTTTTTTGTATTTATGTGCAACTTTTGTATTCCCTTGCTGCAGCTTGTCTTGAGCAGGTCTCATTTGAAAAAGAGAATTTTAATCTCAATGTGACTTTCCTAGTTAAATAAATAAAAATAAATAATTATACTATTATTGTGCTTATATTTAATTTAGTTTATATCCCATTTTATTTTATTCCACTTTATTTTACAGCTGTACAGCCCTGGCATATTTTATATTTTAGCTTCTATCTTAATTTAGTTCATATTTCATTTTATTTTATTCCACCTTTATTTTATTATCTGTCCGTCATTGTCTGTCCGTTAACACATTGGGCGCCATGGGTTATATCCATCAATATACCCAGTCTGCCACTGTTGAAAGCCTATGGAGATGTTTACCTTCTTTGCAGGGCTATCACTTTTTAAATTGTATTGCTATATTGACATTACTATTGCCCATTCAACATCGATTATTTATTGTTCAGGATGTGGGAACGTTATATTTTTTCATTCGTCGTTTATAATTCCTTGATCGTCAGTAACGGCTTTATTTAGTATGGGTTGATATATTGATCAGATGGTTTGCAGTGAAATGAATAAACAATCGGGCTGAAAATAACGTTATTGTCCTCTTACCGTTCGCCGATGAGACTGGAGGAGAAAGATCCCAATTATTTGACACCGATCTCCTACATCCATTTCCGGTTTGTATGGCGCAATAAACGCCGAAATCATATCGATTATTAAGTTTAGAAAGCGATCCAAATGCACTATAGTGTTTGTCTGGAGTCCCGTAACAAGATGTTACTGCCGGAGGGATTTCCCCGACACACCGATCGGCACTTCCGGTTTTGGCGAGAGTATAACTCGCCCGACCATCCACCAGGCGGTGGTATTGAGGCATTGCAATCTCATACAAGGTCCCGCTGGAGTCCGGAAGTTGGCTGGATGAATTATGAATGCCATGGCGAAAAAATTAAATATTGATCCCAAAAACGGCGTAAGTCGTTCTTGGCGTTCAACGCATGGCGGGCAAAAACGGCGTAACTCGTTCTTGGCGCAGAACTTGTTAATGTTGCACCGAAAACAACCAAATCAAATTCCTTGTTTGTGAAAACTACTTGGGCAATAAAGACTTCTGATTATATCTCGAATCGCGCGCCAAATTCCCTGAAATCTACCCAAGCGAGGCTTCCAACGCCACTACGTCATCAATACAAGCCTTGATACGCTCGCCACATACATTTTCCTGGATTACTCGACAGACACTTTGTGTGTTTACAGTGTGAAGTCTTTCTGTTGCAGAACTCGACTGGACCAAGACTTTCTACTAAAAACTTCTGGATCAAAACGTTCTTCTTGTGAGAACAAACATCAGATTGTGGACACCACAACATCTGTAAGTACAATTGTGTTTTTGTGGGGGAAATGATTGTAACAATGACCCGCTGGTAGCCGTGAAATAATGATTAGTTGAATCAAGGATATAAGCTGATAGACCACTGCACTTCGGCATTACATGGAGCTTGTGGGAGAGCGCGGGGGACAAAATTAATGAATGTTGATTAGAGCCTTGACTTAAGTGGTTGTAGCTACGGCTGTGTGGGTGCTGGAGACATGATCCAATAAACCTTTTATACGGAGAGACCAACCAAGTTGATCGGCACTTTCCCGGCGGAGCTATAGTCACTTTCCTGCACCTCCCCCTCCCCCAATGTAGGTGCAGGAAGTGACTAGTTCTGACATATAAATTAGTATTGTTACATGTCTCCAGCACCCCCACAGCCGTAGCTACAACCACTTAGTCAAGGCTCTAATCAACATTCATTCATTTTATCCCCCCTGCGCTCTCCCATGAGACACCCAGGGTAAATTTGTTAAAAAAATCAAATAAAAAAAACTGCTCATGTCTTAGCTGAGAGGGAATTCTAAAAAAAAATCCACTTTGTGACACGTTTTTGCTATTTGGTATGGTGTTATGTAATGGGTATGGGCATATGGTTTTACAAAATCACTGCATGCAAGTTGGGGTAGCCGCCTGGTGGCCGGTATGCATAAAATCCAATATGGCCGCCATCTGAAAGAGATAATGTCATATCTAAGCTCCTGTTAGTACTAGATCCTTGTATAATATAACTTTTTCTATTTTCTTTGGTTTGAGGAATCCATTTCCAAAGTAATTTTTCTATTTCAAGGTAACTTTTAGCAAGAAATAGGCCATAACTATGGAACTAAGTCACATAGAAAGATGATCTAGGGCTCTAGACCTATGTTTTCAATGCCAGGGAATTCATTAATCAGTTTATTGCACATCTCACTGTCACTCTTACTGTCAAAAATCAAATATGGTGGTCAAAATGACCATAACTCCACAACTAAGCCACATAGAAAGATAATCTTCAGCTCCACCCCATGTATAAATCATCCATTATCAAAACAGTCTCAGTTAGTTACAGACTGAGGCCCCTCCAGCACCAGTCTCAGTTAGTTGGTACAGACTGAGGCCCCTCCAGCACCAGTCTCAGTTAGTTGGTACAGACTGAGGCCCCTTCAGCACCAGTCTCACAGTTAGTTGGTATAGACTGAGGCCCCTCCAGCACCAGTCTCTCAGTTAGTTCCTGTGCCTCAAGCAACAAGCCGCCACTACCAAGCCAGCAACCATCAGAATCAGAAAGGTGTTTATTGTCAAGTAGTTTTCACATACAAGGAATTTGCGTTGGTCGTTTTCGGTGCGACACTAACGGACAGACAATAACAGACGGGATAATAAAATAAAAAGGTGGAGTAAAATAAAATGAAATATGAACTAAGTTAAGATAGAGGTACAATATAATATAATTCTGAAATAAAGAAATGTTAACTTGTGGGGGGGAGTAGAAGGGTTTACAATTCATGAAAAAGGTTTCCAGGTCAGGAGAACAGTGTTGTAGGATCATGGTCAAATTGTTACACCAGCCACGGTTAAAAACAGGACCCCGGCCTGATTCGGACTATATCCTGTACCTACACTCCTTTACCATCACTTATTTAAGTAATTTTATGAAACTGGATAATTCCTGGTAGGCTATGTTTTAAAATGTCTTACACCTTTTGCATGATGATGGTATAAAAAGCTGAAAAGACGCATATGTTGCAGCTTTTATTTTGAAAGATTCTGATAGAAAGTCACATTGTTGTTGTCGCTAGCTTGACACAGGTCTTTGTTACGAAGCTTGCGTTACTATCTTTTGGAAGATTCAAGCACTTTGATTCCAGCTTTCAATCAAAATTGATGAAGTAAGTGATGATGGACATTACCATTGAGCATTAATTCACAATACGTAAATTAACACTTGTGTCTGTGATCAGTACATAGAACTATCCTACATGTCTGTGATCAATACATATAACTATCCTACATGTCTGTGATCAATACATAAAACTATCCTACATGTATGTGATCAATACATAGAACTATCCTACATGTCTGGTCAGTACATACATACATGTATAACTATCCTACATGTCTGTGATCAATACATAGAACTATCCTACATGTCTGATCAGTACATTTTGGGAGGGTCATCAAAGAGAAGTCTCTGTCCTTGCCCCACAACTGTGGAACGAACTTCCCACCCCAGTTAGGACAGCCGAAACCCGTCCAATCTTTCGCCGTCGACTAAAGACGTACTTCTTCAATCATTATCTAAAAATAATAATAATAATAAATAAAAACTAACTAACCTTACTGTCATGCACTTGTCCTAATATACTAACCAACACTATAGCACTCAGCACTTTGATGAACATTGTTACTCAGCTGATAGAGTTGTACCCTTCCTGCTGTCTTGTTGTACAAAACTTGTAAGTCACTTTGGATAAAAGCGTCAGCTAAATGACTAAATGTAAATGTACATACTTTATGTTGTATGGTTTGGAGCGCTAGGAGGCTACCTTACGCTCTAGCCTAAAGCTAACATTTCCTTTTTCCGTTTCAAACCTTTATTTCAACTTGTTAGGAAGTGGAGGTTTCCCTCATTTAGAGTAGATTAGCTGTCATTATACAGCACAAGTACAATACAACAAAAATAAGTTTGGCAGATGTAGGCCATTGTCGGTACATTATGAACCATGACATGAAGGTATCTTTTTTCTCTTAACCTTCTGTAAGTTAGCCTTTAGTTTTTTTGGCAAATAATCCACTGTGTCCACCATGATTAATTCTTTTTGGCATCTTTGTGTCAACGTCTAGAGAAAACCCTAATGGATTGTCCAGACGTCCACACGCTTCCGATCACCCGTGGCAACAAGGATGGTCTGCTGGACATAGACAAGCTTGCTAGAGGTGATCATTTTACCACTTAATTTACATTTCTTACATTCTTTAAAGTAATTTTGTTCTTAATTTATATCATTCCTAAACACCTCATGGATGTCAATCAATCTACATTTTATTATGGAGTCAGGGTCCATATAAAAGACAATACATAGAATAAATTACATATAAAAGCACCATAAAAAATTTGTTAAAAGATAAGAAAATAAAATCCAGAGTCTTACATAAAGACAACTGTCTCAGTGTTTCCATTGCTGGGATTGAAGGACAAAACCAAGATGATCTCATTTATAGTAATTTACCTGGCAAATTACTGGTGGGGCAGAGCAGCAGGCGCAGCGGACGGCTAATCTCCCTGCACTCACGGACTGAGCGGCATAGGAGGTCCTTTGTCCCCACTGCCATCAGACTGTACAGCGTAATATAGTGCGGGGGACCTTGACCTCTGACCCACACACCTGTTTTTACACCTGTTTTTACACCTGTTTTTATACACTGTTTTCATACACCTGTTTTTACACACTTGTTTTATACACCTGCTTTTATCTCATCACGCTCTTATTGATATTGATAGATATGATTTAATTGAATTTTATCATGTGCTTATTTTTTATTCATGATGCAGACATAATGTGAAACAACTGAATGAGAACTGTCAATGTCTGTATACTGTGAGCTGCGAGATACCCTGAATTTCCCCAAGGGGATTAATAAAGTATCTTATCATCATCATCATCTATCATCAAATACATTTCTACATAAGATTTCTTAAGACGGCTTGGGATGGAAGTCCTGCAGCCACAAACATCTTACTTGCACTACACAATCTAGCCCTCGTAAGTAATATTATCATGACATCATTATAAGCTTTCTGTAAGCTTGCTTTTTGTAGTTTGAGTGCAGTATAGAGTGGTGTACAATATTCTCTGAACAGATATATCTTCACTACATCTGTACACATAGTAAACTAACTGAGAGAACTGAGACATCTTCACTACATCTGTACACATAGTAAACTAACCGTTAGAACAGAGACATCTTCACTACATCTGTACACATAGTCAACTAACTGAGAGAACAGAGACATCTTCACTACATCTGTACACATAGTAAACTGAGAACCGAGACATCTTCACTACATCTCTGTACACATAGTAAACTAACTGAGAGAACAAAGACATCTGTACACATAGTAAACTAACTAAGAGAACAGAGACATCTTCACTACATCTGTACACATACTGTAATCTTACTGAGGGAACATAGAATCAGTATTTCCCTCAACATAGATATAGTATTTTCCCCAACATAGATATTATATTTTCCCCAACATAGATATAGTATTTTCCCCAACATGGATATAGTATTTTCCCCAACATATAGTATTTTCCTCAACATAGATTTAGTATTTTATTTTCCTCAACATAGATATAGTATTTTCCTCAACATAGATTTCCAAGATGTTAGAAGACAAAGGGCGGAGTCCACAGAGAATGGATTGCGCGAAGCAAATTGCATCCGTGGAGCCTGCTCTGCGTCTGCGAGCTATCCACGAAAGCACATTGCTCGATGAGATACCAGCGCAGACACGCCCAATATGTGTGGCTCGCGAGCAGTCTGTACTCTGCACCCCTGACACCGCTCTTGGGAGAAATGTCTGTGTCAAAATGTAGCGCACTGTCAAGTTTAGCGCGCTGTCCAAAAAAAGAAAATAAACGAGAAATCAAGATGGAAAGCAGTAAAAAGAAACCTGCATTTAAAACCAACAACGGCAAATGACACATGCCGTTCCTTCGAATGTGGAGAGATCTAATTCTGTATTTTAATCTGTATTTAACCTTTATCTATTCGGTGAAGACCAGTTATTCTAATTAAAGAATTTACATTATCTATCTGTCCCACCAAAATCTTACTGTTGTCCTGCTTTTGCACTCTATACATTACGAAGTAAACGAAATACAATACAAAATGAACGGAATACTAAAGAAAATAGATCTTATGAGTTATGAACAGTATCTAATAGGGGTGTAAAGGTACACGTATCTGTACCGAACTGTTTCAGTGTGTACCGTACCGTACCGAACGGCTGTGTACCGAACGAATACAACGGTATGTTAACCACTAACGACCGCCCACCGGGGGCTGTTTTTTTCCGCAATCTAATATAATAATAATTTTTTTTTTTTTTAATGTATAAGTCGATTATTCATTTCAATATAGAATATTCGTTGACAGCCCTACAAGTACAATTCGTTACTGCACACTACATCACCCCTGAGTGGAACATGGAAAGCCAAACTTTCCCCCACTGTACCGAAAACCCGTACCGAACCTTGAGTTCAAAACCGAGGTACGTACCGAACCGTGGTTTTTGTGTACCGTTACACCCCTAGTATCTAACTTGTTCAAGAAATATAAAGCTGCGTGCCAATAGCCTTCGCAACGCGTGATTTAGAAATAAGGCTAAGCACTGCACATTCCAAATGCTTGGTTCTGAGATGATCAATACAGTAAACATTTATTTCTGATATAGGTGCTGATCAGCAGTAATGCAATGTCATGATTATTATTATTCTGAAGTTATTATTATTCAATTTAAAGTTAATTAATTAAGAACTCCTCTCCTTCACTATAATCTAATTATGAAATCAGACATAGGCCAGGGCTTTACAGCTTAATAAAGACATTGAATATATATTAAATGGGATAGAAACTAAATAAAATGTATACCATATACAATAGAATATAGTGCTATAATTATATAATGCTATATTTAATTCCGTTTATATCCCATTTAATTGTATTCAATCTCTTTATTAAGTTGTAAAGCCCTGGCCTATATTTGATTTCATAATTAGATTAGATTCTAGTGAAGGAGAGGAGTTATTATTAATTAATTATTAATTTAATAATAATAATTTTTCATTTCATTTTCATTTTATTTTGTTTCGTACATGGGGGTACAGTTAATCTTTGCACAATATCACCAACATATTTTTTTCTTTCTTTTTTTTAACATGATACACCCATGGCCGAAAAGGAGCAGGATGAAGAAAACGTATGTTTCCTGCCCCCTTCCAAACTTCATATTTATTTTAACATAATGGTCAGCTCAAGTGCACCTTACAGCTTCATACCATATAATAATAATCATTACCATAACTATGATAACAATAATAATAATGATAATATGACCATGAATAATAATAACAATAATAACGGTAATAACAATAACACGCCTTCATCACTTCCCGCCTCCTGTAATGGAATCCTTCTTGGTGCTTCCAAGAAGGTTCTGGATCGCTTACAGTACGTCCAAAACTCTGCTGCGAGCGTCCTCACGCGCACCAAACCCTGGCAGCACATCACCCCCACCCTGCAAAAACTCCACTGGCTCCCCATCAACTACCGAATCTCCTACAAGATCCTCCTCCTCACCTACAAATCCCTGCACGGGTTGGCCCCTTCCTACCTGACCAACCTACTCCACCCCTACACTCCAGCATGAGGCCTCCGCTCCTCCAACTCCGACCTCCTCACCATCCCCCGCACCAGGCGTTCCACACTGGGAGACCGAGCTTTTGCTGTAGCTGCCCCCAGGCTGTGGAACTCCCTCTCCCCCTCCATCCGAGGCTCTGACACCATCAACTTCTTCAAAACCAACCTAAAAACCCACCTGTTCACACTTGCCTTCACGCAACATGGCCCCGCTCCCAAGTAGCCCACCCCTGACTCTTTTCTTTTAACACACTGGCGACCGCTGGGACCCGTCTAATATAGTGGTTCAGGACCAGCTTTTGTAAATAGACCGGTGTCTTTTTGTACAGCTATATCTATACTTTATAGTATTGCTATCTGTCCATTCTCATTGTCAATTGAGTTCATAAACCGTCCCTTCAAAATGGCTTAAAGAAAAAAAAATGCATCAATAGGTTCTCATTTTATAGCGTCGTGAATATGAGCATTATAGCGGATTTTGTCTTGTATATTTTCTGGCATTTCCGTTTTACATATGCTAAAGAAATAACTCAAACTGCATATGATCGGGGCTGTCCCAAAGCATGTATGCATGAAAGGGGGGGGGGGGGGGGCGGGGGACGTCGTTTATTATGATTGATTACCAATAACAGTGTCCGTGTAACTAGCCACATTCGCTGATCGGCTGGTTGCGTCTCATAGCAAGCTCTGATCCGACTGTAATTTAGGTGAAAAAGATCTTACCGTGAGCCCGTGGGATACCCCCGAGCATTTCCCCATTATCGATCGGCATCTGGTAGATCGATATGTCCATTGGCTGATGATAAATCCCATTATTCCATGGTGAAATCTGCGATTCGAAACGTAATCCACGGTAGAGGCTGTAGATCCAGAATCCGGGTACTAAAAATCTTCCTTGTAAGGGGGGAAAAAAAGTCATCCGATCGCCCACAGGGCACATTGCAGTAGCGCGATAGCGCCCCTAAGAGGATATCGCCGGTATTGCACCTTCTGGAATTCAGACTAGGGAATATATGCAATGCTGATCCGCGACCTTGTCCGGTTATTAAAAATGCAATAAAAGCAATAACAACTTGCCACATATTTATACGTGATGAAAATTTTCAAAAACTCGGAAAACTCCAAAAAAATTCAAAAACTCGGAAAAGTCAGAACAATTTCAAATGGTCTTCAAATGGTCTATGTTGTCCACTCCCCCGATCCTTAGGCCGTGCCCCCTTTTTATATCCTTTGAATCGTTTGTCTAGAGACTCGCGAGAGACCCTCTCCCGTTGGCCGGCGGTGCACAGGCGTCACCCACACTTTCACAATTTCCCCCGCGCGGAATTTTCTAGTTATTATTATTATTATTTTCTTTTGTTAATTTCAACCACTTCATCAAATTGGACAGCACCTTGCTTCCTTTTTTTATCTTATTTGTTTTTTCCTGTTGTTACTATACACATAGTATTCATAATTTTTATTTGTATCTTTAATTTTTTCAAAATTTTTATTTTTTCACCCTTTCCTTGTACAGTGTCCTTGAGTCTGAGAAAGGCGCTTCTCTCTTAACACTTTCTTCGCCAGGCTTATGTACATCATTATACCCTTCTCTGCCAGCTCTATTTGTCTATGGAGAAGTTCCCCTTCTTTGCAGGGCTATAACTTTTTAAATTGTATTGCTAAATTGACATTACTATGGCCCATTCAACGTCAATTATCTATCGTTCAGGATGTGGGAACGTTATACTTTTTCATTCACATATTCATACTAAAATACGGTCTAAAGTATAAATATGTTTTTATCGTTTTCTGCAGCATTCTCCAGAACGTGATTTATAGCCCTAAATGCATTATATTGATGATCAAATACAGTTTGATAGCGATCTGCGCGAGATAAAAAATGTCAAATGGACGTGCTTCTAGAAGTTACTACTTATCATCTGATGTTGACCGGATGGGGGGGGGGGGGTCGTTTATAATTCCGTGGCCAACGTTAGATGATTCATCTAGTGTGGGTGATATGATCATTAGAGCAGTTTGTATCGAACACGGTAAAAAAAAACGCTGAAACTCACCGCAGCTTCCTCGTAGCGTTGGGCGATGAGCGTGGAGCAAAAATATTCCTATTATGGGATGTTGAAATATGCGATCCATCTCCAGGTTGTATAATAGTATATACGTCCAAATCATGTTGTTTATCGAGTTATTGGTAACTGATCACTATCCATTGTGTCGTGCTTGAGTCCCGGGACCTATAGCGAGTGATCGGACCAAATTTGGATGAGCACCAGTTTCCGTTTCCGGTTTGGGCGATCCGCCGATTGGCCACCAGATGGCGCTCTTGAACCGTTGGAGAGTTGAGAGGGGTTCAACAGTAGATCTCAAGTCTCCGGGGGAGAAATATGATTGCGATCACAGATTTTTGAAATATTGATCTCAATGACGTGTTACGGCATCATTGGCAGAATTAGCATGGCGGGAAATGACGAGTTTAGGCGTCCTTGGCGGTCAAAGTGTTAAAATCCAATTTATTATTATTATTATTATTTATAAACAAACGAAAAAAAAACCTGCGTCACGAACCTCGGATGCATGGAAAAGAGAAAAAGAGAAATAAAATCAGATACAGAGAAATGTATACCTGCTGTTCATATGTTCTCATTGTTCTGTCTTTGAAAGTATTTTTTAGTTGGAAAATATTTGTACAGTACTTCAACTCATTATAAAGAGAATTCCAGAGTTTGACTCCCACCACTGATATACACATCTGTTTCAGGGTTGTCCGTGCACACTGATGTTTAAAATGACCTTCCTGTTATATCTGATCCTGGTAATATAACAAGGAATCATCACAGACACGGAGGTACTCCGTAACAAGGCTTTATACTTGATAGCAGGTAAATACAATAACAACCCCAGGTGCGCAATCACCACGTACATATACAGGGCGAGTACGGCGATCGCCCTGGGACAAACCCAACCCAATACATAACATCTCCTCCCCACTTAGCATAATGGTACCCCTAAGTTGCAACGGCCCACATGGCAATACCACATCATAATAATATATATATATTTTTTTTTCTTTTTTTTTTCAGTATAAGTCTTTCATTTAGGTAAGTCTATAGATCCAAACGAATGGGTGGCCGCCGTTCCCGACTTGGATATCGGCGGTCACCACTGTCCATTTGTGGCGTCGGTGGCATGGACTTTGGTGCCGGGGTGTCGGCGTCATCATCACCCTCCTGGGTGGGTGAGGCCACTGTAGGCTCTTCCAGGGAAGGTAAGTCAATTGACACCGGCTGCATAGTTGGAGTGTCATTCAAAAACAGCTCTGTCATTCCAGCAGTGGATTGGGGTTCCCTAGGGGTCTCTATACTCCCCAATAACTGCTCTGTGTGCCGTTTCCACACCAGATCGCTGTCTGTCTGTACTGTATAGGACAGCGGTCCCGTCTTTCGGACTACAGTGGCGGGCACCCACTTCGGTCCACGATGGTAGTTCCGTGCCAGTACGTGGTCACCAGCACTGAAGGCCCTGGTCTTGGCTCTCAATGCTCTTCTTCTTACTTGCTTATCCTGTTCATGCCACACAATTTCTGCTTCCTCTGGTGGTCTGAGAAGATCCAGGTTGGTGCGCAGCGGTCTCTTAAGGAGCAGTTCTGCTGGGGATGCCTTGGTGGTTGCGTGTGCGGTGTTCCGGTAGGTTAAGAGGAAACCGTGAAGGCGTTGGTGGAGACTACCTTGCCCCTGTGATGCCTTTAGGCTGTGTTTCAGAGTCTGCACAAATCTCTCAGCTAACCCATTAGTTGCTGGGTGGTAGGGTGCAGATCTAATGTGTTTAACTCCGTTGACCTTTAAGAAAGTGTCCATCTCCTGAGAGATAAATTGGGGCCCATTGTCACTCACCAGTTGTTCTGGACACCCGAAACGGCTAAACATTTCCCCCAGTTTCTCAATGGTCCTCTCAGCCGTTGTGGATTTCATTATTGCCACTTCGGGCCATTTGCTGTGGGCGTCTACCGCCACAAGGAACATTTTCTCTTCGTACGGCCCAGCAAAATCAACATGTAGCCGTTTCCATGGCTCACTTGGCCACTCCCAGGGGTGTAGTGGTGCCGGCTAGGGTGCATTACGGACCCGCTGACAGGTGGGGCATGTCTTAGCCTTTTCTTCAATGTTGCTGTCCAGCCCGGGCCACCAAAAATAGCTACGTCCGACCTCTTTCATACGGACCATGCCACAGTGTCCCGTATGAAGTTGTTGTAGCATGGACTTACGCAGCGAAGGAGGGATGACCACTCTTCTTCCCCAGAGCAGGCACCCAGCTTGAGTAGACGGTTCATGTTGTCTAGAGATGAAAGGCTTGAGCTCGGGTGTGTCCTTCATTCTACCCCCCTTTACGATGGAGTCCATTACTTGTGAAAACACTGGGTCATTCCTAGTGGCCCTCCTCACCTGTTGCGCGGTGACTGGTGCATTTTCCACTTGACTGAAATAAAAGATGTCAACCTGACCCAGGCCTGGCTTTGACACGGGTAATGGTAGCCTGGAGAGGCCGTCGGCGTTACCATGCAATTCTGACTTCCGATATTTAATTGCATAGTCATGGGCAGACAAGAGTAATGCCCATCTCTGCATCCTGCTCGCTGTGAGCGGTGGGATGCCCACATGCGGACCCAGTATGGTCGTGAGTGGCTTGTGGTCGGTCAGGAGCGTGAACGTCTCCCGAACAGGTACTGGTGAAATTTTCGTATGCCGAACACGATGCTTAGTGCTTCACGCTCTATTTAAGCGTAATTTGATTCAGCCTTGTTCAGTGTTCTGGACGCAAAAGCAATGGGTTTCTCTACCCCATCCAGCATGATATGGGAGATAACCGCCCCTACTCCGTATGGGGATGCGTCACAGGCCAGCTGTATCGGCAATGCCGGGTCAAAGTACGTTAAGGCCTCTGACCTCAGCAGCGTCTCTTTTGATGCTACGAAAGCCTTCTG
This sequence comes from Notolepis coatsorum, assembly GCF_963971535.1. Classification (NCBI taxonomy): domain Eukaryota; kingdom Metazoa; phylum Chordata; class Actinopteri; order Aulopiformes; family Paralepididae; genus Notolepis; species Notolepis coatsorum. The sequence continues at coordinate 25,598,706 of NC_140179.1, read as the reverse complement.
ACACTCCTCAGTCCAGGCCCATGGCTTCTCCCGACAGAGCAGTTGGTGCAGCGGCTTCAGCGCTGTCGAGAGACCCTTCATGAATCGTCCATAGTTCAGTAGTCCCAAGTATGAACGGAATTGGGCCACATTTTGGGGGGCAGGAGCCTCCACAATGGCCTTAGTCTTTGAAGGAGCCTTGTGCAGCCCTGCAGCGTCAATCACATGGCCGAGGTATTCGATGGAAGACTGAAAAAATTCACATTTCCCTTTGTGGACTCTCAGTCCATAATCCTGCAGCCTCTGCAGGGTCTCATCCAGGTTCTGAAGATGGTCTTTGTCATCCTTCCCAGTCACCAGGATGTCATCTAGGTAGCATTGTACCCCGGGCAACCCACACAAAATCTGATCAATCACCCTTTGGAACAGAGAAGGGGCTGAGGTTATCCCGAATGCCAACCGACAGTACCTGAACAACCCTTTGGGGGTGTTAACCGTCAGAAACTCTCTGGAGTCTTGATCCACGTGCATCTGCAGGTACGCATGGCGGAGGTCAATTTTACTGAATTTCTGGCCGCCAGACAGGCCAGCGAACAAGTCCTCGATAAGAGGCAAGGGGTATTTCTCCACTTCCAGCACTGGGTTCAACGTAGTCTTGAAATCACCACATACCCTTATTTCCCCATCCTTTTTTACAATGGGCACGATGGGGGTACTCCAATCGCTGACGCTAACTGGCTCCAGCACCCCACTTTTCACCAGAGCATCCAGTTCCGCCTCCACCTTGGGCCTGATGGCGTAGGGCACTGGCCGCGCTTTCAAGAACTTAGGTGTGCTGCCTGGTTTAACTCTCAGCTTCACCGTAATGTCCTTCATGCTTCCGAGCTCCTTTTTAAAAACATCAGCATGTTTCTTAAGAACTGCGGATAACCCTGTGTCCCCCTGTGTCACCAGTTGCACCGCGGGCCAGTCCAATTGTATTTTCTCCATCCATGCCCGTCCCAGTAAGGAGGGGTAGTCGCCATGCACTACATAGAGTGGTAGTTTAGCGTGCTGTCCGTTCAACTCCACTTTGACCTCTGTGACCCCTTTTAGGGCCACCGCTTCTCCGGTATATGTCTTCAGCACCACTCGGGCTGGCCGCAGTGGTAGGTGTTTCAGTGTTTTTCGATACACTTTGTCTGACACCAGTGACACCGCCACGCCGGTGTCTATCTCCATACGCACTGGTTTCCCCTCTAGCGAAGGTAACACCCAGTAGCCACTAGACCCACCCGCCACAGTTAGTATGTGTAGTGGATACTCCTCGTCAGAGGAGTCACTAACAGCCTTGTGTTCCACCTGGTATACGCTTTTCTTGGTCCTAGGTTTGAACATGCCCTGTCCTGACATCCGTCTTTGGTTTACATTAAAAACCTGATGCACTTTGGCAGACGCACTCAGTTGTTGTGCCTCTCTGGCTGCCAATTCCATTGACACACTGACATCAATGGCCTTTTGTAGGGTGAGCCCATGTTCTGTTCAGTCTTTTTTGTGCTGCCTCACTTTGCAGTCCACACACAAGTCTATCCCTGATGGTGTCATTTAATACCTCATTAAATTCACAGTGTTCAGATAATTTCCTAAGTGCTGCTACAAACATCGTTACAGTTTCCCCCTCCTCTTGATTCCTCCTATGGAACCGAAACCGTTCCGCTATCAGGAGTGGTTTAGGAGAAAAGTGTCCCGTCAATGCAGTAACAATCTGTGCATATGTCATTTCCCCCGTTTCATCGGTCGTACCAAACTCTGTAGAATGTTGAAAGTCCCTGCCCCAATCACACTCATAAACGTGGGCACAATCTTAATGTTTTTAATGTCATTTGCGAGCACAAAGAAATCAAATCTCTCCGTATATGAACTCCATTGTTCCACGCTCTCATCAAAGGGGCCGATACTCCCCAATATTCCAGCCATTGTTCTTGTTACCACATGCACTTCTTGTTTGTCCGTACTCTTATCACTGTCTGTGTCTAGATCCGACATTCACACACACATCAACGTTACCAGTCCGCCGCAGTGCCGCACACGCATAGCTCCGTTAGCCGCTCAGGGTACACGTATTAGCTCTGTTGCTAATGGCAACCAAATGTCCTCCACTTAGTTCCAAAGTCCAACTTTTCTTTCGATCAAGGATGCCGCGCAGTTCCGTCGTCCACGTCGCCAATTTGTTATATCTGATCCTGGTAATATAACAAGGAATCATCACAGACACGGAGGTACTCAGTAACGAGGCTTTATACTTGATAGCAGGTAAATACACTCTCTCTACACTAAATCACTGGGTAACATTATCACGTCTCATGGCTTCTCCTACCATTGTTATGCCGACGATACTCAACTCTTCCTTTCCTTCCCTCCCTCAGATATCCACGTCTCTGAGCGGATCTCAGCCCGTCTGTCCGACATCTCCGCCTGGATGACGACCAACCACCTCAAACTGAACCTAAGCAAAACAGAATTGCTCCACCTGCCGGCCAAATCCTCCGCCCTGACCGACCTTTCCATCACAGTCGAGAATGCAGCTGTGACCGCGTCCCCGACCGCCAAGAACCTTGGTGTTGTCCTCGACGACCAGTTGAACTTCTCTGCTCACATCGCAGCGACAACCAGAACCTGCCGATTCCTCCTGAGCAACGTCAGAAGGATCCGCCCCCTCCCTGACAAAAGAAGCCACCCAACTCCTCGTCCAATCAACAGTCATCTCCCGCCTCGACTACTGCAACGCACTGCTCGCTGGCCTCCCGGCCACTGCCACTAAGCCTCTTCAACTCATTCAGAACGCAGCGGCCCGCCTGATCTCAAACCTACCGAAGTCGGCCCATGTCACCCCACTTCTTAGGGACCTGCACTGGCTCCCCATTGCTGCACGAATCCGCTTCAAGGCCCTCAACCTAGCATACCGTGCGGCAAAGGGAACCGCTCCCGCCTACCTCCGGTCAATGGTCTCTAACTACACACCCTCAAGACCCCTACGCTCTGCATCTTCTGGCCGCCTCAGACCTACTCCTATCCAAGTTCCGGGAGGGTCATCAAAGAGAAGTCGCCTTTTCTCAGTCCTTGCCCCACAATGGTGGAATGAACTACCCACCCCAGTTAGGACAGCCGAAACACGTCCAATCTTTTGCCGTCGACTAAAGACGCACTTCTTCAACCATTATCTGAATAAAAAAAATAAAAATAAGAAAAACCTACACTGTAGCACTCAACACTTTGATAAACATTGTTGCTCAGCTGATAGAGTTGTGCCCTTCCTGATGGCTTGTCGTACAGAACATGTAAGTCGCTTTGGATAAAAGCGTCAGCTAAATGACTAAATGTAAATGTAAATACAATAACAACCCCAGGTGCGCAATCACCACGTACATATACAGGGCGAGTACGGCGATCGCCCTGGGACAAACCCAACCCAATACATAACACTTCCCTTCTATGCTCTCCATTTTGTGATATGAGGACAAACCTGTTTTGTAGATTGGCTGGTAATGCTTTACTTTTGGCCTTGTACATAACTACTAATGTCTGTAACTTAACTAGCTCTTGCAATTTCAATAATCCAGAATTAATAAATAATATGTTAGTCTGCTTTACAAATAATAATAATAACTTTTTTATATAGCGCCTTTCAGGGTTCGAAATTAACGGGGGCTTGGGGCAAAATGCCCTCGAAAATTGACCAAATGCCCCTGATAATCAGTTAAGCGGGGCAAAAAAAGCCCCCGACAGTTTACTAATTATATATATAATTATATATATGCTCTACAGTGCGTATTTGCCCCTAATAATATGTGTGTGTGCACACCGGAAAAATCATTTACTTGCAGTGCGAGACAGACGAGTGATTGTGAAGATTACAAAACAGCTCCGCTGTTAATAGTTCAGATTGAAACTGGACTGAAATTCAGTTTTTGGGTGGAATGTTTGTTCCAAGGAGGAGGGAGGCGGGGCCCGCTGCGTAGGGAGATGCTTCCAGGCACTTGAGAGGTGCGAACACAGAGAGAGCGCTCTGCTCTCATCAAGCATTACACTGCTATCTTAACGTTAGCAAGCTAAGCATCTGCATAGCGCGACCCGTGTAACGTTAAGTAACTTGTGTTCGGCGGGGAAAGACCGTTCCATTTGTAACACAACTACAAAGAATAACATCCAAATCCGATCCCGATGCGCATTTCCTTCATTCCACAGCTCTGAGCGCGCAACGTATTTCATTGATCGATCTGGCCAGAGCCTATACTCAGAAACGTTGCGTGTGTGGGGTTTTTCATCAATTTGAAACAAGCCTCTTGACTGTTGGAATTAGGGATGTTAAAAATAAAATATCTAATAATATTATTCAATATTAGACATTCATTGATCCAGAGGCAACCGGTTATTCGTCTGCTATTTGTAGATGTATCAAGAAAACAACACAACTTGCCCTCAGGGACAATAATATTTAATCTATTTAGATAGAGTATGTATGTATTATTTACAGATAATTGAAGGTACGTACCTCAAAACATGAAACCAAGCCATGATGTCACACATCGTGTGTGTGTGTTACTTGAACAATTGTCACTGTGCTCCTAAATTTCTGTGTGCTCCTAAATTTGTATTTAGAAAAAAAGCCCTTGAAAAAAAATGTTAATTTCTAACCCTGGCGCCTTTCATAAAACCTAAGGTCGCTTATAGGGGAAGAAATAACAAACAGACTGTAGCTAAGGGGCTACACAACCCTGACTGTATTTAAATAATGAGCTTGGCAAATACTAAATGATATATTAACCAATATTAAATGTACACAAAATGGCAGACACTCTTATTAACTGGAGGGGACGCGTGTAGCTTATTCCCAGCGGAAGAGTACGTTGCGTGCTTCCGCGTTTTCTCTGATTGGCCATGACGCCCATGTGACCACGGCAGCGCGAGAGAGCTGCAGCGCGGAAATAGGCTATCTATTGCCTCGCGCTACAGCGCGGAAATAGGCTGTCTATTGCCATTCTCTAAGACAAACTCTAACCTTAACCAGCTCCTTAACAGCGCCTAAACTTAACCCTTCTAACCATAACCAACTCCGAAACAATGCCTAACCTTAACCTTAACCATGCCTAACCTTAACCTTAACCATAACCAACTCCGAAAGAATATTGCCATTCTCTAAGACAAACTCTAACCTTAACCAGCTCCTTAACAGCGCCTAAACTTAACCCTTCTAACCTTAACCAACTCCGAAACAATGCCTAACCTTAACCTTAACCTTAATGCCTAAACTTAACCGGCGAAAGAATGCACGTTAAAAAAAAAAAAAAAAAATTGAAGGGATTCGAACTTGTTACCAACGGACTGCAGGACCGCAGCGCTGCCAGTTGAGCTAAGCTTCGAATGAAAATCATCTGGGATTACGGCTACATAATGCCGCAAGCTCTGCCGCTCCGCTCTGCGGCTGCCACGCCTGCCGCGGGGCGTGTCGCAGCCAATCAGGGAAAACGCGGAAGCACTCGGGCGTACTCTTTCTCTGGGAATAAGCAATAAGCGGAGGGGACAGGGGTACCAAGTTGAATTATTACATTTAATGCATGTGTAACATAAAAAAACACATGTAACATATCACATTAATATCCTGTGGTCACATTAATATCCTGGGGCTAATCAAATTTACATGCAACCAGTATCCTAATTATTATTATACAATTTATATATCACAATGTTCGAATGAATTATACAATTTATATATCACCATGTCCGAATTAATTATGAGTCCTAAGCTAACCAGGTCGTTGGAGCTCTGAACGGGGGGCGGGGGGGTGGATGATTAATTGTCCAGAGGAGAAAGATGAGGACGGAGACGATGATCTCTGGAGTTCCTCCAGAGGCTGATGTAGAACCGTGGAAGACCGTCGGGTAGTCGCTGGATAGGGGGGTCTCGTACGGACCGGGTTCCTATAGTCCAAAACGCTGGTCTTCGGTGTTGGAGTATGTCACTCCACTTCTCCTGGCTTTGGCGATATTACGTTACCGTTTTTAACTGGTAATTCACTTCACCAACGTTACCATACAGCGTTGTAGCAAAAAACAACTCTCCTCTCTCTCTCACTTTTTCTTTCCCAACTAACTGTATCTTTCTCTCCGTTCCAATACGTAACGTGCAGGTGAGTGGCTCGCAAACTAACGGTAACTCTTCTCCGTCCCAATATGTGCAGGTGTGGGCTGTATACAGCCACTATAGCGATATATCTCTGCATTTGGCTTTATATTTGTCGCTCAAATTAGATTATGTTTATTGTTTAACCTTTATTTACCCAGGGTAGATTCGCTGAGCACAGACGCTCTTTTTCAGCTACACCCTGCTTCACATTCACACAGTTCCATTCATACCTGGGAGCTGCCCAGTACAACCACAGTCTGACACCATTGGCCACTGAGCAACTCCACTGGAGCAGTTGGGGGTTAAGTGCCTTGCTCAAGGGCACTTCAGCGGCAGATTTTTCCTGCCGGTCCCGGGGATCGAACCCCCGGGAGATTATGTTTATACAAGCATTACGCAAAAGCCCACAACGTTAGATAACGATATTTAAATAAGTACGATATATTAAAGTCGTTCGAGATATTCTATATTCTTTCACGGTCATGCCTGTCTGCACAATTACTGCTGCCATGAAGAGGCTCATTTACATAGAAACGGCACATGTTCCGCCCATATTACCTCATTTAAATATACGGCAATTGCACGGATGCAAAGCCGACGTTACGCATGAGCAAACTCGTTTCATTCATTTGAGAGCGAGATGCGCCGGCTTTGCTTCGGAAAAAGCGTGCAAAGCCTTTGAGGATTCCGCCCAAAGTGTATTACAATGGCAGCATGTCTAACTGCAAAGGGCTAGATTGTGGCTTGCCACAGGGCAGCTGTCTTGGACTACTCCTGTATTATATATTCACAAATGACTTACCATCTGCTTTGTGTAAAGCACGTATACAAATGTACATGGACGATTCCACACTGTATTATGCTGCAAACACTAGTGGTGATCTACACAAAGTTTTATCTTCAGAGTTATATGCAGTTACAGTAACTAATTGGATACAACTAAATAAGCTGGCATTAAAAAAATTATAAATAACTAACCCTAACTAACCTTACTGTCATGCACTTGTCCTAATATACTAACATACACTGTAGCACTCAACACAAGAACATTGTTACTCAGCTGATAGAGTTGTACCCTTCCTGCTGTCTTGTTGTACAAAACTTGTAAGTCGCTTTGGATCAGCTAAATGACACAATGTAAATGTAAACATCTCAAAGACCAAATCAATTATCCTAGGAACCAGTCACAAACTATTAGCCAATCCTACACAGTCTGCAGTTTTTGCTCCCGATCCGATCCCGATCATGTGATTTTGAGTATCTACCGATACCGATATTTCCCGATCCGATAAAAAAAAAATATATATATATATATATATTTTTTTTTTATTCAACAAACATGACCATGTTCACGTCTTAAACTCATACTGAGGCCTTAGTTTTGGTTTTAAATTGCATATCATCATTCATTTATTTATTGTCACACAGAGCAGAAGAATTTTGCCAAAACAAACCAATAGTATCCAGCTGCAGAACGGCAGACCAGCCACACTCTCAGACCCAAACGCATTTCCTTTGATTTAATTATACATCAAATGATTTATGAAGTTAACTTTTCACCTGGATAACGTCAACATTCAGGGTGAATGTAATGTGAGAAATTGGGATAAAAAAAAAAAAATGTATTTGGATCTGAGAGTGTGCTGGTCTGCCGTTCTGCAGCTGTATACTATTGGTTTGTTTTGGCAAAATTCTTCTGCTCTGTGTGACAATAAATAAATTAATGATATGCAATTTAAAACCAAAACTAAGGCCTCAGTATGAGTTTAAGTCGATCCCGATCTTCGGAAAATCACGTGATCGTCCCCGATCACGTGATCGGATCGGGACATCCCTAGTCATAATAGATAGTCAACTGACATGGGTAGAGCACATTGACACAGTGGCTAAGAAAATGGGTACTGGCATTTATATGGCAAGAAAATGCCATCATTATGTTCCAGCACATATTCTGGGACAGGTTGTTAAGTCATTCGTTTTAAGCCACCTGGACTACTGCTCACCTGTTTTGTCCTCTGCATCTGACAGTGCACAGAGGAAACTACAAATTACCCAGAACAGAGCTGCCAGACTAGTCCTACATTGCCCCATAACAACGATAGGGATGGGTACCTTTCACATTTGAACCGATACCGGTACCGGTACCTGTGAATCGATACCGGTACCCAACGGTACCTTTTCTCTGTACTTTAGTCTCAAATTTTTTTATCTACCTACCTCAGTTGTAAAAAAAAATAAATAATCCAAACTTAATATTTAATAAATAAATAATGTATTATTATTACTTTATTATTATTTACATCTTACTGATGTAAAGTATTTTACAACTGATTCAACAAACAAACAATCTAGCAGCAATGAACTACTCTGCTGCTGATTGAGTATTCTAGCAGTTATTTTTGCTCCACCCCCGCTTTGGAGAAGACCCGCTCTGCGGTGTGTGTGGCTTGTTTACCGACGTCACATCCTCTACTCTTCTGTCCTGAGTTGTGCCGGCTTGCACTGTAGCCCTAGGAGCTAACGTTATGTCCGACGGTTAGCTTAGCTAACGTCAGCTTAACACTTTGATTGCCTAAGGCTAAATTCATGATATACCATAGGTTGCCAGCTCTATTTGTCTATGGAGAAGTTCCCCTTCTTTGCAGGGCTATAACTTTTTAAATTCTATTGATAAATTGCCATTATTAGGGCCCATTCAATGTCCTATATGTATTGTTCAGGGTGTATGAACGTTAAACTTTTTCATTCACATATTCATACTAAAATATGATCTAAAGTATAAGTATGTTTTCATCTCTTTCTGCAGCTTTCTCCAGAACGTGATTTATAGCCCCAAATGCATTATATTGATGATCAAATACAGTTTGATAGCAATCGGCGCGATATAAAAAAATCCAACTGGAAGGACTTCTGGAAGTTACTACACGTCATCTGATGTTGACCGGATGGGCGAGGGGGCGTTTATAATTCCGTGGGCAGCGTTATACCATTCATCTAATGTGGGTCAAATGTTCATCAGATCAGTTAGTATAAAAGACATTGAAAAATAACGCTGAATCTTACCGTATCTTCCTCGCGCCGTTGGGCGATGAGCGTGGAGTATACATTTTCCTATTATGGGATGTTGGAATACCCTGTCCATTTCCAGGTTGTATAATGGTATATACGTCCAAATCATGTTGTTTATCGAGTTATTGGCAACGGATCGCTATGTATTGTGACGAGCTAGAGTGCCGGGACATATACCGAGTGCCCGGAAGTAATATGGTTGAACAGCACATCGTCCAAGTAACTTCCTGTTTGGCGATTGCGCCGATCGGCCACCAGATGGCGCTCTTGAACCGCTAGAGGGTTCAGTGGGGCTTTTTGGTGGGTCTCAGGCCAGCGGATGGGAAATATGAATCCGATCACAGATTTTTGAAATATTGATATCAAAGACGAGTTACGGCGTCTTCGGCAACTTGAGCATGGCGGGGAAGGACGCCTAAACACGTCTTCCGGCAGTTAAAGTGTTAAGAACGTCAAATGGGTTACAAATATGTCAAACTATGGAAGGAGTAAGCCGACAGCTCAAAATAAAACCCACCGCGGCAGCGCGAGCACATAGCAAAAGAACGTTTCGAGAGGAGTGGAAGTTTGGAGATAGTGGTGTTTCAAGAGTTACATCATATTACTGGCTACAGTAATATGATGCTGGGCTGTAGTGATCAGTTGTTCCGTGTGGCGCAAGTATGTCAAAAAGAAAAACAGAACCAACACGTTTGTCATCTGTAGTAAATAAATGAAGCTGGAATCCATTCGTGACCATGAACAGAGCCAGTGTCCCATTGTCCAGCCATGTCAGACAGAGCAGATGTGGAAACTGAGCTACACTTTCTAACAACCTGCCCACTACCAAGATAGATATCAGACATATACTCCCCAGTCCCCATGAATTGCAAACACCCAAAGAGAGTTTGAAAACATGTATTGTGCCTTAACGTGCGGTTTCGTTTTTGCGGTCAACAAAAAGTGACGTTATCAGACTTTTTTGTTTGTTTGCGCATTGTACCGAAAGTTGGCACCGGCGGATCTCACGTGAATCGATACTCGGTAGTACCGACGTGTTTCGGTAGGTACCTTTTAAAAGTACCGAATTACGTAATCATTGACTACAGGAAGGCTCGTTATCTGGTCAATGTTACATAATAAAGAGACGGCAGCCAAAGTATCTAAATAAAGAATATTTAATTTATAATTACCATGGTTTTGTAATCAAAATGAACATCAAATAATAAACAGACAAACACAGAACTATACAGACAGGATCAGCACCAGACGGAAGGGAAGACAGACTACTTAAGGCCTCTACATGCTACAGCAACTTCAAAGCAACTGCAACAAAACATCAGCGCGATTTCAACGCGGTTGTTGCAGAGGGTCTTGTAGACTGTGTTGCGAGGATGTTGCGTACATCTCTCAAATCTAATCTGAAGAACCTTGCGCTGATGTTGCGTAGCAGTGATTGGTTGGTTAGCGAATGGGGGCGGGGCTGTCATAGAATAATATTGGTCCCGCAGCGAGGAATACCATCCACCATTGTTGTAGCCAGCAAGCTATCAATATTAGCTAAATAATTAGCGTCATAGCTGGCCTTTTTCTGAAAACCCAAGCACATATTGTTCCATAGCATACGCCTTCAGTTGATCATGACAAATCCTCTTACCTTGACGATTAAAAAGCCTCCATAATTTAGTAAATAAAGCTGTAGCCAGCCAGCTAGCATTGATGCTATACAAAATGCTATCCACATTAGCTACATAGCTAACCAACTAAATACAATGGTATCCTGAGGTAACGTTAAATACAACGTTTGCTAGTCGAAATGACTGGACACACACAGGGACAAGTTAAACATCAATCAATTAATTTATTCCAACAGGTAGTTTGAGCTGCATGTGACTCGAGCCGAGGTCTTTCTCCTCTCCATTGGAAACAAATGACGTTACGTTAGCTCAAAAGTTAAGCTGCTAGCAACAGACACTATAATACTTCCGGTCGGGGGATTTCAAAATAAAAGAGCGACGTCTAAAAGCACCGGAAATACGTTTATTTTGTACATTATCTAACGTTAACACAAACCTAAACTAACTTTAGATTAGTTTAGGTTCGTGTAACGTTAGATATTGTAAAAAATAAACGTATTTACGGTGCTTTTAGACGTCTCTCTTATTTTGAAACCCCCCGCCCGGAAGTAAAAATTACGCTTGTTTTTCTGCTTGTTATCAATGGGTTGGTTGAGAAGGGAAGTGTCATCTATCTGGGAACCTAGCTACATACGGGGTCAAATGTTACATCGGCTGTGCGTCGATGTTACAGAAGCATAAAGGCAGAGTGTTTGCAACACCGTTGCTTTGTCGATGTTGTGGTGCAGTTGCTTTGAAGTTGCTGTAGCATGTAGAGGCCTTTATACACAAGGGGATGACGAGACAACACACACCTGGGGTAATGGGGATTGGGTACACCTGGGGGGAAAACAATAGGGACTACACACCATGACAGAGGACTACATCTAGACATGACGACTCACATTAGGAGCGCCTGATCAGGGCACAAACATACCCCCACATAACACCCCCCCCCCTCAAATTTATGGCCATAACCCCAAAGTGAAATGGGGAAATGGACATAAACAAGAAAAACCGTACATAAATAAATAAAGGGGGAAAAAAAACAATAGCGGTCGATAAATGGGGAACCCTGATGTGAACCAGACGAAAGTCGCCCTCCGGTCCGCATCCCCCCAACAACTGTGCATATTGAGCTGCACCGCACTGCACCCTGCAATCTGTCAATAAAGTCCTTGATCAACCAGGTAAGGAGAATGGGCAGCCTCAGCCTTACTCCTCATCACTCCCGACTCCTGGAACACAGAGCAAAATCAACAAAAAACAAAAACAACACCTCTCACCCCCCCCCCCCCCCCCCCCCCCGAAACACAGCACAAACCCCACACCCCACCACTGACTACAGTCGTGACAACGCGTCGGCCAACACATTGTCCTTGCCCTTGACATGTACCACCTCCACATCAAAGGCTTGCAGGAAGAGGCTCCAGCGCATCAGCCGCTGGTTCGAATTCTGCATCCTGCCTATAAAGACCAATGGGTTGTGGTCCGTGTAAATTCTAATAGGTGATTGAGAGGAGCCAACATACACCTCAAAATGGGAGAGGGCCAGAATCAAAGCCAATGCCTCCTTCTCGATGGTCTAGTAGCGCCTCTGGTGTATATTAAAGTTCCTGGAGAAGTACGACACCGGGTGCTCAATACCCCCGTCATCATCCTGCAAGAGCACTGCGCCAGCGCCCAACTCGCTAGCATCCACCGCCAATTTAAAAGGCCTCGTGAACACAGGCGCCGCAAGGACAGGGGCACTGACCAGAATGGACTTCAACTGTTGAAACGCGAAGGAACACCTAGGCATCCACTGAAACGGGATCTTCGGGCTCAGCAGATCTGTAAGGGGAGAGGCTACAGCCGAAAAGTTCCTACAAACCCCCTATAATACCCCGTCATCCCCAGAAAGCACCGGAGATCCCGACGTGTAGCTGGCTCTGGGAAACCAAGTATAGCCTCCACCTTAGAATGGACAGGGCGGACCTCCCCCTGCCCCACTACCTTGCCAAGATAGGTGACGGTCGCCCTGCCAAACTCGCACTTGGCCAGGTTCAGTGTCAAGTTCGCCCCAACAAGCACACCTCCCGCAAACTAGCTATGTGCCCCTCCCAATCGTCAGAGTAAATGACGAGGTCGTCGAGGTAGGCATCACAACAAGCCACACCCGACAGCACCTGATTGACCAACCTCTGGAAGGTCGCAGGTGCGTTGCGCATCCCAAACGGCATCACCGTGTATTGCAGGAAACTGTCAGGTGTCACGAATGCAGAAATGAGTTTAGCCCGGTTCGTAAGTGGCACCTGCCAGTACCCTTTTAGCAAATCCAACTTAGTTACAAGAGACGCACCCCCCACCCTGTCGACACAGTCCTCCATCCTGGGCAACGGGAAACTATCTGGCCTAGTCACATTATTTACCCGATGAAAATCAGTGCAAAATCTATCTGTCTTATCAGATTTATCCACCAATAAGCACGGCGAGCTCCACGGGCTGAAGCTGGGCTCAGCGATGCCATTAGCGAGCATATATTCCACCTCTTTTTGTAACCGTGCGCGTTTGTGTGGATTCACGTGATACGCGTGCTGTTTAATGGGCACTGCCTCCCCCACATCAATGTCATGGTACAAGACACTCGTGCGCGAAGGGATATCAGAGAAAAGTTCGCCATGAGTCCTAACCAGGCCCATGATATCAGCTTGCTGTAGCTCTGACAAATGGCCCAGACTACAGCCAAGAGTGACCAAAGACTCCGTGTTTGTAAGACGGCCCTCCACAACCGCTTTAGACGGGATAATCACGTCATCCTCCAGCCCACCACCGCCGTCTGAAAGAGAGACTGTCATTACTCATATCGACACTAGATGGGGCCAACACACAAGCCGACACCGGCATAGCGGCCACCACAGTACTGGCCACAGGACCCCTTGTATGAAACGGCTTAATCATATTAATATGACACAGGCGGGTCTTCCGCCCACGATCCGGTGTCTCAATAAGGTAATTCAGCTCCCCTACCTTTTCCCTAACCCGATACGGTCCACTAAACCGAGCCTGTAGACTGGACCCTGTTACCGGAAGTAACACCAAGACCCTCTCCCCTGGCACAAACGTCCTATCCCGAGCCTTCCTATCATACCACCCCTTCATCTGTTTTTGTGTGTCGATCAGATTGGTTCTCGCCAGATCACATGCCCTCTTCAGCTTTTCCCTAAATCCACAGACATAGTCCAACAGGTTTTTCGGCTCGCTCTCCCCCAACCACTTCTCCCTCAACAACCTGAGCGGCCCCCTCACAGAATGTGCAAACACCAACTCTGCAGGGCTGAAACCCAAAGATTCCTGTACCACCTCCCTTGCGGCAAACAACATCAAATGAACCCCCTCATCCCAATCATCCTCTGTATCACGACAGAACGCCCGAAGCATAGTCTTTAACATGGAGTGGAATCTTTCTAACGGCCCCTGTGACTCCGGGTGGTATGGACTAGAGAAGCTATGTGATATATCCAGCTGTTTCAAAACCTGCGAGAAGATACGAGATAAGAAATTCGTCCCTTGATCGGATTGGACCACGCAAGGTAAACCGAACACAGAAAAACCTCACCAAGGCCTGTGACACTGTCTTGGCCGTTATCCGCTTCAACGGAATCGCTTCAGGGAAACGTGTGTTGGCACACATAATGGTCAAAAGAAAACTATTACCTGCCTTAGTTCTAGGGAGCGGCTCCACACAATCAATAATAACCCTCTCAAAGGGTTCCCCCACTGCTGGGATAGGATAGAGTGGCGCCCGTGGAATGACGTCATTGGGTTTCCCCACTATTTGACACGTAGAACACCCCCTGCAGTGCTGCGCCACATCTCGCTTTAACCCTGGCCAAAAAAAATTACGCAGCACCCGATCAAATGTCTTGTTGACCCCCAAATGCCCTGCGAGCCTATGATCGTGAGCCAAACAAAGGATATCATGACGGTACTTAAACGGAACCACAACTTGCGTCACCACATTCCAATCATTCCCCAATGACTCATCCGGATCAGCGGACCATTTACGCAGCAACACCCCGTCTCCCAGGACATAACAGCTTTTAAGGCCCTTACTCTCTCCTTCCCTCACAGCGGACGCAAAAAGCCCAGACAGGCTTGAATCCCTACCCTGTTCTGCGATAAGTTCCTCACGAGCGAAAGAGAACCCAGCCGCGCTACTGGCAACTTCAGCCGAGGAAATAGTGGGCAGCAACGAACCGGCTGAAACAGAACAAACAACATCATCGGACTCAAGTTGGTCAACTGTAGGGGCAAGCTGAGACAATGACAACGAGCCAGGCCGCCCCTGGAGCGCCCCCTCCCTCTCAGGCTCCTCGCCGTCAGCCGCTACTATGGTATCGAACATGTCCACATCGCCCTCTTCCTCGGCCCGAGCTCTAACAACCATGGCTCGCGTCACCGCACATGAAGAGAACACCCTCGGATACGCCTCTGCCAGGGTTTCTACAGCACCAGACTGTGCTGGCACACAAGTCACATCTGCCTTCACGAGGACCCTACCCCCTGCCAAATCGTTCCCGAGGATTAGTGACACCCCCGCAACCGGGAAACAACTTTCTACCCCAATGACGACCGGGCCCGACACCAACTCAGATGTCAGGTGGACAATGTGAAGCGGGACTTTCATCACATGCATCCCAAAATACCTAACTGTTATCCCAGCATCCACCTCTGAACTACTGTCGAAGGGCAACACATCCCCCCGAATAAATGACTGGGATGCAGCCGTGTCCCTTAATATGGTCACAGGAACCCTCACCCCATCCCTAGCCAAGGATACAAAACCCCCGCTGATAAACGGTAGGTACGCTTTAATATCCTCACCCCTTTTGTCGTACTCAATCGATGTGCGTGTGGGTT
This sequence comes from Notolepis coatsorum, assembly GCF_963971535.1. Classification (NCBI taxonomy): domain Eukaryota; kingdom Metazoa; phylum Chordata; class Actinopteri; order Aulopiformes; family Paralepididae; genus Notolepis; species Notolepis coatsorum. The sequence continues at coordinate 25,582,998 of NC_140179.1, read as the reverse complement.
CCATCACCAACGTAATCTGCTTACTGGGGCGAGTAAGGGCAAAACAATTTTCCTTTATATGGCCTCTTTTCCTGCTGTTAAAGCACTCGCGTGTTTCAGATCTCGCGCCCCGCTCAACCGCCTCGCCCCCACTGATACCACCAGTGCCCACAGTCTTGTCGCCGAAACCCCACCTCGGCCTACTCTCCACATTGCGTACAGGGTAACCTGGCCTGTCAAAGAGTGTCTTGTGCGTCAGCACAAACTCGTCCGCCAGGCTCGCAGCCACCGAACACTCAGTCACCTTATGCTCATTCATGTACATAGCAACATTAACGGGCAAACGATACGATTTGAACTCCTCAAGGAGCACAAGCTCCCGCATCTTAAGCAGGGTGTCCACCTTCTCCGACGCGCACCACCGGTCAAACAACAGCTCTTTCTCATATACAAACTCCACATAAGTCTGCGAGCTGCCCTTTCTCAGAGCCCTGAACCGCTGTCTGTACGCCTCAGGCACCAGCTCATACGCCCTGAGAATCGCAGCTTTGACCGCCTCGTAGTTTTGGGTATTCGGGCACAGTGACGCATATACATGTTGGGCTTTTCCCGTAAGAGCACTCTCACCTCAGTGTCGTGGCTACATTTTCAAACATGGAAAAATATTTATCCACATCCTTCTCTAGAAACTGCGGTACGAGACGTAGATATTTGGCCACATCAAACCTATCGTCAAAGTGTGGGCACACCTCTGCCCCAAGCCTCCTGAGTTCGAGCGTGAGTGCGCTCCGCCTCGGCTTGGTCACGGTCAACACGCTCCAACTCGCGCGCATGCACGCGTGCTGCCTCTGCATGCTTTAGCTGTTCAGCAGCCCAGAGAGCCATCAGAGGCTTGGTCTAACTCCTCATCGGCATCGTCATTCAACACCTCTTTGGTGGTCAGAGCCTCTACCAATATCCCCCGCTGCTGTGCCTTCCTACCTGGGGCCAGCTTAACCCCATAATGCTCTGCTATCCCCGCCAGCTCATCTTTCGTGCACACGCCTAACAACCCCACTGTCGGCCTACGCACAAAGTCTGCCACTGCCACTGGCATTTTTGAACAGGGGAGGAACAGGGGAGGAGAAGGAGAGAGATATCTATAACCACCATATATAAAAAAACGAAACAATCAACCCCTAAAGAACAACAACAAAAAAAAGAAAAACGGCTTCACCCTATGTGTCTGTATAGTCCTGGTCCCTACCTACTTCGGCCACCGCTCCACTACCAAAACACTGGTACTGTATAAGAAATATAAGCAAGCACTGGCATGACCGCCTAACGCCTCCACACCTAGAGATATTCGCAAATCAACCACTGTCATGTGTCAAAAAAAAACCAAACCCATCCCCAAACGTTCTCAACCCTCACTATAGCACCCCTATATAAGTAAACACTATACACACGCCGGCCTAGGAGGAGCCTGACAGGGTCCTTCTAATACCCCGACCGCATGTGGTGTGTCCCCAGGCGATGGAAGGCACCATATATAAAATGGTCCGACTGCCCTAGCTGGTTGAGAACGCTCCCTATTGGAGAAGTATTTGCCAAGGGGGTCTAAAACATGGGTCACACACACGACAATGTCAACCATACCTCACAGTGTGGATCAAGCCCAGCGGCCACCACCAAATGCTTGCTCCGAGTCGTTTGGCCGAGCCCCCATATTACGTAACCATTGACTACAGGAAGGCTTGTTATCTGGTCAATGTTACATAATAAAGAGACGGCAGCCAAAGTATCTAAATAAAGAATATTTAATTTATAATTACCATGGTTTTGTAATCAAAATGAACATCAAATAATAAACAGACAAACACAGAACTATACAGACAGGATCAGCACCAGACGGAAGGGATGACCGACTACTTATACACAAGGGGATGCCGAGACAACACACACCTGGGGTAATGGGGATTGGGTACACCTGGGGGGAAAACAATAGGGACTACACACCATGACAGAGGACTACATCTAGACATGACGACTCACATTAGGAGCGCCTGATCAGGGCACAAACATACCCCCACATAACAGGTACCCATCCCTAAACAACGAACATAAACAGTTTGCATAGGGAACTCTTATGGTTATCTGTGAGCTGCCAGACTAGTCCTACATTGCCCCATAATAACGAACATAAACAGTTTGCATAGGGAACTCTTATGGTTATCTGTAGATAAAAGGCTTGTCTTAAATACAGTCACATTCTACAATAACAGCATCCACGCCTCTAAGCCTGAGTTTTTATATAGTCAAATGATCAGACACAGTCACTTACACAATCATTTAACTAGAATGGCAGGAGAAGGTAAAATCATGTTACCTCGCTCAAAATTGAATGCCTTATGAAAATCTGTAATTTATCGAGCCATTACTTATTGGAATAGCTGCCCAGAACACATACGTCAATTAAATAGCAAATCATCATTTAAACATAAATTACGAATGTATTACTTAGCTAGTGAGCAGTAGTCCAGTGGTTATTTATTTTTGTTTTTAATTATTTGTTATTATTATTTTCTTAGCTGTGACAAGCTGAAGATGGTAATGCTGCCCTTTACAGGCAAGCATTAGCTCTTCATCTTTCATGTGCAATATTGTTTTTTTTTGTATGTCTTTTTTTGTATGATTGTAATAAGTTAGGTTGTTATGTTTATATACTGAATGTGCGTGTGTATATGTATGTATATAGTGTGTATGTATGTATACATGTATGTGTGTGCGTATATATGTATATATTGATATGTTGGACTTCGGACCCCAAGAAGACTAGCTGGTGCCATTGGCATCAGCTAATGGGGATCCTTTTTAATAAACAAATAAAAATATGACTGTTCTCTCAGTTTCAGAAAAGGATACAGACTGGTTTGTAATCCAAGGTCATGAGGAGCTTGGAGAGAAAAGTGGAGCTAAACTACAGACAAGACTCTTGGAAATACCGCTCAAGAGATTGTCAGCGGTAAGATGGGGAAGATAATTACATTTGGAGTTGATTTGCATAATCCATTTGCAGATTTTATATATAAACTTTTACATGATAAAAATATAGATATACTGTATTAAAAAAAATGTATAATTGCTTCCCTAGTCTTGTTCCTGGCTGGGTCTTGCTTAATTAGGCTTGCCATGTCTTGTTCAGCTGGGTCTTGCTTAACTAGGCTTGCCTAGTCTTGTTCTTGGCTGGGTCTTGCTTAACTAGGCTTGCCTTGTCTCGTTCTTGGCTGGGTCTTGCTTAACTAGGCTTGCCTAGTCTTGTTTTTGGCTGGGTCTTGCTTAACTAGGCTTGCCTAGTCTCATTCTTGGCTGGGTCTTGTTTAACTAGGCTTGCCTAGTCTTGTTCCTGGCTGAGTTGGGTCTGTCTGTAGCCTACTGGCTCTTAGTGAGAGAGAGCAGTGTGGAGAGAGACACTAACCAAACACACCTGGTTTAGTTTGCACAGCAGATTCAAGTAGATACTTTGATAGTGGGATGTACAATGTACCCCTGTTGTTTACCCTTTTTAACTAATCGCTGACCAAAATCCTGCTCAGAGAGATTGGATTATTCCTGATTCTTGGACGATTAGTCAGTTAGCTAAGATGCATCCAAATAAATCAAGCAAATCAATAAAAAATGTAGATTGTGGTTGAGGCATCATCTAGCCATAATATCTGTTCTAGTGAGTGTAAACACTTCTACTTTTAACAATACAAGTCAGGGTTCTGAAGTGGTGTTTTGACTTTTGTGTCAGAGAGAATTAGAAAATCAGAGCGGTTTTAACTTTAAAGCCCAACGGTCAAATCTGGGTCGGATAAGAGTGTTACTTTATATCTCTGTCTCTTTCTTATGTGTGTTAAATGGTAGTTATACAATGGCATGCAAATTTCTTGATTCTGATTGGCTGAAACAGTCAAGTTACCGGTTGTTATTTTGTATAACACACTCCACGTGACCCCAGATCCCTCCCACAACCGAATTACAATTTTTCTTCTGTCTGAATCAATCCGCCATAGTTAGAAAAATGGAAGTATGAATAGCTTTTGAACGAATCCTCCAAAAAAGATAGTCAACTGGAATATGTTTGTTCGTTACATACACATGGATTATGTAATTAACATGTCATGACCCATTGTGAAACAAAAGAAAAATTGCTGACATAAAAAAAGAAAAAATTGTAGATCTTTAAAAAAAAAAAAATCAGATTTGATTGATTTATTGATTGAAAATGTTTAACAGATTGCAGAATGGGTACAATACAGTACGGCTCAATACACACAATTGTTAAGGGAATGCAGACCAGAGAACGACTTTCGTCTTGTTTACATCAGGGTCCCCCATTTTCAATTCATCATAACATATATTCGCTGCTGGCGGGACAAAACCTCATAACTCCAAAAACCCAACTTTTCAGCAGATGAAAAAAAACGAACACAGATTTGAGGGCGAATAGAGTTACGAGGTTTAGACAGATGATTGGTTTAATGCTTTACCATTGTGTAGACTTTGTAAAACCACACACACATGGAGGATGATCTACTGAGTTGATAAAAAAAAAATGGAGTTACGATGTTTTGTCCCGCCAGCACAGATAGACAGTACTGCTACATCTATACATTTATGACATACCAGATTTACAAATACAGTACTGTTTGTGATACAAAAAGAGTCTAAAAAAGAGAGTATATACATTTGACGAAGAAACTGTACATTGGAGGAGGTTGGGTAGGTGGGGTGGAGGGGGGGGTTGGGTAGGTGGGTTGGGGAAACTACATTGGAGGTGGGGGGGTGGATGGGGGGGGGGGGGTTGGGTAGGTGGGGTGAGGCAGGCATTAAAGCATTCCGTCTTGAGACGGATTTCCGCCAATTTGATTATATTTATATAATATTTTGATTTATATAAAAATTATTAAAAAAATATATATATTTTTTTTAAATATAAAGTTTGCCAATAGGGATGTATCAGTAGTCGTAATAGTAATCCAGTCTATTTTTTTTTCTCTTTCTAAAAAATAAACTAGTTCAACACAGGTAACCACTTTTGCTTAATTTCTTTGATGGCTCAAATGTATGCTCTAGTGTCTACTGTCTAGTCGATTTTGTGTTTTGAGCACAAAGTTCATCATAGATCTAGCTTCTTAATTTTGCTCTCAAAGTGCAAGAGGGGCAGAGGTTCACCCACCACCACAGTCTCACAAAATCCTGTGGGAACCACTGAGGATTCAAATATTTTTACGGCTGTGGGTAGGGCGTTCCACATTGTTGTGGCATAATTGCGAAACGTGTTTAGTCCCTTGTCTTTATGATAACAAGCTTTTTAGTTCATGGTTCAAAGTAATGGGAAAAGGGTGCTAGCTCGCCATCAATCAGAAGCTAGCCACAAGACTTGCACAAGACAATTATTGATGAAACATTACTTGGTCCCAAGAAAAGGGTCTTGTGTATTATTGGGTTAGGACATTTACTGTACATTGGAGGGGGTTGGGTTAGGACATTTACAGGGGCCAGTTTCGAATTGCAGTCTCCCATAGGTGCTCTCTTTTGGTTTTGAAAGTGGGTAGTGATTCACATTCCTTTACAGCTGTGGGTAGGGCGTTTAGTCCCTTGTTTGAGCCGAATCTGGGTTTAACATGGTTTGTGGAGCTCCCTCTGGTGTCTACTAGTGGATCTACTATTGGATCTACTTTCTCTGTGGATGGTTTTGTGAATAAATCTCCATTGTGCTTCAATTACTCTGTGTTTATTGTATAGCAATAAGGTTGGGTGAATTCGGTCATTGTATAAACGCATTACATCACTTGAAGTCATGTGTTATACAAATTAGATCACGCCTATGGGGGTCTAACGACCCTCGGCTGCGCCTCGGGCCTAACAACCACCCATAGGCGTGATCTAATTTGTATAACACACTCCGTCGCGTGATGTAATGCTTAAATGGTGCAGTTATATAGCGCTTTTATCCAAAGCGCTTTACGATTTTGTTCCTCACATTCACCCATTCACTCACACATTCACACACCAACAGTGCAAGGTGCCAACCTGCTCATTGGGAGTAATTAGGGGTTACGTTTTCTTGCTCAAGGACACTTCGACATGCTGCCCGGGAGGAGTGGGAATCGAACCGGGAACCTTCCGATTACCAGGCGACTACTTTACCTCCTGAGCCACTGTTGCCTCATTTTATGAGTTGAGTTAGAATTCAGAATCAATACATGCATGTAATTCACGGTCATGACCTGAAACTATGAATTAATTATCATTGTATTTATATAGTGATTTTCTAGACACTCATATCCTTTTACAGTGTAGGATGTAAATGGCCTCCTTTCCCCACTTGGTAGCACCCAACCTTGGGCTACAGGCTCAATGGCTGCGAGACACTGGCACTAGGCACACATCACACTACACAATGGCTGAAAGGCTCAGGAAACGGGGATTGATACCAGCCAATTAAGGGGAAGTGATGATGGGGTGGCCTTGATGTCAGCACTGGTGGGATCAGGTGCGCTTGCAGGACTGGAGTTTTGAGAGAAACTTTGTGGTCTTGGTTGACCAGGTGGACAATGTCAGTCTGTTTGACACTGTGGTCTTGGTTGACCAGGTGGATAGCATTAGTCTGTTTGACACTCTCAGGACTCGAATTTTAAATTTTTACTTGGTAGCAAAGAAATTAGGAGCAGCCACCAAAATGTAAGGAGCACCAACGATATATATGTAATATATATTTTTTTATTGATAAAAAAAACGACTAACAACTGTAATGCAGTAAAACAGTGAAAGTAGCCTTAAACTATAGTATATTGTAGACCTAGTAGTGTAGCCTATAGTGTTGACTAGGCATGTGCCGATGACATTTTGAGGGTACGATAACCTTGGGCAAAAATACCACGGTTTCACAGTATTCGGTACATACAAAAATCCCCCATTAAACAAAACGTATTACAGTGCACAATAAGCTTTTCTGTAAGTGTTATTTATGAATGTGTGAAGACTGTCTGTATTACACACAGAGGGAACTGTCTGACCACTTTCAAACAAAGTACAGAATATAAAATACTTCCAAATAAACGTTCATGATTATGAATATGTAGGCTACATGTCAAAAGGTCATTTTGCTAATGTAATCTAATATGTATGTTATATAGCCTAGTACTATTCTTACTGGATTAAACTTTGGATTCATCTTTTGTGGTGGCTCAACATAATTCACACACGGAACTATGTGTTTGGGATAAGGGTTCCGCACGGACCATATTGTTTGTTACATTGCTGTCGCCAAACTAGCTCAGTGTCAGCTGCTAGCAGGCTACCCGAATCCACAACAGCCAGGCAGCCAACCGTACAAAATACAGTCTCAGCCAATCACATCGATTTGTACAGTTAGTTAGCTCCACTCCATTGCGAATTAAAAGGTAGCCAGCCAGCACAGCCCGTATTAGCTAGCTACAGTTTCTAGGTAGCTAACGTTAGCCAACCGAAGAACGGTAGCTAGCTAACGTTAGCCACAGCTGCAAAAACTAACTCCAATGATGTTATGAGCTATCAGTAGCTAGCCAGATAACGTTAGACAACGCCTTGTGTATTAAACTAAAGTGAATAGTTTACTGGGCCATTGTTGAATGCTTCAGTGATGTTAAAAGAGGAGCTGCACGCTTGCTATCTTTGGTGCGAATGAGACGGGTCTGTGACAAGACGGGTCTGTGAGGGGGAGGGGCAATGAGGGCACTGCGAGCAGCGTGTGTGTGCGTCAACAATTTGTTGTAGGAGAGAAGACGCAAGCTTGAAGGCTAATCTTAACCAATCTAAAATCAGCATTAAAGGTAAGAACGTCAAGCTCACGTTTGATTGGTTAGAATGGTCACTGTCAAGGCACATACTGAGTGACAAACTAGCGCAGTGTTTCTCAAAGTGGGGGGCATGACAGGGGGGGCCTTGAGACAAAAAAGATTTTTTTTTTTTTTTTTTTTTGGATTACAGAAAATTATCACTAAAGTGCTATCTGTTGCAGCTGCACTGTTCTCCATGAAAATACCATATTTGGATAAGTTTGACCATTTCTCAAAATCTGAAAATCATTATTTAATAAAACACAGAAAAGGATCACCAAGTTACTCTCGATAAAAACAAACTTTACAGACAACATTGAGACAAAGCTTCCTGACACATCTCCATCCAAACTCTTGGAAGAACTAATTGAAATCTCATCTGATACCACCTGGAGAGCTAGTTTCAGAGTGTGGTGCTGAGTACCAAGTATCTCATGATGCAGCAGTTAAGGTGTTGATAGAAAGTAGGTAAAAAAAATAAAAAATGTATTTGCAATTAATCAATCAATTCGCACGATTTTTATTTTGTTACACAATGGCTCATGACCCACTAATTACATAATCCAACATTGTGTAAGAAACTAACACATTCGCCGTGACAGAATCGTTTTTCATTTAGTCGTTATGACGCTGTCTATACATTCGTAACGTTTATTGCCCGCCATCTTGCTTTCACTTCTAAAAACTCGCACGGCGGAGTGATAGTAATTCGGTTGTGGGCGGGTCCTGGGACCAAGAGCGTGGGGTTATAATAATAATAATAATGGATTGGATTTATATAGCGCTCTTCATGACACCCCAGTGACCCCAGAGCGCTTACAGAGTCCATTATTCTTTCATACACAGTCATACCAGTGGTGGTAAGCTACAATTGCAGCCAGAGCTGCCCTGAGGCAGACTCACGGAAGCGTGGCGAATAATCAACGCCTACGGCCCCTCCGACCACCACCAACATTCATTCACATGCATACACATTCATACGAGGCAAGTAGGTTAAGTGTCTTGCCCAAGGACACAACGGCAGTGGGATGGACATGGGCTTGAGCGGGATTCGAACCACCAACCCTTCGATCATTGGACGACCCGCTCTACCCCTGAGCCACGCCGCCCCACGGTTATGACAAATAACCATGTGTAACTTGACTGTTTCAGCCAATCAGAATTGAGAAATTTGCATGCCATTGTATTATGCTCAGTAGTTGCTGATGTCTGCTCAGGAGGTTTGAGTGTTTGCTCAGACCAAAAAAAAATTAGAGGTTACATTGGTTGCATGTACCTGACAAAACTGAACTGTTTGTCATATTCCAACTTAACTGAATGCACGTGCGTGTGTGTGGACTACTGTACTATTACAGGTATTGAAATTAACAATGCAACTTCCTTATACAATTTTTTTTCTTTTTTTGCATAATAAAATATTGATACAGTATTGCAATACTATACTCTATCGATATTTTCCCCCACCACTAATAGCGCATTTAACTTAGCACATTTGCGCATATTGCGTAGCAAACATTGCGGTCAGAAATGTTTTAGTAAAAGCTAGACATACGTAGTACCTACTTACTGGTCACAGGAGTCTTCAATAACGTTAGGATGGTAATCCATTTTGTGAATCCATTTGTTGAAACAACATCTGTGTTGGCAGACGGCTCCTGCTATCTTAACATTAGCAAGCTAAGCATTCATAGCGCTCCCTCCGCTCTGGACACTCAAACACACTCCAACCCATACACAGGACACATCTTTGCACCATGGGTGACCGGGCCTTCTGCTCAGCTGCTCCTCGGTTGTGGAATGCTCTCCCCGACCATCTGAGAGTGCCACAGTCTGTTGAGGTTTTTAAAAGGGGCCTAAAAACATTTCTTTTTAACAAGGCATTTGCCTGAATTATTATTTTACTTTTATTTCTTACTTCTATTCATTTTCTTCTTCTTCTTCTTCTTATTATTATTATTGTAACTGAGGGGTACAATTCCCTGACTGTATTACTAGATATGATACTTACTACCACTACCTTTGTACTTAATATTCGGCCACCCAGTACACGGCATAAATATATTATCATGAACACTCTCACGTAGATGAAACGGATCCAACACAAATGTACGAATTAGAAACGGGTCTTTATTTCTACACAGCGATGGTGTGTAGAATAAGCACTTAATCACTTAATTACATTTATGAATTGAAATAGTATGCACTTTTATGGCAAGGAGTATTCGTCGGTATATCAATAGAGAATGTCCAATCTCTGAAGGCGCAGGTGGTAAATATACGACCTGGAATAGTTAAGGAATAACAGCAATGATACTTTAATGATTATACTAGATACACTAGAGGGGGTTAATCCGGTCGCTTGTAAGCCGACAGGAGTAGGAGGGGGGGGGGGTAGAATCCGGCTGCCTCGTCCGGCCAAGGGTATCCCAGGTGAACCCACTGTAGTGCCGTTCAATGCGCCGGCGATCCTTGGACCACAGATGAAAGCAGGTGGACTCTTTGTGGGCCGGCTCTCTCCGGTCCACGGGGGAGAGACGTGAAGCGACCTCGTCTTGCAGAGCGTCTCCTCACCTTGCGTCCTCTCCAGGGGGGGGGGTTCCAACACACGGCAGTGTCGGGGGTCTTTATCCATGGAATAATCAAAGTATCCAAAGCATAATCCGTGCCTGGGAAGGCGGGCTGTCGTCGGTAGAATAATCCGGTATACAGGTCCACTCGCTCGTCGGCTCTGGGGCTCCTCGGGTGCAGCTTCACATAGGGTCAACCACCCTGGGTAAGCAGCCAGTTCTCTGCCCGAAACGATGGGGTACTGACTACGGTAGTATTCTCACCGCACGAAGCACTATATATTAACAGACTATTATTAGCTTAATAGACTACGTCCAACTCGACGATATAGTGCCAAATATGACTATTCAAATATTAATATACACGATGTCTCAATACCGATGGTAGGCGAACTTGGCCTTACTCCCACACGTGGCGTCGCGGGGAGGCTTTACGTCTGTGACTCTATTGGAGGGTAAGAAACTGGACTGAAAAGAAAGTCCTACTTTAGTAGCGCAGTATATATACGCACTATGAACAAATAGTCCCATTAGTGGTGCGGTAGCCAAATTCCTACGCGGAACTAGGACTTGTTCGTACATGTCGAGCGGTACGTTTGAACTGGGTCTGAGGGGTATGGCAGCCTGGCACCAAGGTCTCGACCAATAGTAGAATGGAGACTATTATGGGATGTTCAGTAGGCTAGAATGGATATTCAATGCATATTGTACAAGGAATATACAAGGGATATCAGGGAATATTAGAGAATATACAAATACAATTAAATATATATATATAAATAAATATATATATTCGGTTTAATCTGGCCCTTCACAACAATTATTATTATTATTATTATTATTATTATTATTATTATTATTATTATTATTATTATTATTATTATTATTATTATTATTATTATTATTATTATTATTATTATTATTATACTTTTTTATTTTTGTTCTTCCATTTCATTGGTTGTTTTATTCATTTTAATTGTTTTTATTCATTTAACTTTTTATCTTTATCTCCTGTAGCACTTTGAGATTTTCACAAATATGGGCGGCTACGTGGCGTAGTGGGCAAGGCGCTCGCCACGGATGACGGAGACGCTGGGCTTGCCTGTTCGAGCCCAGCGCTCCACATTGCTTTCAGTTTAGCTGGTCGTTCATACTAATACACATTGGCCGTATTAGGGGGTGGGAAACTGATGGGTGGGGATCGGGCGTTGTGGACAGCGACTCCTACAGGTCGGTTGGTGCGCCTCGGGCGTTGTGGACAGCGACTCCTACAGGTCGGTTGGTGCGCCTGCGCAGTAGAATCAGGAAGTGTTGGGGGCAGCGTGAGCCTCCCACGCGTTACTCCTCGCCACTGAGAGATCGAGCTGCGCAGGTGAAAAGATGCGACTGCTGTTACCTCAAGTACCGGAGGGGACTTGTGCTATGTATGACTTAGTCCACATTGCAGCCGGCTTGTGGGAGGCAAGAAACGGCGTTCGTGACAGGGGAGGGTTGAATTGGATGATACGAAATTGGGATGGGAGAAAATATAGAAAATGGGAGAAAAAGTGGATAAAAAAAAGAGATTTTCACAAATATAAAGTGCGGTACAAATTTAATTTATTATTATTATTAAGTAATTTGTGTTCTGCTGGGAAAGACTGTTCATCACTGCATACAACTTGGTTTAATCCAAACGTCCATTCAGAAACGTATTATGAAATAAGACATTCAGCGATATCTGACTTACTATTTTCCATTTGCTCAGTCGACACTGTTGACTTGCCCACTACGCAAAGCTCCGGTCATGCATCCACTCAACCCATGGTAAATACAGCATCAGTCTATTGTTCTAAAAGTATCGATACTAATCAAGTGTTTGAACCGTTTTTAACAGCTGGGTATCGTGATAAGGATGTGTGAAAATGTTTTCCTCCTTACAGTTATCGAGCCAGGTGAGCTAATAATAAGCATTATACAACGGCATGCAAATTTCTCGATTCTGATTGGCTGAAACAGTCCATTTACACGTCTTTATTGGCAACAATCCACGGTCCTGGGCTCAGGACCCGCCCACAACCGAATCACATATCACTCCCCGGCTCACTCCGGGAGAATGTTGATAGCGCCAGAATGTTGATAGCGCCATAACGACTAAATATGAAGCGATTCTGTCAAGGGGAATGTGTTAGTCCTTTAAACAATGTTGGATGATGTAATTGATGGGTCTTGAGTCAATCTAGAACAAAAGAAAAATCGCGGATTGATTGATTGATTAATTGATTGATTTAAATTTCTACTTCCTTCCCACTGACTGCAGCGTTCACTCTCACACTGTCCGACGCTGGCGTACCCACAAACACACACACACACACACACACACACACACACACACATACACACACACACACACACACTGTGACACACACACACACGCACACACACACACACACACACACTCCTGTCTGCAACAGCGGGGGAGTCAGACTGAGAGAGAAGCAGCGCTGTTTTAAGTGAGCATGGTCTATTGAATTGATTGATTGGTTGATTGCTAATTTTATTACTGTACCCCTGGTTAAGTTTAGGCTAAAAGAAATAAATAAAAAAATAGGGCGAAGAAAACGTTTTTTTCCTATAGGGCAAAGAAAACTTTTTAATTTGTTTTACCTACTTTATATAGAAGCATCTAAGAATGAAGTTCTATGGAAAGTAGGTCTGCATTCCCTTAACAATTGTGTGTATTGAGCCGTACTGTATTGTACCCATTCTGCATCTGGTAATAACATTTTCAATCAATCATTCCAATAATACACAGTTGGATGTGTTAGTTGGTTGGATGCACTTCAAGCTGCTTCCACATGAGGCAACTTCTCTCAATCATTCCAATAATACACAGTTGGATGTGTTAGTTTGGTTGGATGCACTTCAAGCTGCTTCCACATGGAGGCAACTTGTCTTTTTTGTAGTTGTGGGAACTACTTTTTCTGGCGGATGGTTTTTTCAATAAATCTTCGATTAATGTGTGTTTATTGTATAGAAATAAGGTTGGATGAATCTGGCAGTTGTATAAAAGCTTTACACCACTTGCAGTCGTGATTTGTGAACAATAAACCATGCCTAGGGGGGTCTAACAACCCTCTGCTGCGCCTCGGGCCTAACGACCACCCCTAGGCATGGTTTATTGTTCACAAACCACTCCTGCGCGTGATGTAATGCTTAAATAACTGGACCTGGGGGTGTGATTAACTGTTATGAGAAAGTTGGTGGTTAGGGGTTGTTTCAGACAAAACATGATCAAGGCTGCAATGCCAACAGTTGTCTGAACGAATGCAAAACACACACAAAATCTCAACTCTTCATTAATCTCAACTCTTCATTGGTGTACTTCTCTCTTCTCCAGGTACAATTGCTGCATTGCTCCCCAACAACAAGCAGAGATATGAATGAGTCAAAGCTTCACTGCTGTGACCAGTGTGAGAAGAGCTTCAGTGAGTCTGGCAGTTTAAAGAAACACCAGCGCATTCATACAGGAGAGAAGCCCTTCCACTGTGACCAGTGTGAGAAGAGCTTCAATAGATATTACAGCTTAAAGACTCACCAACGCATTCATACTGGTGAGAAGCCTTACCACTGTGACCAGTGTGAGAAGAGCTTCCGTCAGTCTGGAGACTTAAAGACTCACCAGCGCATTCATACAGGAGAGAAGCCCTACCACTGTGACCAGTGTGAGAAGAGCTTTAGTCTACTTAAACGCTTAAAGCAACACCAGCGCAGTCATACAGGAGAGAAGCCCTACCACTGTGACCAGTGTGAGAAGAGCTTCAGTAACACTGGAGGCTTAAAGCAACACCAGCGCAGTCATACAGGAGAGAAGCCCTACCACTGTGACCAGTGTGAGAAGAGCTTCAATAACACTGGACGCTTAAAAATACACCAGCGTAGTCATACAGGAGAGAAGCCTCTTCTCCAGGTACAATTGCTGCATTGCTCCCCAACAACAAGCATAGATATGAATGAGTCAAGCCTTCACTGCTGTGACCAGTGTGAGAAGAGCTTCAGTGAGTCTGGCAGCTTAAAGAAACACCAGCGCATTCATACAGGAGAGAAGCCCTTCCACTGTGACCAGTGTGAGAAGAGCTTCAATAGATATTACAGCTTAAAGACTCACCAGCGCATTCATACTGGTGAGAAGCCTTACCACTGTGACCAGTGTGAGAAGAGCTTCCGTCAGTCTGGAGACTTAAAGACACACCAGCGCATTCATACAGGAGAGAAGCCCTACCACTGTGACCAGTGTGAGAAGAGCTTTAGTCTACTTAAACGCTTAAAGCAACACCAGCGCAGTCATACAGGAGAGAAGCCCTACCACTGTGACCAGTGTGAGAAGAGCTTCAGTAACACTGGAGGCTTAAAGCAACACCAGCGCAGTCATACAGGAGAGAAGCCCTACCACTGTGACCAGTGTGAGAAGAGCTTCAGTAACACTGGACGCTTAAAAATACACCAGCGCAGTCATACAGGAGAGAAGCCCTACCACTGTGACCAGTGTGAGAAGACCTTCACTGAGTCTGATAAATTAACGAAACACCAGCGCATTCATACAGGAGATAAGCCCTACCACTGTGACCAGTGTGAGAAGAGATTCATTACCTCTGGACACTTAAAGGTACACCAGCGCATTCATACAGGAGAGAAGCCCTACCATTGTGACCAGTGTGAGAAGAGCTTCAGTCAGTCTGGACTCTTAAAAATACACAAGCGCATTCATACTGGTGAGAAGCCTTACCACTGTGACCAGTGTGAAAAGAGCTTCCGGCAGTCTGGAGACCTAAAGAAACACCAGCGCATTCATACAGGAGAGAAGCCCTACCACTGTGACCAGTGTGAGAAGAGCTTCAGTCTACTTAAACGCTTAAAGCAACACCAGCGCAGTCATACAGGAGAGAAGCCCTACCACTGTGACCAGTGTGAGAAGAGCTTCAGCAACACTGGAGGCTTAAAGACACACCAGCGCAGTCATACAGGAGAGAAGCCCTACCACTGTGACCAGTGTGAGAAGAGCTTCAGTAACACTGGACGCTTAAAGGTACACCAGCGCAGTCATACAGGAGAGAAGCCCTACCACTGTGACCAGTGTGAGAAGAGTTTCACTGACACTGGAGGCTTAAAGCAACACCAGCGCAGTCATACAGGAGAGAAGCCCTACCACTGTGACCAGTGTGAGAAGAGCTTCAGTAACACTGGAGGCTTAAAGATACACCTGCGCAGTCATACAGGAGAGAAGCCCTACCACTGTAACCAGTGTGAGAAGAGCTTCCGTGCGTCAGCAAAATTAAAAATACACCAGCGAATTCATACTGGTCAGAAGCCTTAACACATTCTGTGCCAAAAACTACTTATTACGTTTCTGGGTCCTATGATATCAATCTTGCGTTGATCCAAGCATAGATTTGATTTGAGAATAATAGCAGGTCCAGGCAAGAAACGGCAATAGTTATAGTGTAATACACGCGGGAATTACCCCAGAACGATCTAAAAACACTTATATTCACCACGGTATAATGCGCGAATGTATGCATGGAAAATGTTTCTCTTTTTTGCATCTTGACTGGAAGAAAGTCACTGTCAAATGACCATAGTATTGTATCATAGCTATAATATAGAATATAGTTATAGCTCTACAAACAAGGTGACAGACTCCTATCTTTTAAAGCGTGGCAGTGCATAGATTGGGCCCAAAAACAGTGTGGCAGTCAATGTGTTAACCTCTTCTACCCGTGCAGTCCGGTACCAGACCGCTGTATGACATAATGTAATATTTTTTTTAATGTATCCAACAGTAAACATCCTAACCATGTCACAACAGCAGTCATAGTGTATATTTTCAGCAATATGTTTGTTTACCAATAGGTTAAAGTGTTATTAACACTTTGGGCGCCAGCCATTATCCACGTCCCGTTCTCACTGTGCCATGCTAAAAGAGTCACTCACTGTGCGTCACAATGTTTGCCGAGCTATATCATAGCTATGGGGTCAATACTATGGTCATTTGACATTAATGATCTCCCGTCCAACTTGCAAAAAATAGTAAATTTTGCTTGTTTTGCCGGAGTGTTTAGAACCCGCCCCCACGCCGCAGCTCGGCCGAGAAAACAAACCACATCGTTTCAAATGGAGTGCAATAGCGGCCGCAAGGCAGCGGTATTGGCCGTCTGCGATCTCAGACACATTCAGGACAGCGAATAAAAGAAATAACGAAACAGAAACGTAGATCTACGTTTTTTGGCAATCAACGGTCGGGCCACAGAAACGTAGATCTACGTGAACGGCAGTCAATGTGTTAAAGGGGGGGGGGGGTTTGATGCTCTGATCGCCAGTAACGGCATTCGTTTTGAACACCACACGCTGATCAGCTGAATCGATATGAAATCATTGTAGGATCAAGGTGGAATTGACGTCAGATAGTCCTTACCTTTGATCTGGGTTATTCCAAAAATAATATTCCAATTGTCTGATCGCGATTTCCAGTATTGATGTCCATCTGGTCCCGGACATAATTTGGCACAACTTATGGATCGAGTGTGCTAGAAGCGTTTCAAGTTGCTTGGGTGAAGTGTTAGACTTGCCTGGACCAGAATTCTCTGCCCGGAGGACATTAGATGCGACACAATCTTGAACAGGGTTTCAAAGAGTGGGCGATACTGCCACCTAGCAGGATCTGGCCGGTACTGCACTCTCGGCATCTCAGTATGGCTTTCAGCAGTAACATATAGGTCTGTGAGTGTAATATTGATATTAAAATCAAATAAAAGAAAAAACAATCTAAACACGAGTTAACTCGTCTTTGGCGCTCAACGCATGGCGGCCAATAACGACTTAACTAGTTTTTGGTGCCCAATGTGTTAATGAAATATGAGTTTAGGAATTGAATTCAAAAGATTGCGAATTTCGACCAGAAATAAATCCGAGCGGCCATTTTGCTGTGGTCATTATGATGAAGGAAAGACAGGGCTTTCAATGAGCGTTGACATTTCTAAAAACTACATCTCCTAGGGTGCTCCAGCCTTCTGGAAGCAAATTACTTCCTGATTATTATTTTTCATTTCTATTATTTCTCGGGATTATATACCACAAAACTGAACGTTATTGGCATAGTTGGAGCACAGTTAGTTTGTCTCCCTTCTGTGAACATTTAGCAACCATCCATGTTTAATTTTGTTTCAAAAATGGCGGAGCTGTCTCAAAAATAAAAAGCTGTAAATACAGTAGATTTCATTCTCTGTTCTTCATGCACGCCTGGTGATACTAAATACTAGTGCTGTCAAGCGATTAAAAAAATGTATCTAATTAATTACAGGATTTGTAATTAATTAATCTAATTAATCGCATTTTAATCGCATTACCATTTTATGCCTCATATTCTATATTCTATAATCATATTTCAAATTACATGTGTCCGGATGGCAGAATTCAGTACTGTATCTACAAAACCTTCTGTTTAATCATCTTCCATCTATTAATTTGCTTAGATTTTTCAGGTCTGGTCAATTTGAGCATGGTGTTATTCACAGTCAAAGATAAAATAAATTTATTGATATTCTCATTTGGTTCATTAAAATGTACTCAAAATAAAATGTTCATTCAATCAATCACCGCGCAGATTGATTGATTGAATGAAAATGTTATTAACAGATTGCAGAATGGGTACAATACAGTACGGCTCAATACACACAATTGTTAAGGGGATGCAGACCAGAGAAAGACTTTCGTCTTGTTTACATCAGGGTCCCCCATTTTCAATTCATAATGAATTGTAAGTAAGGGTGCAACGTGCAATCCATTCTTTGTGGATCTAGCCCACAGTATTTCTGACACTGGGAATACATTCCCTGAGATTCATAGATGTCCCTAGAATCAGATACCAAGAACATGCAAATGGACAATATAAAAAAAAAATGTAAATGTGTATTCTACATGCTTATGGGATGAATGAGATACAAAAAAAATATTATTATTAAAAAAAAAAAAAAATTGTAATTAATTTTGAGTAAATTTTCATAACGCGATTATTTGCTGTGTAATTAATTAATCTAATTAACGCGATAAACTGACAGCCCTACTAAATACAAATTGAACTCTGCCATTGGAACGAGTAGATTTGGCCCGATCCATAGATGTGCAACATAGCTATAATAAGGTCATTTATAGGCCTCATATTCTATATTCTATAATAATATTTCAAATTGCATGGGTCCGGATGGCAGAATTCAGTACTGTATCTACAAAACCTTCTGTTTAATCATCTTCCCTTTATTCATTTCCTTCGATTTTTTTTGTACACGTGATCTCAAGAAGCTACTGTCTGTTCATTTTTAGCATGGTGTTATTCACTGTCAAAGATGCAAAGAAAAATCATAATTCATATTCTCCTTTTTCATCACAATTTAAGCAAGCCTAGTAATAGACGCAATATTGACACTGGGAATACATTCATTGAGATCCATAGATGTCCCTAGATACCAAGAACATACAAATGGACCTTGTAGAAGCGGAGCAATCTTCCATTTACTTAGGTATGTATTTTAGGTGGATTTTCAAAAAAAGAAAATAGGGCTCCGGGCTTTAGAGGTTAAAGACGGTGGGGGAAACATTTAATTTGACATTCAATTTAAAGACACCAGCACATTGCTGAGAGATTGCGCTGTGCAGGTGAAAAGATGCGACTGCTGCTTCCTCGAGTACCGGAGGGGACACGTGATGTAAGGCTTAGTCCACATTGCAGCCGGCTTGTGGGAGGCATGGCCTAACAGCGTTCGAGACAGGGGAGGGTAGAATTGGATGATACGAAATTGGGATGGGAGAAAAATAGAAAAATGGGAGAAAAAGTAGATAAAAAAAAAAAAAAAAAAGACAATCTCAAGACTTATACCAATATATTCCAGTATATTCATTCAGGTGTCAAACCCTAACATTTAGTAGAAATCTGCTTAAAAACTCAACATACTTAACATACTTAACATCATCCTGGACAGCAATCCAACTAATGTGATCTGCATCAGAACGTCTGATGATCTGGGTGGCGCAGCGGACATTGCGCTCGTCACCAACGCACGAGACACTGGTATCGACTCCGGCTGTCAGCGTTGCCTCCGGCTTGGGCCAGACGTCATACTAACTCAATTGTTAGAGTTAACGGGAGGGAAGTCGATGGGGTGGTAATCTGGACGTTGTGGACAGCGACTCCTACAGGTCGGACAGGGCGCCTGCACTGCAAAAGACAGGAGAGGCAGTGTGATCCACATGCGCGCAATGACCAGGTAGGGGAGGGGGGAATTGGCATAACGACTAAATTGGGATGGGGAGGAAAAACACAGAAAAATCAGGAGGAGAAAAAGGGGATAAAAAAATAAAGAACTTCTGATGATCATCTTCAAACACCAGTTTCATGGTTTGAATAGAGGCCTTGCTCTCTAGTCCTCTCTTCCAACATGGCTGCCTGTAACCAGACACACATGGGGCCCAAGGGGTGCTTGAGCACCTGCCCTTTTTCCTGAAGAGTCAAAGAAATGCTTCTCTATATTATAGTAAGAGAAGATGGGCTGTGCCCAGGTGAAAGGTGTAGGGTATATCTGCAGAGCCCAATGTCTGGGCGGGGCGTCAGGGCCTGTACTGTGAGTGGGCGGGGCGTCAGGGCCTGTACTGTGCGGTGCACTACTGTGCATGTGATGTTGGGCGGGGCTTCATAGTGCGCATGCGTGTGGAGCAAATATGTTTGTATGATTTTCTAGCTCTGGTTTAACATTCATTCTTCGTTGAAAAATAACCAAATATGTCTTTCAGTGAAAATGTAAGTACCTTAGGCCGTGCACCTTTGCTATTTTGGACATTAGGGCCTATTTTCCGTCTAATTTGCTTTAGTGGTGAGCTAACGCACGCTCCGGGATTGCAGCTGGGGGCTAGTTCTGCACTAACCTAACGTTAGCTAATATTCCCTGTAAACACCCAACTAACGCTATGTGAATGTGAAGTTGCTATTATTTTGGCCCACGTTTTGACTACTTTATTCATGTTAAAGCTATGTTAAACATGAACCATTCTCACAAGGTGTTAAACTTCACATTCTCTGTTATTGTCCACCGCAATACACATTGTCAACGTCATTGTAAAAAACACGTGTTGCTTATTCAATCAAATCCCGGTTCATAGTGCGTTTTATAACCTTGAGCAACGTTCCTCTATTTTAGTCCAAAATGATAAACATGACTTGATGATTTTTTCTTACATAGTACTGTATATTTGTATGTCTCTAAATGTCTTGATGAATTGAACATTAATTTAAGTACCTGTATTATTCAGTACATTAAAATTAAACTTCTTCAACTTGAACCTGTGTGGAATGTGTATCTGGTCATTTGTGTGTGATGGAGGAGATATGGTCAGCTGCCCGACAGAGCCTTTATCCTCTCCTCTGACGGAAGCTGTGTATGTTTGAACTGTAAAACCCCACAGTCAGAGCTACTGTACCAGATCGGTCTGAACTGTAAAACACCACAGTCGGTTGCGGGGAGGAAACTGGAGGAAACCCACAAAGACGGGGAGAACATACCAACTCCACACAGAAAGTACCTGGATTTTAATACAATATTTGCATCTGTGGGGTCCTTATCAAAACAATCGCTTATCAAACCCATTGTGTTTACTGATATATACCATATAAACCATTAAGAGTGGGTGTCAGACAAGAGGGAAGACTGTCAGGTTTTAAACTGGATACCAAACAGGAGAAGGTAAAGATGACTGAACTGTACAGAACTATTTCATTGCACTGTAAAGAAGAGCACTGATTTTATATTATGTCACATCATTCATGTCTTCACATTCTACTAAAACTGAAACAAACCATAAACAAGGTGGGATGTTAGATCCTAATGTGAAAAACTGATTTTATATGTGAGGTACTCATCATCAGGTCCACAGACGGGCCACCCATCTTCGTCTCCACAAAGTACTGGGGGGGGTCTACTGTATGTGAGACATATTCCCTTTAGGCGGCGGTTACACCTTTCGTATCATCTTCGTATTGTTTTCATATGCGTTTCGCCGCAACGTCGTGCGCCTCGAGTCACACTTTCGTTTTTTTTTTCGTTTTTGTCACCCGAGCACACTGATGTAGTACACTGCCAAAGCAGTAGGTGGCAGTAGGTGGCAAACATGAAGGCAATTTCAACCAATCAGAACGAATGTGCCAATACACTTCCTGGAAGCTCCAGCAAAGAAAATGTCAATAAGGCAGGCGCCTATGCCGCGCCACCATCTTGCCTATTTACTCAATGCAGCAATTCTTTTTCAGCAAAGCTTAATAAAAGTGCAATAAACAAAACGGATACATTCACTGTGTGTTCTGCCTGTCATTTGTTGATGAAACAAAACTAACATCAACACAAGTGACCACCAAGAGCGGATAGTTTAGTCTAAAAAACGATCAGTAGCATTGTTAGCTGCATGCTAACGTCAATGGAGTATGCCATTATAACAATATAGCATTGTGGCTAGAAGCTAACGTTAGCTCACGCTACTTAGCCAGCACCAAACTGATGATATCGCGAGCTATCAGTAGTTAGATAACATTAGAGACAACGCTGTGTGTATTAAACAAAGGTGAATAGATGACTGGGCCATTTTGTTTAATGCTTGTTAAGTTGTGAGCTCTGAGCTAACAGGGTCTGAATCCTGATAGCTCACGTTAGCCAGCTGCTCATGCAATCGGTAATGCTAGCAGAATGAATGGATGTAAACTTTATTTAACATATTGCATATGGGTACAATACAATACGGCTCAATACAAACAATTGTTAAGGGAATGCAGACTGTTGTAGCTTGGACTGGGGTCCTTATAACAATAACTTGACAACACATGGTAGCTGAAGCTATTTGGGACACGGAGCTATGTCCCAAACACACACACTGTTGTCACCGGAAGGGCACGCAGATGGTATCTACTGCGCATGGGCGTTTTCGCAACAGCGGCTCCGTGCTGACTACACGCTGTTGTCGAAGCGTTTTTTTTGCGTATCTCCAAACGCAAACACAATTTTGCGTTTCAGCCGTATCCACAAAAAAACGCCAAAAAACGCATTTCTGTGTAATAGGGACATGAAACGTCGTCAAAAACGTATAAAAAAACGCCAGGAATACACTAGTCTAACCATGGCCTTAGAGTGAAAGAAAAATGATATATGTGAACAAGTATGTTGTGTGCCAGGTTTATGTGCAGTCATGGTAAAGTGAGAGGTGACGGGTGGACCACCACTGATGTCATGTGTCCAGGCAGGCCTCGGGTCATTTTAACTCCAGCAGCCCATTACGTACCAACCCATTTCCTTTCCCATGAATCCCTGCACAGACACTAAACCGAAAGAAGGTTTAGCTGTCATGACATAAAGATGCCAGACATCCATACATCTGGTTATAGATCTGTTTGATAATGTCTAGCTCAGGAAAGGCTAAAGTAATCTTGTGTCTTGCTATCCTCAAATTTACAATTTATATTACATTTGGTTTCCTTGAGGTAAATTTCACCCCAACAATTTAAACCTCTAGAAAATTATTAAAATTGTAACCAAAGTTTGTGTCTGGGGTGCACAGGGTAAAACAATTAGATTTTAGAATATTTCAGATAAGGAAATTTAATGTTTATCATCAACTATCTAGTATTTATAGGTACATTGAGTCCATCCTCACCTCCATCACACTGGTACGCTGCAGCCAAGGACAAAGGCGGGCTGCAGCGTGTCATCCACTCTGCTGATAAGGTAATCGGCTGCAATCTGCCATCTTTCCAGGACCTGTACGCCTCTCCAGAACTCTGAAGTGTGCAGGTAAGATTGTGGCCGACCCCTACCACCCCGGTCACAAACTGTTTAAGTCACTCCCCTCTGGAAGGAGGCTGTGGTCCATCAGGGCCAAAACCTCACGCCACAAGAAAATGTTCTTCCCCTCTGCAGTGAGCCTCATCAACAAGGCTTGACCCTCACACCCTATTGGACTATATACTTGCCCACCGCATTGTTACTCATTCTAATTAGTGTATATAATTGACCACATCTGCCCAGTTGTACAGCCCTGGCCTATTCCTATTTTATTTTTATATATGTGCTATATTTAATTTAGTTTATATCTCATATAATTGTATTCAACCTCTTATTTACTGATTCTGATGTAACTAACCAGTTAATTAATTAGTCTCTCCATCTATGTAACTCTAACCATATTTGCATATCTTGTATGTCACAAACTTAAATGTCCAAACCCAACCCCTCCAATGTACAGCCCCCCCCCCCCCCCTATCCAACCACCTCCAATGTACAGTTTTCCCCACCTACCCAACCTCCTCCAATGTACAGTTTCTTCCCCCTCAAATGTATATACTCTCTTTTTAGACTCTTTTTGTACTCTTAAACAGTACTGTATATTTGTAGATCTGGTATGTCATAAATGTCTAGATGTAACAGTACTGTCTATCTGTATGTCATATATGTTATGATGAATTTAAAATGGGGGACCCTGATGTAAACAAGACGAAAGTCTTTCTCTGGTCTGCATCCCCTTAATTAACAATTGTGTGTATTGAGCTGTACTGTATTCAATCACAAATGTAACGGTACTGTATATCTGTATGTCATAAATGTCATGATTAGATTAGATGAGTAGATTATATTCTTATATCTATATCCGTATGTTGTGTATGTCATAAATGTCATGAATTGAAAATGGGGGACCCTGATGTAAACAAGACGAAAGTAGTGCTTTATTTTACTCCATCGGCTAATGTCACGCCAAAATGGGGGACCCTGATGTAAACAAGACGAAAGTAACACGTGTCTGGTTGCTAATGTCGCACCAGAGAGAGCGAGAGCCTCCCCCCTCATCCGCATGCGTAGTACTGCACTGCACGGTACAGCCCCCGATGGCCCGCCCACGCACAGTACAGGCCCAGATGCCCCGCCCAGACATTGGGCTCTGCGGCTCTGCAGATATACCCTGGCCTATTGGGTGAAAGGGCTGATTGGATTGGGGGACTCAAGGAGGGGGGGGTGAGTTAGGAGGAGGGGGAGAGCATGGGCTGATGAAGAGGGTTGAAGGTGGGGGGCGGGGGGTGAGAGACAAAGGTGAGCTAGGTTTGATCAGGGGAGACAAAAGGGTTGAGCGAGGAGGGGGTAGACATGGTGGGGGGGGGGTAGAGAATGGGAAACGTGTATTTGAGGGAAGAGCCAGACAGGCCTTCCGCCACAGCGCCCACTCACACACACATACATCAAACATTTCCCATTCTCTTCTGTTATCGTACTGAGAACGTCAAACCCCCCCCTTTACCATTTCTGTAGCGCGACCTAGGGTGCACACCTGGGAGTGCTACGTTCATTCATACTATTGAAGGAAATTGATGTTTTTCAAAGTGTATAAGATGTATAAATATTGGGGGATGACAGCATCTACTTATAGCCATCTCAGAGGAGGAGGACGGCAGAGAGAGTCAGTGTGTTAGCAGCAGACTAAGATAGAGCCCAGGGCCCTCATTTATCAACAATTCTTAGAAAGTGTTCTATTTTCGTTCTTAAGCACAGAATTTAGAATGTGTGTACGTACAGAAAAATCGGGATTTATCACACGTGCGTACACGGGTCATACGCACACTCGGTGTTGATAAATACCATTTGTTCTTACTGTCAATGCTCGTGCATGATTATCCATATATGGTAATGACTTCACGAGCGAGATTGTTCACGGAGGTCTAAGCAACTAATTTAACGCGCTGTCGAACCAAGAAGACACAACGCGTGTTATGGGATAAATACGCGACAGGCTGGCGGACTTGTACACGGTGATGTCAGATATCAACGACTCCCTAAGACCATTGCTGCAATTCTGCCTGGACAGCTCAAAATACTAATAAGTAAGGGATAATGTATAGCTACGAGGTCATTGTCGCAAAATAATTGACCGACATAGAGTTTAAAATACCGAGCCGCCTCGGCGAGGTGTTTTAAACGTCAGTGAAGGTAAATTATTTTGCGACAATGATCGAGTATAGCTATACATTATCCCGCTTATTACATGGCTAACTTACTAACAATATACCTAATTCATTTTACATCGACTCGCAACAGTAACACTGGTTCTGGCTCCGCTGAGTGCTCGTCGCTCCGCCCCCCAGCAGCTTCCCCGGCAGCCGGCAGTTTGCACTGATGTCAGTGGGCTTGATTGCGAACAGCTGCGCACAGCGGTCATTATTGTGGGCTTGATTGCGAACAGCTGCGCACAGCGGTCATTATTGTCCCACAGCGGTCATTATTGTCTGATAACTGACCTCTGACGCGCGCTATTGACCAATCACAAGCAAGCATTTCGGCGAATGTGAAAACGCCATGTAATAAAGACCGTTAACCACTGTTTGGCATTGGTGTGTCATAAACCATGCTGGAATATTGATGCCTTTATTCGTTTCGTTCGATTGGCTACCGGGTATAATATGATTTGTAGAGGCATACAATCTATTTTGTTGTCGGTATTAGGTAGCCTATATAAATTAGATATAATAGCAGCCATAGCCTACATTATGCAACAGTAACTTGCGCATATATAATAACACATGGCACAGCCCTGCGAAGCCTGCATACAGTAAACTAACTTGATCGTTAATCTAGCTGTTATATCTTTACGCTTATGAAAACATTAAATAATATGTATAGGCTATAGGCCGTCGTTTTGCATTAATAGCCTATATTCTCAAATGGCATTTAATGGCTATCCCCTGTGGGCTATCTCCTCGCTGACTGACCAGTATACCTTATATCATATCATATTCCTATGTCTCCAAGGAATCGTGGGGCTCTGGGGAATAAAGATTGGGAACCCCTGCTAGTATAGCCCATATCCTTTATAATGTTATAGGCTATTTTATTTACAGTTTACTCTATCAGCCTACCCAGCATGTAATACGTTCTTTGTTAGAACTCAACTCGTATTTTGCACATAGATTGCAGAAATACGGGAACGTTTTGATTATATTTAAAATGCTTTTACATTGTAAAACGAAATAAGTGGAATTCTGTAAGCAGAATACAAGTCATATCACCCACACGGTATATGCTACCAGAGCATGTATGCTTTTCATTCATTTAAGACACATTTATTGCAAGGGTTTTGTAATACACATAAACTCAACAAATAACCTCTGTTCTCGTTGCAATGCGTTTTTAATTCTTTCTCATACAGTAGGAAGGGGGAAGAACACTATATCGTGGGTGTTCATATGACTTGTATTCTGCTTACGGCTTCGAAATTCCACTTATTTAGTTTAACAATGGCAAAGCCTTTTAAATATAATCAAAACGTTCCCGTATTTCTGCAATCTATGCGCAAAATAATAACGAGTTGAGTTACGCGGAGCGCAGTCAGTACACCCCGTAGTATTCCGATAACGCTATATATAAACCATGCTGCATTC
Organism: Notolepis coatsorum; assembly: GCF_963971535.1. NCBI lineage: Eukaryota > Metazoa > Chordata > Actinopteri > Aulopiformes > Paralepididae > Notolepis > Notolepis coatsorum. Next base: position 25,556,119 of record NC_140179.1, on the reverse strand, counting down.
ATTCGGAAAGAAAGACCTATTCCAAATGCTATTTATAGGGTTTTGACAATAATTACACTACTGTCGCTATTTTACAATTAACACTTTGATCGCCATGGTTAAATTCATAATTTACCATCCCTCGCCATCTCTATTTGTCTATGGAGAAGTTCCCCTTCTTTGCAGGGCTATAACTTTTTAAATTGTATTGCTAAATTGACATTATTATGGCCCATTCAATGTCCTATATCTATTGTTCAGGGTGTAGCAACGTTATACTTTTTCATTCACATATTCATACTAAAATACGGTCTAAAGTATAAGTATGTTTTTATCGTTTTCTGCAGCTTTCTCCAGAACTTGATTTATAGCCCAATGCATTATATTGATGATCAAATACAGTTTGGTAGGAATCTGTGAGAGATAAAAAATGTCAACTGGATGTGCTTCTAGGAGTTACTACGTATGATCTGATGTTGACCGGATGGGCGGGGGGTCGTTTATAATTCCGTGGGCAACGTTATATCATTCATCTAGTGTGGGTGATATGATCATCAGAGCAGTTAGTAAAGAACACGTTGGAAAATAACGCTGGATCTTACCGTATCTTCCTCGCGCCGTTGGGCGATGAGCGTGGAGCAGAGATATTCCTATTATGGGATGTATAAATACCCGATCCATTTCCAGGTTGTATAATAGTATATACGTCCAAATCATGTTGTTTGTCGAGTTATTTGCACCGATCGGTGTTCACTGTGTCAAGATGGAGTCCTGCTAATGATAGCGAGTGCCCGGACGAAATATGGGTGAGCACCACTTCATCCACATGACTTCCTGTCGGGCGATCTGCCGATCGGCCACCAGATGGCGCTCTTGAACCGTTAGAGAGTTGAGTGGAGCTCAGCAGTATATCTCAGGTCCCCGGGGGAGAAATATGATTTCGATCACAGATTTTTGAAATATTGATATCAAAGACATGTTACGGCGTCTTCGGCAGAATGAGCATGGCGGGGAATGACGAGTTTCGGCGTTTCCGGCGATTAAAGTGTTAACTATAATGAATAAAAAAAAATATATAATGAATTACGGGGGGTCATACCGAACACGTCAGTCAAACTAATGCACAAAAGCTTATTTCCGCGTTTGCAGTCTCCATATTCTACCGCTGGGCGCCAGGTACGCATGGTCCGACTCGAGCTATGTGACTGCAAAATACAAATTAAGGGCTGCAATAAGGAAAGCAAAATCCAATGTCGTGGAATATATTATCATGTCCTTATAGATCTGTGTTGAGATATCATGTTATACAGCGTGACTTTCAGTGTGACCAGCTTGACTGGTTAATGTGTTTATGTCTCTTTAAGAAGACTCCCCAGCCATAACAAAATTGTTGTTGCTTCCAGTGACTGAGAACCATTTTTGTTTACCTTCATCATCATATCTGATATTAAGTTACGTCTGACAACTGTGTATTTAACATACGTCTGAACAGAACTCTGGGTCAGTCTATGGCCAGACGCTAATGTGTTAACATGTTGTCTCTGACTATAAACTGTCCTTTCATTGTGGCCACTGTGAAATAAACGTTCCTATTATTATTAATAATGACTCAGAATGATTTGTAAACGGCTCATCGTTTATAATAATAATAATAACTTTATTTGTATAGCACTTTTCATACAGAGGTTGCAGTTCAAAGTGCTTCACAACAGTAAAAAATACAGGCATAAGCGAGCATAAAAAGATAGACGGGTAGAATCACAGTGTTTCACATTAGGATCTAGCATCCCAATAGGCTCTCCGCTTACAGTTTTCAGTAACACAAATAGTAAAAATAGTTTAAAATGATTCAGTTTAAAAATAGTCAAAAAATTATAAAATAGAACGGACATAAAAAATACAGGCATGAGCGAGCATAGCAAGATATGGCAAATCACAGTGTTTCACATTAGGATCTAGCATCCTAATAGGCTCTCTATTCAGTAATACTCCTGTAGTTCATGAACAAATAATCACAGTGTTTCACATTTGGATCTAGCAAATAATAAGAATAAAATGATTCAGTTTAAAAATAGTCATAAATAATCCTGTATGCATCGTTGTTTAGTGTGTATGTGTGTTTATTGTGTTGTGTGTGTGTGTGTGTGGTTGTACTTCAGCTACTACTACTCTACAACTACCACTCCAGGACACAGTTAACCTAGATCTACTCCAGGACACAGTTTACCTAGATCTACAACTACAACGCTACTCTACAACTACCACTCCAGGACACAGTTAACCTAGATCTACTACTACTACAGCTACTACTACTCTACAACTACTACTCCAGGACACAGTTAACCTAGATCTACTACTACTCTACAACTACTACTCCAGGACACAGTTAACCTAGATCTACCAGGACACAGTTAACCTAGATCTACAACTACTACTACTCTACTCTACAACTACCACTCCAGGACACAGTTAACCTAGATCTACTACTACTCTACCCCAGGACACAGTTAACCTAGATCTACCAGGACACAGTTAACCTAGATCTACAACTACAACGCTACTACAACTCGGTGTGTGTGTGTCTGTGTGTGACTGTGTGTGTGTGTGTGTGTGTGTGTGTGTATGTCGGTGTGTGTGTCTGTGTGTGTGTGTGTGTGTATGTGTGTATGTCGGTGTGTGTGTGTGTTTGTGTGTGATTGTGTGTGTGTGTGTGTGTGACTGTGTGTGTGTGACTGTGTGTGTGTGCGTCACAACCCGCAGTGTTTCACATTTGGATCTAGCAATAAATAAGAATAGTTTAAAATGATTCAGTTTAAAAATAGTCATCAGTAAGAAGTAAAAAGTGCAATAACCGACACATGAATTTGATAGGCAGTGTAAAAGAGTAGGCAGGGTAAGAATAAATACAAGTTGTGTCAGGATATCCCTGATGTTTCCTCTTGCCACTAGGTGGTAGCAGATATCTATCAGTGAAATGCCTGAGCAAAGAGATAGGTTTTAAGCTGTCTTTTAAAGATGTCTAGCGAGTTGGCTTCCCTGATGTTTTGGGGTAGTTTGTTCCATAGTTTTGGGGCATAGTTGATAAAGGCTGCATTACCGATCCTCTTTTGACTGCTTCTGGGAGCCTCTAGTAGTCCAGCAGCTGATGATCGCAGTGTTCTTGCTGGTGTGTAATTTATTAGAGTGTTGGCGATGTAGCTAGGTCCCTGTCCATTTAGAGCTTTGTATGTAAGGAGAAGGACCTTAAAGTCAATTCTAAATGTTACAGGAAGCCAGTGTAAAGCGGCTAGGACTGGACTAATGTGCTCTCTCCTTTTGGTTCTAGTTAGCAGTCGGGCTGCAGAGTTTTGGATTAGCTGAAGCCTCTCTGTGGTTTTCTTAGGGAGACCTGTGAAAAGTGCATTACAGTAGTCTAACCGGCTAGATATGAATGCATGAATTAGCTTCTCAGCATCGTTCTGATTAATAAATGGTCGTACTTTTGCTATATTTCTGAGATGGAAGAACGATGTTTTCGTCACTTTGCTAATATGAGAATTGAAGTTCAGTTCTGAATCTATGATAACCCCAAGACTAGTGACCTCAGATTTGATCCAAGGGGTTAGTCCCCCCAGGTTCTTTATTAATGTTTCTTTTTTAGTTTTGGAGCCGATAATTAGAATTTCAGTTTTGTTCTCGTTTAGTTTCAGGAAGTTCTTACTCATCCATTTATTTATTGACAGTAAGCAGTCTGTAATGGAGCTAATCGCTGTATCATTTGGTTCAGCAGATATGTACAGTTGTGTATCATCCGCATAGCTATGGAAATCTACATTATGTTCTCTGATGATATCACCCAGCGGTAACATGTAAAGGGAGAAGAGTAAAGGACCTAAGCAACTCCCTTGTGCAACTCCATAGTTGTTGTCGTATATATCAGACATGTGATCTCCTAGTTTAACATAGAATTTCCTCCCTCTGATGTATGTTTTAAACCAGCCCAGTACATGGTCTGAGAAACCGACATGGTTTTCAAGACGATCGATTAGAATATCGTGATCGATTGTATCAAATGCTGCACTGAGATCCAACAGGATAAGGATGGAGATCTTATTCTCGTCAGAGTTTAGTCTGAGGTCACTGATTATTTTGGTGAGGGCAGTTTCAGTGCTGTGATATTTTCTGAATCCTGACTGAAATTCTTCTAAGATGTTGTTTTCTTCAAGAAAGGAATTTATTTGAACTGAAACTATCTTTTCAAGTACTTTACTAATGAATGGTAGGTTGGATATTGGACGATAATTTGCCATTTCATTACTATCCAAGTTAGGTTTTTTTAGTAATGGCTTTACAACTGCTGTTTTAAAGGCATCCGGGAAAATACCAGTCCTAAGGGAAGTGTTTATGATATCTAGCACAGGGCTTGAAACACTATTAAATACCCGTTTGAAGAAAGCTGTAGGTATAGGGTCAATGTCTGAGGTGGAGGAGTTACATTCTGAGACAGTTTTGCAGAGTACATCTAATGTGATGCATGTGAAACTTCTCATGGTTACATTGCACGGTTTGCCGCAATCAACTTTATTTCCATCATGAGTAATGCTGGCCCTGATCAAGGTTATTTTGTTGTTAAAGAATAGTGCAAGTTCTTCACACTTAACCGTTGATGACTGAGGAGGTGTAGGGGCAGTGTTGAGTAGTACATTAATAGTGGAAAAGAGGATTCTGGAGTTTCCAGCATTTTCTGTAATGATTTTAGAGAAGTAATCTTTCCTTGCTAAGCGGATGGTTTTATTATAAGCAGTTAAAGCATCTTTGTATATATCACA